>NC_092764.1:62551038-62897288 GCF_047496795.1 Chiloscyllium punctatum | reverse complement strand
CACTCACACAGACACACACGCATACACACTGACACACACACATTCACACACAGACACACACAGACACACACGCTCACACACAGACACACAAGCATGCACACACAGACACACACAGACACACACAGACACACACGCTCACACACACTGACACACGGAGACACACACACAGATACATGTACACACATACAGACACACACACAGACACACACACAGACACACACACAGAGACACACACACAGCCATACACGCACACACAGACACACTCGCACACACACACACACACACACACACACACACACACAGGCACACACACTGACACACACAGACACACACGCACACACACACAGACACATACACACACAGACACATACACACACAGACACATACACATGAGCACACACACAGACACACACATACACACAGACACACAGACACAGACACGCACATACACACACACAGACACACACACACAGACACAGACACACACACACACAGACACACACACACACACACAGACACAGACACACCCCAACACCAACTCTTGCTGCTTCCACTTCCATCCAGCTATTCAGCTGTGGGTCATCACCCCAACACACTACAACAGACTCAATCACATTTTACAGCAGAAGGTTCTCCATAATAGCTACAGGGCCGACAGAATCAGTGGGGACAGGACCATTTCATTCACAGAGGGACCTCTGGGAATATGCTGAGAATCATGGGAACAGCTGGAACAGAGCCCATGGCTTCATGGGGGACATTAAGGATGACGGTGAGTAACTGCCTCTGCTGCTCAATCCCCTCCTCACTCTCACCCTGAGATGGGGAATCAAATGAAAGCTGCAGACTGTGGGACCACGGATCTGGTGCTTTCCTCTGCCTCTCCCTCCAACATCCCAACCCTCCCGTTCTGATTGGCTGCTTTCAGATTCCCAGGAACTGCCGGCTGGGGACCTGCTCACAGCCGTGAGGAGGTGGAAGTTCAAACCCAGGTCACTGGTGAGGGGGCATTGTAACTTGATCTCACAGGTGAGCTGCCAGGGGAAATGGGTACCTCGTGTGCCAACTCCATGGAGGGCAGGTTCTGCTGCAGGGAACACAGATGGGGACATTAATGGGAGGCCTACAGAAGGAGGTTGATGGGAATACACACTGAGATGCTTGGAACATTAGCAGGCCATGTCAGACAGCCTATCAAAGGGCATGGTGAAGCTCAGTCCCAATGTGACAGAGGGCACTGTACAGAGCTTGGATCCCATCATTTCCCCCTGGGCCAGTGGGAACCAGCTCCTTGAGTGCAGCAGCTGACAGGGCAGTGATCCAGTATCTGTACTCACTGTCTCAGCCTCTGCTGAAGCTCAGACAGAAGCCAAGAAACCCCTCAATGCTGCAGTGTGAGTTCAGACTGAGGTTGTGCTTGGTCCCATGCAGGCTCAGACCTGCTGTGAACATGACTGTGGATCCCAGTGGGCAAAGGGGTTTGCAGGGTCTTGGAGCAGGCCAGCAGCTCATCCTCCAACAGATCACTAGGGATCTGGGGACGCTGCCTGGGGGACTGGCAGAGGCACCATGGAGCATCAACCTGCTGCCCTCTCTCAGGGCGACAGCATTTGTGCTCTCACTGTGGCCACTCCACCAGTCCCCTTGCTGCTGTCCCTTACCCTGTCAGTCCAGACAGCTGCTGTCTGTTGGGAGATGGTTCAGTCTGAAGCCAGGCCCAGGGTTTCCCCAGGAAATCCTGCAAAAGCCACCTGCAGTCTCCCCCATTGGAGGTCAGCTGCCTTCCACTAACCATGCAGTAACCAACGGGGTAAAGCTGCACAGGAACACCAGGACAGGCACCTGGGCCCTGCACAAGGATGGTCAGTTCCCATTTGTCCACGTCACTGGCTATGTTCCTGAATACAGATTCTGTGATGCACATGTTTGGGGCTTGGCCCTGGGTGGTCCAAGTTGGGGAATTCAGTATTACATCAGGCAGGGAGGCTGCTGTGTAAAACCAGGATAGCAGCTCATCACCTGGTTCCAGTAACACACAGGGGTCATGGGGCACCTTCTCAAGAGGCTGTACCATGTGGGGTATACTGGAAACAGCTGGCACCACAGCACCCATCTCCAGGGGGGCACAGGGCCCATGTAGTCTCATCACAAGCTACACTACAAAGCAGGTACTTTCCCCCTTGGTCATTGTTCAGATTATCCAGTTAGAAATGATCTGATTTTCTTGAACTGTTGCAGTTAAATATTTGTGTGATCCTTACTCCGGGGGATATTTAATACTCAAATATTATCAAGTCAGACAATGTCACATTTCATTACTACACCCTTATTGGGCAGCACGGTGGCACAGTGGTTAGCACTGCTGCCTCAGAGCGCCTGAGACCCAGGGTTCGATTCCCGCCTCAGGCGACTGACTGTGTGGAGTTTGCACGTTCTCCCTGTGTCTGCGTGGGTTTCCTCCGGGTGCTCCGGTTTCCTCCCACAGTCCAAAGATGTGCAGGTCAGGTGAATTGGCCATGCTAAATTGACCGTAGTGTAAGGTAAGGTGTAAATGTAGGGGTATGGGTGGGTTGCGCTTCGACGGGTCGGTGTGAACTTGTTGGGCTGAAGGGCCTGTTTCCACACTGTAATGTAATGTAATCTAATTTTATTAATTACTGCATTGTGAAAACACTTACCCATGAGAAATTAGCAGTAACTTTAAATGACAAATCACCTTTCTGATCCACTTTGATCACAGCAGCCTTAACATTTGGAAGTACAAAGGTTTCACTGTCCATTGGAAAATCCATATCCATCAGGACCTTACGTAGATCAGACTCCAGGCTGGAAAATGCACAGACAGTTAGCACTGGACTGGATAAGAAACAGGGATTCACACATTAGGGTCAATATTAACTTATTTATTACACTTCAGTCTCTGTCATGAACCAAAAACAGTAATTGCTGGTGAAACTCAGCAGGTCTGGTATCTGTGGGGAGAAAGCAGAATGAATGTTCCGAGTCCAGTGACTCTTCATCAGAACCCATCAGCCTTTATCATGATGTCATCACTGTGTGTGCTGAGGGACCAATCATTTACATTTGTTTTAAATGTAAATATGTAAATTAGTTTGACACAACCATGCTGTAAGTTGACCTTCAATAAAAAGTCCTGCTTTAATTTAAAATGAAATGGCTCACAGTTTGAATCAAATCCTTCCACAAAATGTTTCTATTTCCTCTGTGCGTTTCTGTCCAAATTCACCACCATTTTCTGTCCCGGGTCATTTACAGATTTCAGAGGGACAATGGCAGGGATCCGTGTGAGAAAATGTTTAGGATGAGGCCAAACCTTTCCATGCAGTGAGTTTGATGAAGATGTAGAGAGTGATGCTGCTCTGATACCTTACTGCCGTGCTCAGTGTGATCATAAACATACTGTAATAATTACTAAGGTGTCTGATCTGAGTTTCTGTTCATCCCCAAAGAAACCACATCACCACCAGATCAAACATAGCAGCTTCAATGGGGGCATCAGTCTCTTCTCAGTTCCTTCTCAGATGAATCTGAAGAACCATAAGGTAAGATTAAACTGGGAGACAAGAGTATTGTCAGACTTCTTGAAGGCAGTAGCTCAATGGCTTACCCAGCGTGAGGTGCAGTTACTGAACACTGTAGTGACTGACACAAGGTCAGCCAGGTGGATCTCAGAGAATATGAGTTCCCTGATTGGGGCTGTTAACCTGGTCCAATCAGGGAGCCCTGGATGACAGATACAAACTGGAGTGTCCAGGGGTTCTGCTCCCTCCAGGAGCCAGCTCTGAGCTAGCTGGGTCGGTGTTATTGACTACGTTGGTGTCAATAAAGGGTGACTTGGTGATGGGATACCAGCTTTCAGTGAGTTATTTCTGTAATGATGAGAAAAAAGCAGTTTCCTGAAGAGATCCACTTGCAACAGGTGTCTTTGAGTTGGGGTCAACATTTCTGACATTGTGCTGCTATTTGGGAAGCTTGACTCATTCAATCCTGCCGTCGAAGACTGGGCCCAGAATGTGGAAAAATGCAGTATTTTTTCCGGCAAATGACATTAGAGCAGATAACAAGCAATGAGTAATTCTCCTGACAGCGTGTGGTCTCACAACCTTTTTGGTTATTAGGAGCCTGAGTTTTCTTGCAGCACCAGACCCCAAATCATTTCAAGAGTTGATGGATTTAGTGAAGGTTTGTTACAGACCCAAGCCTGCTCTCATTCTGAGACACCATCGGTATTACTCGACAGTTTGAGAACCTTTCAGGGAAATCCGTATCAGAGATTTGGTTAAGACAACTGACAGAGGAATATGATTTTGGTTTAACCCTCAGTGAGATGCTGAGACACCGTTTGGTGTGTGGGCTTTATGAGGTGACCATGCAAAAGCACTGACTCGCTGAAGCCCAACAGGACTTCAAACAGATTGAGGTTCTGGATGGAGGATTGCTCGCTGAGCTGGAAGGTTCATTTTCAGATGTTTCATTGCCGTACTAGGTAACATCATCAGTGAACCTCTGGATGAAGCTTCACTTGAAGGCTCACTGATGATGTTACCCAGTACGGTGACGAAACGTCTGAAAATGAATCCCAATATTCTGCTTGTATGACCCCATTCCATTTTTTAACCCATGATGTTGATATCTGTGCAGTCTACAACCATTGGCTGTTCACCCTTCCACTCCAAACGGTTCCTCCTCTCCAATACAGCAGAGCCAACCACGGTGCAACAGATTTTAGAGTCACTACGTTCCTCTGAGAGGCCATTACCCCCAGCAGGATCCATTGTGGGTCTATCTGTTTTGCAGGGGGATAGCCACAGGGGATTCCTGCACTTGCTGCATCGTTCTGTGACTCGGCCCGGTGATTCACTTTCTCACTTTGGAGTCTAAGCCTGTGATGTGACCATCTCTCTGTACGTGTTATCCTCGATGCCCTCAGCCTCCCAGATGCTCCACAGTGTCCCCAGTCTCTGCTCCAGCTCTGAAACCCAGGCTCCCTTCCAGTAGCTGCAGCTGGAGCCACTTCCTGCACATGTTCTGGTCCCACTTTCCCCACAGAGCAGGAGGAGCACACCACGGCATTGAGATCTACTCCCATGACCTTCTGCTCAATTAGACCCTCAGATTGTCTGTAAAATCAATAACAGTGATTTTTTCCAGGTTCTTCTTCTCTGGGCCACAGCACTATTGCACTTGTAAACTATAAACCCATAATAAAGACATTAAGTGATAAAAATAAATTAAACGCTCACCTAACCGTACTCAGTAAGTCAACTGCTTCTTCTTGCCCCACATGACTATTTGATTCTTCCCAGAGTGCCTCACTATGATGCTGACTGTGGGACACCCTTCCCAGAGTGCCTCAGTATGATGCTGACTGTGGGACACCCTTCCCAGACTGCTTCACCATGATGCTGACGGTGGGACACCCTTCCCAGAGTGCCTCACTATGATGCTGACTGTGGGACACCCTTCCCAGAGTGCCTCACTATGATGCTGACTGTGGGACACCCTTCCCAAACTGCTTCACCGTGATGTTAATGATACAATACTCATATCTGACGATTTCAGTTGAGTGTCCTTGTGAGTGATGAGCAATCTTTACCGAGATGAATGATGATCTTCCCATTGCTCCATGCTCCCTTTCCTGTTGCTGTCCTTGCACCTTCAGTGACCTGTCAGCCTCCACCGTTTCTATCCTTCCCCTTTATATAACCATCAACGTTCCCACGTTACCCTCAGAGCCCATGGTTCTGTGAATTGTGATGCCCTCGTTGGCCATCCACCTCCTCCATGTTGTGGCTAAAGTAGTAGCACCTTGTGAAAACCATCCCTCTCTTAGCTTTCCATCCCCTCCCATGCTTCAGGAAATTCCAGCCTTCCATCTTGAATTTCCTCCTTTCACTCCCACCATTCCCTCATCAACCCAATCCAATGAACCTGATCCTCAGACCTGAGATTCCTGCTTTCCCCAGGAGTCCATGGAAAGGACCCTGAAAAGCCCCTGACCATTAATACCCAAACCTCCAGCTTGGACCATGTCCGAGTCCCCAGAGTAACTTGGGCAGGCCAGCATCGAATGAGAGCCAGCCCAAAGACAGGTGTCCCCACAGCACCCCAGCTGATGTACCAGTGATCTCCAACCTGCTTGAACTTTACCTCAGGGCTGTTCCTGGCCTGCTGGGAGGAAGTAACTGAAACCTGGCAGTGAATCTGTTTAATCTCCGGATAAAATACGCCTAAAATGTGCCCCTTCACTACATCACCTTTTAAACATTGTTTTCAACTTCAAGTTGTTCACACTTACCCGACTGAAATGTTCCCCTCACATTGCCCCAGGATTCTGTTGGTCAGTAACATTGCATAGCGAGCATCATTTAGTTTCAATTGTCCTTTCCTTGTGAGGTCAGTCAATTTGTTTTTCTGATTTATGCAATCAGCCAATGGGGATTCTAATAGGAAAGATACCGTTAGAAAGAAGAGGGAATCTCAACATTTCAATATCAGGAAAGTATGTCAAACTTTGAAATGTTATGTACATGTGCTTGCAAATTGCAGCTTGATGTTAAAAAGGCTTTGTGTCCACACATCTCCATCTTTGTGTCGAACTCTGTCCTGAACAATACAATTAAAATTGTGAAATACTAACAGGAAATGCTGGAACTACCCAGCAGGCCTGCAGCATCTGGGGAGAGGGAAACTGAATGGACGTGGTAACTCAGTGATGTCCAGCCAGATCTTTCTCCCGAGTGAAAGGTCCCGCATCAGAAACAGGAACAATACAAGGACAGGAGAAAGGAAGCTTGGGACTGGGAAAGGAAATCACTTGTGGTCCTGATAGAGCATCGGGAACATTAAACTCTCAACATGGGTCCTGATACATAGCTGAAATCTTTACATCTGTTGTGATTATTATCAATCATCTAATTTACCAAAACCCTTTCAGTTTTATTAGATTACAATTGAGTCTGGTTAGAACAGACATTGGCAAATCTAGCTGGACAGGAACTAATATTCCTGGAATACTGGGAGTAGTTTACCTGTGAGAAATATACTCTCAAGCTTAAAGAAATGCATATTCCACAATCTGGGTTTAAAGCCATCGATCCTTTTCATTAAGCAGGTCATGAAATTAATTGTGTTGTGACATACAATTAACATTATTTACAGAATCAAGGTGTTGTTTTTAGTGCTCATCTGGTGCTCCATAATATAGCCCAGGCCTCCCATCTCCCCCTCCCCATTGACTGGGGACATCTCTGAAGACAGGGAGCAGCACACACCCCCCACTCACACTTTCCTCCTCCTGTGGTTGGAGGAGAAACAGAGAAAGCCTGGGCCTATGTTTCTATTTTATTCTTTATCTGTGATAAATAGAGTCATCGAGTCACATATCTATGATTCACAATGTGTCAGTTATTATTCTACTCACCCCATGCTCCTTCAGATCCAGTAAATTCCAAATAAGAAGCATTTTCCATGTGAACTGGACTGAAGTCTGACTGATTTATGTAAATAAGGTCTCTCAGCAACGGTGAACTCTTGTGTGAACTGCTATTGGAGAGAGTGAAATGTTGACAACATTTCCCTCCAGTGGACATGGCAGTTGGATACGACTTTCCAATATCACCACGGGTTATGTAGAGTTGGCCAACGGATCCTTTCCACGTGATGCAGATTTCTGATGAGGCTGCAGGTGTAGGTGCTGCAGGATCTTGTGTCCAGGAAGATGAACCATTCCCAATGAGATGAGCTTCTATTTCTAAGCCTGTTTTCTTTACAGACACTTTCAATGAACATGGGTCTGGGCCAATGTAGTGATGAAATTTATTAATGTGACTGTTCAGGTATACACAAACTGTAAACTCAGCATCAACGATTGCTGCAAATACAATCACAAAGTAAGCATTAATCAACACCGGAGAAATTTTCTCAGAAGCTTTTTAAATCAATACTGTGACTTTGCTGGAAAATTGAGGGAAGTCCCACACCAATTGCACAATCATGAATTGATCATCAGCAACAACAACAACTTTTTTTTTCATAGCACCTTTAGAGTAATAAAATGTTCCAATGCCCTTCACAAGAGGGTTCTCAAACAAAACTTTGATGCCATTGTAAGGTCTTAATAGTATTTGTAAAACACAGGCTAAAATATTAAAACATTTTGCTGGTTAGAATTATATAAGGATGGAGTCAAGAACTGGGTGAAGAATAGACAGTGTCTGTGTCGTAAGTAATGTTGTAATATGTTGTATAAAGCTGGGAGTTGTCTGTAACCCAGGAGAGTTGATTTTACATTTTATGATGATCAGACTCACTGTCCTTGTATACACATGAAAATATACAACTGTTTGACCTGTTTCCTCAATCCTCCATCAACTTATCAAGTTGTGTGATAAAATAATGCCACAGTCAAAGGCTTTGAGCTTGCCAACACTGAGATGGAGGAAGTTAGAGCTCTTCCAAAACAGAACCCTGGAAAAGGGATCAGGCAATGTAAAGGCAATAGGTTGTACCGAACAGCAAAGTGATACTGTGAGTTTAAGCTGTAACTTTGATGAAATGAGTTTGCCTGAGATTTTGCGCTGAAAGGTGATCGCATGTTCAGAGAGTTCACAATATTCCCTCCTCCTGCCGTGTCTGTTCCCTTCCTCAGCCTGAGCCTGTCACCAAGGAAGAATCTCATGTCATATCCTGCTCACTGAGGAGACCTTTCACCAAACTGAATGACTTCGCTGCTGGAGAGTTTATTGGACTTTGACTGGAGGAAGTTTCAGGATTCAGGAGGATAAATGTACTTTTCCAATTTTTTATTCAGCTTTTAAACTTGTTATAACGAGTTGTGTGAAGGGAACCAGCTCCCTGTTTTCGCACTCCTACTAGTCGGTTGCAAAAACATTTTATTTATTTTGTTCAGCTTACAGTGATGATCTTTCAACTTCAACCTAATTCACTACACAATGCAAGAGCCCATTTTCAAGCCTTTCTTAAATGAAAAGAGGACTTTTATGACTCACTTGATTCAAGGACCAATGATTAAAATGAACAGACGCACACATACACAGAGGTAGGAAGTTCAAAATAGATAGTGGTAGAGGCAGTCAGAATAAGGTTTATGTGGCCTTAGACACCTTGGGGTGTTACTTCTTAACCTGAAATCAGAGTTTAGTGACTTTTATCCTCAACAGTAACAGAATCTGGAGATCTTTGAATTCTTGGTGAACAGTTGTTTCTCGAATTTACTTTTTCACTGGGTACTGTTTCTCAATAGTTTGAATAGAGATAGTCAGCATGGTTTGTGAGGGGCAGGTCATGCCTCACAAACTTTATTGGATTCTTTGCCGATATGACAAAACATGTTGATGAAGGTAGAGCAGTGGATGTGGTGTACATGGATTTCAGTAAGGCATTTGATAAGATTCCCCATGGTAGGCTCATACAGAAAGTAAGGAGGCATGGGATACAGGGAAACTGTCTGTCTGAATACAGAATTGGCTGGCCCATAGAAGACAGAGAGTGATGGTTGATGGAAAGTATTCACCTGGAGCTTGGTGAACAGTGGTGTTCTGCTGGGAACAGTTCTGGGACCTCTGTTCTTTGTGATGTTTATAAATGAGTAAGATGAAGAAGTGGAAAGATAGCTTAGTAAGTTTGTTGATGACACAAAGATTGGTGGAGTTGTTGATAGTGCAGAGGGCTGTTGTAGGTTGCAACAGGACATTGACAGGATGCAGGACTGGGCTGATAAGTGGCAGATGGCATTCGACCTGGAAAAGTGTGAAGCTGTTCTCATTGGAAAGTTGAATTTGAATGCTGAATCCAGGATTGAAGGCATGATTCTTGGCAGTGTGGAGGAACAGAAGGGTATTGGGTTCCATGTCCATAGATCCCTCAAAGTTGCCACCCAGGTTGATAGGGTTGTTAAGAAGGTGTATGGAGTGTTAGCTTTCATGAGCAGGGGGATTGAGTTTTCGAGCTACGAGGTTATGCTGCAGCTCTACAGAGCCCTGAAATGTTGTGTTCAGTTCGAGTTGCCTCATTATTGGAAAACTTTCAAGAAGATGCAGAGGAGATTTACCAGGACATTACCAGGACTGGAGGGCATGGCATCTGAAGAAAGGAGCTAGGGATTTTCTCATTGGAGCTAAGAAGGATGAGAGGTGACTTGATAGATGTGTATATGATGTTCAGAGGCATAGAAAGAGTGGATTGTCAGAGAGTTTTTCCCATGGCAGAATGTCTATCATGAAGGGGCATAATTGGTGGAAGATTTAGGGAAGATATCAGATGTCGGTTCTTTACTCAGAGAGTGGGGCGTGGGTGGGGTAGTCGGAATGTGGAATGCACTGCCAGTAGTGGTAGTAGAGTCAGATACATTAGGGACATTTTAAGTGAATCTTGGAAGATTCGTACAAGGAAGGGTGAATCGGTTAGTCTGATCTTAGAGGAGGATAAAAGACTGGCACAACATTGAGGGCCGAATGGCCTGTACTGTGCTGAACTAATCTATGTCTGTCAGCAGCACTTGTGTGATAACTTTATCTCTACAATTGTCTTAATTTGTTACTTTACCTTCGACGAACTCTGTTTGTATCGTGTTAATTTTCTGTCTCTCTTTTCAACAGTCAATGATGGGAAATGTACAGGAATCACATGAACACTGGGACCAATGTTCACACTGAGATACATAATCCATCCCATTGGATCACCAGCCTCATACAGCATTGAAAATAAACTGGGGAATTTAAAAGAAGTGAAACAAAGCAAGTCCTGAGAAATGAATTACCTTTCCCAATGTGAAAGCTGAAGAAACAGAACAGAAGGCATTGAGAGTTGATCAGTCTGTGAAAGGAGCTGGTTTTGAGAGGCATCTTCCACTGGGTTCCTCCTCTGGAAAATCAACATTGGGAATATGAGAGCACAAGGTGAGGATCACACAAATGGTGGTTACATCCAAAACATACAAAATTACATGGAGTTAAATGATGACCTGTCATTGTACCAACACCCAGTGACACCAATTGACAGGATGTAGCTCCCATTTGAAATCACCGTGTTCGGTGAATTTTGGGGGAAATTATTGAGATTTTAATGGAGTGAAAACCTTAGCTGGAGTTGTCAGGCTGCTGGGACTCAGCTGTGAGTGACCAAGTGAAACAGGGACTGATAGAGGCTGAGGGCAGCTCATCTGTCCTTGTTAGTTCATGGTCTGAGGAGACCAGAGACCCCAATCTTCATTCTCCTCATATTTTTAATCATTCAGGACCATACAATATGAAAAAGAGTGAATCAAATTACACCACTGCAGAATATTTAAGGCAGGAATCAGACCAGCCACAATTACTGGGCAAATGGATGAATAGCGCTGAAAATGTGTTGCTGGAAAAGCACAGCAGGAGTCTTTCCTGAAGAAGGGCTCATGCCCGAAACGTCGATTCTCCTGCTCCTTGGATGCTGCCTGACCTGCTGTGCTTTTCCAGCAACACATTTTCAGCTGTGATCTCCAGCATCTGCAGTCCTCACTTTCTCCTCCAAATAGATGAATAATCAATTGAAAACACACATGATTATTCAGACCATAACCGATAGACCTGCTCCTGGCAACGTATGGTTTATAGGTTTGGGGGAAGAGTTGAAGTGGGTCAAATGATAAATTGGGGATAGGGTCAGAGGTTATTAGTTCAGATTAGATGTTCAAGTTGGAAATCAGGGTGACTGATGTAAATTGGGTTTTGGGCTGGGGTTTGGGAGTTGGGGTTAATGCTGAGGGTTTTTAGTTAAGGAGTGGGGATGGTATATTGGTGAAAGTTTAACCCAGCAAGACCAGCTTCCTCATTGTGACACCAGTTACTGTTAATGCCACTAATTGCAATGCTGTCGACATCACAAGCATTCTGTAAAGGAATGAACAATAGATAAAAAGGTGTGAAATGGAAGAACTGAACTGGGACAGAGCATTTAGTAAGGGGTTTCAGAATGATGCTGAACAAACCAATTTCAATGGTCTGAACAATATGAAAATAACTACTCAATACAGCACAGAATGGTCAGACATAAGAATGTAACTGTTTAAAAGTTTAAAGTGAGGGTTTTATAATACACTGGTCTCATCTTTCTTGGATTTCTGAATTCGCATCTTGTCACCAAAAACATATGCATTCATTCATTAAACAATATTCAAAAGGAGTATATTAATAATATGAAGATTGATCCCTGTTTCAAACATGGAAAGGCGAGAGAAACCCAAACTGCTCAATGGGAAATGGTCTTTCCAGGGAGATATTGTTAATGTCCCTCAGGTACGAATCTGTCAGGTTGAACACGGAATACAGCTTCAACCAAATAACTGACTGTGGATGAAAACTTCCAGTGAGGAAACTTCCATGTTAGAAAACAGGAATTACAATTTACGATGAGTCCACATTTATTCTCATTGAGACAGGCAGCATGCAAACTACACACTGTCTCCTCACTTCAATAATGTCAGTGTGCAGCCCAGCACTGAATCAGACTGCACAATCAACAGGGGGCCAGTAAAGTGTTTGGATCACCCATCGTTCAGCTCGACCTTCACGTTTAAAGGTTACTACAGGGCATCCACAAACTTTGCAACAACAAAACTCAAAGTACCTGAGTGCTGAGTGGCCATTGGATGGCTGTCTGTTTAAATGACCTTGTTGGGTGTTGGCTCATTGTCCACCAGCTCGGAGTGATTAGGAGAGGACATTGACTGGACCCATGGTCTCCACGTTGGCAGGATATGCACCAAATCAGCCAAAGAGGCTGTTTTCACATCAGAATCTGCTGTATATTTCCAGCTCACCCATAACATGTCCATACATCAGCCCTGACAGGAATGGGCTGGAGTGGAATTCTACAGCCCCTGTCTCTACCACACCTCAATTAAAATACACATCAAATAGGCTAAGTAGGTCATGGAAATAACTTGTTGATTAAACAAATGATAAACATCAGGAATAATCTGCATAAGCAGCAAAATGAAAACAAAATCTACAGCTGCTGCAAGTTAGGAGCTAATTGTCCAATATGGAGGGTGGGCTTTACACACACATTCAATGTTAAAATTGCACTGACCACCTCACAGATGACACCAGAATTACTGACATGTTCTCCTGCCACCAATATCTTCTTGGGGATACTGGGGTTAAAGTACAGTGTGTAAAACCAAAAGCTCCATGAGCAGCACTGCATGGTCAAGAGAAAAATGGCCTGAATGATGTTTGTCTGAATTTGGGCAGTGGGTCAGATAGATCCCTCTGACAACATAGTATTCAATGGAGAGGTCAAAGTGTAATGGTGAATCCATGTGAGACCTCAGCAACACGGACAATTAGACTGCATTCACTTCATGTTCACACCACAGCCTCTACATCTGTGGAAGACGCATCCACTGCCCTCTGCCTGAAATCACTCACATTGGGGTGTACTCAGGACCCTCATCATTGTGAGACACAAATATCAGTCTAGTCAGCTGTACACTAAACAAAACTGTGACCCTGCAATTCTAATTCCAATGATACTGCTTTCTCACTGTCTTGGAACGTTCACACAGTGACTCAGAACTTATGATGGACAGGGGATAGGAATTTCTGTTCTTCAGACAGTCATCCTGATCTTGAACCAAGACCCAGCCTTTGTACAGACTGGATGACTGTGTGAGTGAGTCATATCGACATCCACAGAGAGTAGAAGGAGTATTACTGTGTTCATACAGTCCTCATTCCAAATCTTACACAGGGCAGTGTAGGAGCTTCTGAAAACACAGGGACAGCAGGTTCCAGAGTTGCACCCAAAGTTGTGCACCAATCCCACCCTCACCAATGTGATACCCTCCTGTAGGTCCCACTAACCCTGGCAGGGTCAGTGTTGGAAGGAACCGTGAGGGACAATAACAGACCAAGAAATTCAGGAACAGTTTGTGTAACTATCCATGAAACAGTGAACAGACAGAGGGTCACAAAATACTTCACACAGAATGTTCTCCTCCTTCCATTATAAAACCTCGATTGGATCAATACATTTATGTTCCGAAATTTGCCAAAAAACAGAAAAATATACAATTGCCCTGAACATTCCTAACACAAAATGTAGTGTTGGTCAGTTTCATTCAGGAAGGTTCGGTTAATGACAATATATTAAAACAAGCAAGTTTACATTTCACATTCGACTTTGTCAACCTGGACTTAAATAGTAAAAATATTCGGATTAAAAGCATAAATAAAGTAATACCTGCTCCTTTCCTGTGGCCTGCGGGTCCTAGACATTGAGAAACTGACACACAATGTAGGAATTCTATATGTGCTAGAAATTTGCCTGTGGAGGTACTTTTGCATTGATAACCAGCTTTATTGATTTCCTGGAACAATCGGAGCTGAGCTCTGTGTGCACCAGTCTCATAAACTTGGAAATACATTCATAGAATCCCTTCTGTGTGGAAACAGGCCCTTCAGCCCAACAGGTCCACACTGGCCTCCAAAGAGTATCCCACTCAAATCCATTCCCCTACATTTACCCCAAACTAACACATCCCTGAAGACTATGGGGAATTTAGCATGGCCAACACACCCAACCTGAACTCCTTTGGATTGTATGAGGAAACCCACACAGGTACAGGGAGAATGGGCAAATACCACACCGACTGGCACCTGAGGCTGGAATCAAACCTGGGTCCCTGGTTGTATGAGGGAGCAGTGCTAACCACTGAGCCACCGTGCCTCCCCTAACATTGAGCTGGACACAAGCCTGCAGGAAATGGTATCCATTGATGGTTCAAAATAAAAGGGAATGTTGAGCCAAGTAAGAGGTGAATCCAAATATGTCAAAGGCAGCACCATCTTCTGATGTTATCGATCACTGAGGGAACTCATGCAGTCAGTTACCCTTGGGCCAAGCTTCAATGTTGGGGCAGTCTCAGAGGGGATTCCAGTCAGTGAATGTCCTGTGTGGGGGAGGAAAGCATCGGACACAGAAATAATGAGCAGTTTATCCAAATACAATGTGGATATAAATCTTCATGAAAAGAATATTTCAACAAACAGCCCTCTGATTATCTTTAATTCCCAGGGCACAAAGTATGACTCTGACTGAGAGAGTGGTCCCCCGAGCTACAATCAATGAGACAAGTTTTTTTCCACCTGTTTGCTCCATATTGCGTACTGTCCAAGGCAGAGATCGGATGCTTTGCTGCTGCTGAGAATGTACAAGAGAACAAGAGAATGTACAACCTGGTACAGTGCATGGGCAACAGCATGGGGAGCTGGGAACACTACAACAACAACGTGTATTTATATAGCACCTTTACTAATGAAACATCCCAAAGTGTATCACAGGATACTTTGAGGGAGGAGGGAAGGCAGTAATTTGGAGTGAGTGGAGAAATCGATTGTTGGGGAGAAGAGGACACAGATGAGGAAATACAGCTGTGTAAAGTCACTCCAATTCACTGAGCAGGGTCAGGGGTGGACTGGAAATAATCCTGAAGGTGAGAAAGGTAGAGGCCAAGGATCGAGGGAAATATAATAATGACCAACATTGGATGGGGTGAGATACCTGTGTCCATCCTCCACCTCCATCATAAACACAAAGTCTGACTCTTCTGAGTTATTTGTGTCCCATCCATGAGAAGATTAAAGACTGTGAGGTGGGCAATGGGAAAGTGACTCAGCTGCTCCTTCCTTGACTGGGACTCAGACCCGAATGTGTCAAATTCAGCAAAGATTTGGGAGAGGATGTGAAAATGCAATGAGTTCAAGGTAATGTCACCACAGGCTGAGTGGTCCATTGCAGAGAGAGGATCAACTGGTCCTGGTTTAACCTGAGGGTCACCCTGCACAGGGGAAGGGAGAGGTTGAGAAGAAGAGCCCTTTATGGGAACCTCAATTCATGCAGGAATTGAACCCACACTGTTGGCATCACTCTGCACTGTAAACCAGCTCTCCAGCCAACTGAACTGTCAAAGTTCAAGGATGTTTCTGGGAACTTTGAAGAGCACAGGTTCAGGTTCGGTGTTCAGTGGAAAGTCTCAGATGTGTCCTTTCCCCATTTCTCTTCCCCGCTGTCCTCGGGACCAGAGAGTGATTCCCCAGTCCAGGGAATACCTGCTGGAAATCTGGCTTCCAGATAAATGTTAGATCCTTCTGGTACACTCTTATTGAATCTCAAGTAGGATAAGCCTGTCTTACTACAACAGAAACCATCTGTCACTCTATAAGGAGCTGTTTAGATAAGAAACACAGAAATATACAGCAAATTGAGCAGATGGTAGCTGTTGAAATACCACCGAGACCATGAGAAACTGTGGGAGCTGATTTATTCACATATCCAGAGAGGAGTCTCACAGGCACAGGCTCCTGAAAGGTCCCTTTTATATTCAGAAAGTCAACAGCTTGAGAACCACAACAAGTATCTCAGCAGCTCGAGTTCCTTTTGCTGAGCAAGGGATTCTGCAAGGACTAAGATTTGACAATGCACCCAATTCAAATCCAGACGGTCAGTCTCGGAGAATGAATCACTGACACTGGGGACAATTAGTGTCTTACAATGGGCTGTGTGTAATAGCAGACCATGTGATAACAAGACCTAGTGTGTGGGGATTGGTTTGGGGTTGGGTTTCCTAAGCTGACCATTATCTACTCCTTTGCCTGTCTGACTGTCCATCTCTCACTTTGGGCTCTATCTCCACCTGTCGCTTACCCCTCAACCCCTCCCCAAACCCATCTTCTGTATAAAAGCCAACTTTCTCCCAGCTGCCATCAGTTCTGAGGAACGGTCACTGAACCCAAAGTGTCAATTCTGATTTCTCTCCAAAGATGCTCCCAGACCTATTGACGTTTTCCAGCAATTTCTGTTTTTGTTTCTGATTCCCAGCATCAGGATTTCTTTTGGTTTTCTTATTGGATCATAATTTTATTAGTTTTAAAATAGTTTAGAAAAGGACAGACGTGATCCAAAAATTAAAGTTCAATATTGGAGTGAGGCCAATTTTGATGATATTAGGTAGGAACTGTCAAAGGTTGTTTGGGTGAGGCAATTCACGGGGTTGAGATGGGGAGGTGATGGTTAGAGATGGGGAGGCCTTCGAAAATGAGATAATGGATGTTCAGAGACAGTATGTTCCTGTTAGTGCAAAGCGTAAGGCTGGTGGGTACGGCAAATACTGGATAAATATAAAAATTGAGGCTAGATAAGAGTGGTGCTGGGAAAACACAGCAGGTCAGGCGGCATCCGAGGAGCAGGAAAATCAACGTTTTGGGCAAAAGCCCTTCATCAGGAATAGAAGCAGGGTGCCTGCAGAGTGGAGAGATAAATGAGAGGGTGATGGGGCTGGGAAGAAAGTAGCATAGAGTACAATAGGTGAATGGGGGTGGGGATGGAGGTGATAGGTCAGGGAGGAGGGTGGGGGAAGGTAGCATAGAGTACAATGGGTGAATGGGGGTGTGGATGGAGGTGATATGTCAGAGAGGAGGGTGGTGTGGATAGGTGGGAAGGAAGATTGGCAGGTAGGTCAGTTCATGAGGGCGGTGCTAAGCTGGAAAGTTGGAGCTGGGGTGAGGTGGGGGAAGGAGAAATGAGGAAACTGGTGAAATCCACATTGATGCCCTGGGGTTGAAGTGTTCCAAGACGGAAGATGAGGCATTCTTCTTACAGGCGTCGGATGGTGAGGGAGTGGCGGTGGAGGATGCCCAGGACCTCCATGTCCTCGGCAGAATGGGAAGTGGAGTTGAAATGTTGGGCCACAGTGCGGTGTGGTTGATTGGTGTGGATGACCCAGAGATGTTCCCGAAAGCACTCTGCTAGGAGGTGTCCAGTCTCCCCAATGTAGATCAGACCGCATCGGGAGCAATGAATACAATAACTGACTTTGGTGGATATGCAGGTAAAACTTTGATGGGTGTGGAAGGCTCCTTTGGAGCCTTGGATGGAGGTGAGGGAGGAGGTGTGGGCGCAGGTTTTGCAATTCCTGCAGTGGCAGGGGAAGGTGCCAGGACGGGAGGGTGGGTTGTTGGGGGGCGTAGACCTGACCAGGTATTCACAGAGGGAACGGTCTTTGCGGAAGGTGGACAGGGGTGGAGAGGGAAATATATCCCTGGTGCTGGGGTCTGTTTGGAGATAGTGGAAATGTTGGCGGATGATGAGGTTTATGCCAAGGTTGGTCGGGTGGAAGGTGAGCACTAGGGGTGTTCTGTCCTTGTTGCAGTTGGAGGGATGGGGTTTGAGGGCAGAGGTGCGGGATGTGAATGAGATGCATTGGAGGGCATCTTCAACCACGTGGGAAGGGAAATTGTGGTCTCTAAAGAAGGAGGCCATCTGGAACACACTTCAGTTTGCTTTCCTAATATCCTTTTTGATTTCTCTTTTCACTCTCCTACCCCTCTTAATTTTCTACAGTGTGAGTTCTCAGCATCAGACATAATTATTTACTTCAGTCAGACACTGGTTAGACGTGATGTGATACATCTTTGGGGCAGGTGGGACTTGCACCCAGATCATTCTGGCCCTGAGGAAGGGGCACTGCCGCTCTCCCACAACACCCCTCGGTATTGGATAGAAACTTTCCTTTCTGCCTTATGTTATCCCCATAAGCTCCTTGATATCTTGGGGAGAGTGGGTCTTGAGATTTGGACATTGCCCCCTGTTTTCTTTGTGGGAACATATTGACTCTAAAACCCTCGAATCTCCCACTTGAATATCTTGCAGCACACTGACACTGATTTACCTTCAAGAACCTGTTTCCACCACACTTTCGCAAAGTCATTGCACAGCTGACCTTCCACCTCCAATTGCGAATTCTTCTAACTCCTGTTCTATCGCTGTCCTTTTCAGTAATTATGTAGTTACTACTCACTGGTGACCCTGCATCACTGCTATTGACACTTCATTCCCCTGCACATGCTCAGTTCCTCCTTTTCTCTCATTGCAGGACAAATTGGCCAATAACCTGATTGAGAGGCCCAAGGTGGAGAGGAGTGAACAAAGAACAAAGAACGAAGAAAGTTTACAGCCCAGGAACAGGCCCTTCAGCCCCCCAAGCCTGAACCGATCCAAATCTACTGTCTAAACCTGTCGCCCAATTCCTAAGCGTCTGTATCCCTCTGCTCCCCACCTCCTCATGCATCTGTCCAGACGCATCTTCAATGAATCTCCCGTGCCTGCCTCTACCACCCCTGCTGGCAATGCATTCCAGGCACCCACCACCCTCTGCGTAAAGTACTTGCCGCGTGTAACCCCCTTTAACTTTTCACCTCTCACCTTGAAAGCGTGACTTCTCGTTATTGGATCCTTCACCCTGGGAAAAAGCTTATCGCTATCCACCCTGTCGATACCCTTCATTATTTTGAAAACCTCAATCAGGTTCCCCCTCAATCTCCTTTTTTCTAATGAAAACAAACCTAACCTACTCAACCTCTCTTCATAGCTAGCACCTTCCATACCAGGCAACATCCTCGTAAACCTTCTCTGAACCCTCTCCAAAGCTTCCACATCCTTTTGGTAATGTGGTGACTAGAACTGTACACTGTATTCTAAATGCAGCTGAACCAATGTCTTGTACAATTTTAACATGACTTGCCAGCTCTTATACTCAATACCCCGTCCAATGAAGGCAAGCACAACATATGCCTTCTTGACCACTCTATCCACCTGTGCAGCAACCTTCAGGGTACAATGGACCTGCACTCCCAGATCTCTCTGCTCATCAACTTTTCCCAAGGCTCTTCCGTTCACTGTATAATTCACTCTAGAATTAGACTTTGCTGAAGTGCATCACCTCACAGTTGTCTGGATTGAACTCCATCTGCCACTTCTCCGCCCATCTCTCCAGTCTATCTATAACCTCCTGTATTCTCTGACAGTCCCTTATGCTTTCTGCTACTCCCCCAATCTTTGAGTCATCTATAAACTTGCTGATCATACCAACAGTGCCCTCTTCCAGATCATTTATGTATATCACAAACAACAGTGGCCCCAGCATTGACCCGTGTGGGACACCACTGGTCACCTTTTCTCCATTTCGAGAAACTCCCTTCAACTACTACTCTCTGAGTCCTGTTGCTCAACCAGTTCCTTATCCACCTAGCTAGAACACCCTGCACACCATGTGACTTCACTTTCTCCATTAGTTTACCATGGGGAACCTTATCAAAAGCCTTACTAAAGTCCATGTATATGACATCAAAAGCCCTTCCTTCATCAATCAATTTTTTCACTTCCTCAAAGAACTCTATTAAGTTGGTAAGGCACGATTTCCCCCGCACAAAACCATCACTGATGAGCCCATTCCTTTCTAAATATAAGTAAATCCTATCCCTCAGTGCCTTCTCCAGCAACTTTCCCACCACTGACATCAGGCTCACTGGTCTATAGTTACCTGGAATATCCCTACTAACCTTCTTGTACAGGGTTACAACATGAACAACCTTCCAGTCCTCTGGCACCACATCTGTGTTTAAGGATGCCACAAAGATATCTGTCAGGGCCACACCTATTTCCTCTCTCGCCTCCCTCAGCAACCTGGGATAGATCCCATCCTATCCTGGGGATTTGTCCACCTTAATAACCTCTAGCATACATAACAGATCTTCCCTACTTATGTTCACATGATCCAGACTAATCTCTAAGCTCAACATTCATCATGTTCCTCTCCTCCGTGGACACTGATGCAAAGTAATCATTCAGAATCTCACCCATTCTCTCAGGTTCGACACACAGCCCTCCTTCATTATCCTTTAGTGGACCAATCCTTTCTCTAGTTACCTGCTTGCTTCTTATATCAGAATAAAATACTTTGGCTTTCTCCTGAATTCTGCTCGCTCAAGCTATTTCATGCACCCTTTGCGCCCACTTGATTTCTCGTTTAAGACTGGTCCTACTCTTCCGATATTCCTCCAGGGCCCACTCTGTTCTTAGCTGCCTGGACCTTATATATGCTTCCCTTTTCCTCTTGGCTAATCGTACGATTTCTCCTGTCATCCACGATTCACGAATCTTGCCTTCCCTGTCCTTTGCCTTCAACAGGACATGCCTATCCTGCACTATCTTTAACCTATCTTTGAAAGCCTCCCACATCTCAAATGTGGACTTCCCTTCAAATAGTTGTGTCCAATCCACATTTCCCAACTCCTGCCTAATTTTGATATAATGGGCCTTGGCCCAGTTTAATACTCTTCCCTTAGGACCACTCTCATCCTTGTCTACGAGTATTCTAAAACTTCGAGAATTACAGTCACTGTTCCCAAAGAAATCCCCCACCGCAACTTCTACCACCTGGCCTGGCTCATTCCCCAATATCAGGTACAATATGACCCCTTCCCTCGTCGGACTATTGATATTTTGCTCGAGAAAACTCTCCTGGACACTTCTGACAAATTCAATCCCATCCAGGCCTCTGACGCTAAGTGTATCCCAGTCAATGTTGGGAAAATTAAAATCTCCCATCGCCACTACCTTATTGCCTCGACATCTTTCCATAATCTGGTGGATTTCAGCTCCTCACTCCCTGCAGGGAAAACATTCTGGAATTAGCTGGAGAAGAACCTGGTGGCTCATGTGGGAAGAGGGAAGCCTGTATGTCGCACACACTGACCCAGCTTCATTGGGCTGTGCTTCCCTCACATTAACACCAGGGCTAATTGATTCTTAACCACTCCACCCACCCCAGAAGAGGAATATCTGCTCCACCCACTTTTCATCTGGTCTCAGCAATTTTTGCTGCTGTTGTGTAATTGATATTTGAGCTTTTGTGATAAAGTTCCAATTTCATGTTCTTGGGAGAGACGTACAGGCTGCTTCTGTGTGAGAATATTTTCCCTCCATCCTTCATGTTCCCTTTTATGTTGCTGACCCTGTGTCCCCTATGACCTTACAGTGTCCCCCTGATTCTTTGTTTCAATTAATGTGCTCACTTTAGTCCGATGGGCAATGAGTTTATAAATTCCAATGTCCTTGATGGCTTTGCATGATCGTTACCTGGGAGAGCCAGTCCCCCTCTGATTTCATCTTTCTTCTCTAGAACGTCCCCCTGTCGATTCATATCCCCCTAGTGATGCGATGCAATGAAATCCACCCCTAGGCATGAGTAGCTCACTTTCCCCAGGTTACCATGATCCTTCACCCATATGCCCCTGAATAATACTCAGCAAAATACAGAAACACAGAAGATAGGAGCAGGAGGAGGCCATTCGGCCCTTCAAGCCTGCTTGACCATTCATCATGATCATGGCTGACCATCCAACTCAATAGCCTAATCCTGCTTTCTCCCCATAACCTTCGATCCCATTCACCCCAAGTGCTGTCTCGAGCTGCTTCCTGAATACATTCAATGGTTTGTCACCAGCTCCTTCCTGTGGTAATGAGTTCCACAGACTCACCACTCTTTGGGTAATGAAATGGCTCCTCTTCTCCATCCTAAATGGTCTACCCTGAACCTCAGACTGTGACCCCAGGTTCTGGACACACCCACCATCGGGTACATCCTCCCTGCCTCTACCCTGTCCAGTCCTGTGGAAGTCTCTAGGTCTCTATGAGATCCTCCCTCATTTGTCTGAACTCCAACAAGGACTGAGCTGAGGACTGACAGTGGGCCACCCCTTAGGTCTGACTTGGAGGGACAGCCGTGACTGAACCTAGCGCAGCCCCGACTGATGTCTCCACTACACCCTGACTGGTCTCCCTGTAACCTGGGGACTGGCTGCCCTAGGCCTTTGGGATTGATCGTGATCCAGTCCATGGACTGTAAGGTAATGGATCTCCGGACTGACCATGTTCCACATCCTGGATTGGAATCAGACCGGTCCCTTGACTGATTATGGATGAAGGGTCAAGGAGGGTGATGGCCATGGAGTATGCAGGGATACTATGCTGAAGGCAGAGATGGCTGATGGCTGGGACAAGCAATCAGTGAGGTGCAGTCTTCAGGGTTACACGGTGGACATTTGTGCTGTCTCGTTTCTCAGAGAACGGGAGGAGAATTGTCAGTGTCATATAAATGAGGTGAATTGGACTATTAATAAGATGCAAATGCATCAAAATGAGATAGTTACCTCTCAATAGCGAGATGCTGAAGGATTTAAGGTTGAAGTGAAAAATTACAATCAGTGTTGAGATTCTGGTTCCTCTCCATTTTGTCCCGGCGTTGTTGCCATTGCTGAGGTCACACCAAGATGAAGTGAAGTCTCTCGTTTGTTTAATTTGAAAAGCAAAGCAGATTGGAAAACTTTTGGAGATCAGGAAAGGATGATGAAACATCTTGAGGAAGAAATTGGGGCATTGCAAGGAAACTAGCAAGAAATAGTAAAACATAATAAAAACTTCAACAAATCGTAAGAGTAGCTACAGTGAGCATTCCAGGGTGAAGCTTGAGAATGAGGGATGGGAAAGAAGGTGGTCACAAGGCATTTCGAAGATTACAATACAATCAGGCAGAGTCCAAGCTTGGTTTTGTTAGTGGGAAACAAGGTTACAAGACTTCTTTGATCATGTGACAAGCAGGTGGATAAAGGGGAACCAGGAGATATGGTAGATTTGGATTTCCAAAAAAACATTCAATCAGGTGAACCATTAAGGTTTACTGCACATTAAATCCTCAAGGTGATGGGGTAATACATGAGCATGAATACACGATAAGCCAACAGGGAACAGGGAGTTGGGATAAACAGATTAGTTACAATCTGGCAAAGTGTAACTAATGAAGTGCCGCATTGAGTAATGTTGGGCCCTCAAATATATATGATCTGTATCAATTATTTTGATAAAAAGATTGACTGTCTTGTCGCAGGACTTCCTGACACTGCAAAGATAGTTTGGCAAGCAAGTTGAGGCCGCTCCAAGGTGTCTGCAAATGAATATTGATGAGTCAAAGAACAAAGAAAAGGCCCTGGAGAATAATATGGGAAAATGTCACTTTGGTAAGAAGGCTACCAATTGGAGAGAGACTGCAGAGTACTTCAGTCCAGAGAGATCAGGGTTTCCTGGAACATGAACCATAAAATATGAGCATGCAGGTACAGGGAGCAATCAGGGAGCAAATGGGATGTTTAGCTTTTATTTCATCGCTGAAGAAGTGTAAAAACATGGATGTCCTGCTACAGATTATTGATGGGGATTGATGAGACAACACCATGAGAACTGTGTAGAGTTTTGGTCTCCTTCCTTCAGGAGGGAGAGAATAGCATTGGAAACAATTTGAAGAATGTTCACCAAGCTGATCCCTGGGGTGAAAGGATTTTATTATGAGGAAACTTTGAACAGGTTGGGAGCATATGGTCATTGGAACTTGGAGGAATTTGGGGGATCTTATTGAAACTGATAAGGTTCTGAGGGGGACTGAGAGGATTGTTTTCCCTTGTAGGGTAATCCACAATGAGGGAGATCACTAATAAAAGGGGCCTCCCATTTCATATGGAGATGAAGAAGAATTTTCCCTTTTGGAGAATCCTTAATCTTTGGAATTTATTGCCTGGATCGTGGTGGAGGCCGGGTCATTGAATATATTGAAGGTTGGGTGGGATTGCTTTTAGACCAAAGAAGTCTCTGTCGAAGGCTCCAGGTTGGAAAGTGGAGCCAAGGCCACAATCAGGTCAGCCCCAGGATTGTATTCAATGATAGAGTGGGGTCAATGGGCCAAATGGCCACCTCCTCCTAATTAGTGTATCCTTTTGCTGGTTTGGCACCAGTTTGGTCATCATCGCTTTTGAGAGCATTTTTAAATAATCAGATATAACAATGTGAGAACAGCTATTTCATTTTGTTTTATTATTGGCAAGTAAAGCATGAAACACAATAGTATGTGGACTCTGTCCGAGCATATTCTCACCAGCCTGCAATAATCAGTCACAACTTGTACATTTGTTTGATACATCAGGTATTCAGATTATTTCAGTGTCTCAACATCCAGCAAGTCTCACACTCAACTCCAATAGGATATGTCTTCCAATGATTAAAACGTCAAAATATAATTTCTCCAACAAACGTGAAACAAGCTTGTTAATGATTTCATAAATTATGTCAATTCTTCTTGGAAATCATTTTTTCGACAGAAAATTACTTTTAATAAATAGAGAAGCACCTCAGCAAATTTGAAATAATTATAAAGTTAAAAAACACACAACACCAGGTTACAGTCCAACAGGTTTAATTGGAAGCACACTAGCTTTCGGAGCGTCGCTCCTTCATCAGGTGATTGTGATGAAGGAGCAGTTCTCCGAAAGCTAGTGTGCTTCCAATTAAATCTGTTGGACTATAACCTGGTGTTGTGTGATTTTTAACTTTGTACACCCCAGTCCAACACCGGCATCTCCAAATCAGAAATAATTATAGTGTGTAATGACAAACACTGTTAGAATGGTGACCATGAGGAGATGGAAAGGGATTATCCAGACAGTGCAGGGACCCTCCTGTGGCCACCCCCCTCATCAATAACTATACCGTTTTGGATACTGTTGGGAGCAGTGACCTATCAGGGGAAAGCCTCAATGGTCAGGTCTCTGTCACTGAGCCTGGCTCTGTGGCTCAGAAGGGAAGGGGGGAAATAGGAGAGCAATAGTGAGAGGAGATTCAGTGGTGAGAGGAACAGACAGGAGGTTCAGTGGTTGTAGACGAGACTCTCGGATGGTATGTTATCTCCCACACGCCAAGGTGAGGGATGTCTTGGATCGAGTCTACAGGATCCCTAAGGGGGAGGGTAAGAAGCCAGATGTTGTGGTACACATCAGTACCAATGACATGGCTAGGAAAAGCGATGAGGACCTGAAAAGTGAATACAGGGAATTAGTTTGGAAGTTAAAAAGGCAGGATGAGCAGAGTAGGAATCTCAGGATTGCTACCAGTGCCAAGGGTGAGTGAGACTAGAAACAGAGAGCGAGTGTAGATGATCACATGGCTGCAGAGCTGGTGGAGGAGGGAGGCCTTCAGAGATATGGATCATTGGGATAACTTCTGGGGAAGGTGACCTGTACAAGAAGGACAGGTTGCACCTGAACTGGAGGAGCATCGATGTATTGGGCAGGAGGTTTGCGAGAGCTCTTCGGGTGGGTTTAATCTCGTTTGGCAGACCCCCTCAATAGCAACAGAGACATGGAGGAGCAGATGGGAAGGCAGAATTTGGAATGGCGCAGAAGTAACAGGTTGTTGTCATGGGTGACTTTAACTTCTCTAATATTGATTGGAACCTCCTCAGTTCAAATCGTTTGGATGGAACAGTTTTTGTCAGGTGTGTCCAGGAAGGATTCCTGACTCAATATGTAGGTAGGCCAACTAGAGGGAAGGCCATATTGGATTTGGTGCTTGGTAACAGACCAGGCCAGGTGTCAGATCTCTCGGTGGGAGAGCATTTTAGTGATAGTGATCAACAACTCCCTGACCTTTACAATAGTCATGGAGAAGGATAGCAGCAGACGGTATGGGAAAGTATCCAGTTGGTTTAAGGAGACTTACAGTGCTATTAGACAGGTACTGGGACACCTAAACTGGGAACAGATGTTCTCAGGAAAATGCACGACAGAAATGTGGAGGTTGTTTAGGGATCAGTTGCTGATAGTGCTGGATAGGTTTGTCCCACTGAGGCAAGGAAGGGATGGTCGGGTGAAGGAACCTTGGGTAAGAAGGGATGTGAAACATCTAGTCAAGAGGAAGAAGGAAGCTCACTTAAGGTTGAGGAGGCAAGGTTGAGGACTCTCGAGGGTTACAATGTGGCCAGGAAGGAACTGAAGAACGGACTTAGGACAGCAAGAAGGGGGCATAAAAATGGTTAAGTGGGTGAGATTAAGGAAAATCCTAAGGTTTTTATCACTGATGTGAGGAACAAGAGAACGGCCAGAGTGAGGGTCGGGCCAGTCAGGGATAGTGGAGGGAACTTGTGCCTCGAGTCGGAGGCGGTAGTGAAGAGCCTTAATGAATAATTTGCTTCAGTATTCACTACTGAGAGGGACCATGTTGTTTGTGAGGACAGTGTGAAACAGACTGATATGTTTGAACAGGTTGATGTTGGGAAGGAGGATGTGTTGAATGTATTCAGCCTGAAACTTTACATTCTGCCTTCTTGCCATGTGCTTTATTACTAACTTTGTAAAATACCTTAGCAAGGTATGACAGACAGGGATAGCACTGGGTTTCAGTGGTTTGATTTGATTAGATTCCCTACAATATGGAAACAGGCTCTTCAGCCCAGCAAGCCCACACTGACCCAGTCCCATTCACCCCTGACTTGGCAACTTAGCATGGCCAATTCACCTGACCTTCACATCGTTTGGATTGTGGGAGAAAACCAGAGCACCCAGAAGAAACCCACACAGACAAGGGGAAAATGGGCAAACTGCACACAGACAGTGGCCCAATGCTAGAATTGAACCTGGGTCTCTGTATTGACAGGCAGCAGTGCTAACCACTGAGGCACCATGCCCCACCATGAATGACATGCACCCACCCATGTTTCCCGTTATCCTGATCTCATTATGGAAAGCCATGAGGCCTGTCAGCTGCTCATTCCAGAATCACAGCAGTTTGCTTCTTGGGTTTCAGCAATGCTGTTTGAGCTGGACAGACATACATCCTGAAGGCAGAACACCGAGACAGTGAATAGGAAGGAGTGTGCACTCCTGGTTCAAGACTGAGAACTAACTCTCACCATTTTTCTAAACAGTTTGGTGCAGTGTAACACTAAGATCGAGGAATGATTTATTTCCTCTTCTTTCTTCACCCACACTCCAAGCTGAGCAGTCATTAAGGTGAGATTGGAATCCATTGACAGTGATAAACAATATAACAAAGGAAGACTGGCTTCAGAGGCAAACCTGTCACTGGAAGATATTCTGGAGGTTTGTTCCAAGCATTCATGATGAAGTATGACATAGAAATTACCAGCTCTGGTTACAAGGTTGTGTTTGTGTCTCTTCATTAGCAGAAACTTTGGAAATTCTTCAGCTATTTGAAAAGTATTCCAGCCACAGAAAGTAATGACACTCGAGACGAAAAAGCCAGGATCATTTTGTTCAAATTGCTTAGAACCGGGAACGTCCTGTAGGTTTTCCTGAAGGCCACATCATCCTGCTGTTGAAGAAAGAGAATATAAATATTCAAAGGAAGCAAACCACTGACAGTATATGTCAGAGCCAATTGTCTTCATTCGCTTGACCTTGACATGAGCTTGAAATACTGACACGCCTTTATTCATAATGGCTTTAAGATACAAGTTTCTGACAATAAAAACAACAATTGGGAGAGAACAAGTTGGGTTAATCTGTGAGAGACAGGAATTTAGAATGATTATTTGTCGAGAGTTGAGTTTAATCTGAAATCCTGATTGTGAGGGAACAGGCCTACACCTTCAGGCTACATCCTGTACATTGTGGCAGGTTTGAGGCTGTGTCAGAGGTGAGCTGGGAATTCCAGCAAGTGCAGCACCCTTCACATTAACAGACCCTGCCTTGTCTCAAGGCAGCAATGGGGTTGGTAATGGGCCTCACAGATACCCAAGTACAAGAGTATAAACCCACTTTGGTCGAGCTCCCCAGCTGTGTTTCAGTAGAGGCCCAGGGGATCTTTTCTATCCACCTGAGAGGGCAGTGAGGCCTTTGATTTAATGCTTCATCTGAAAGACAGCCCCTCTGCCACTGCAGCACTTCATTTACACTTCACTGAGGTACCAGCATCGATCAGGTGCTCAACTCTCCAGAATGAAACTTGAAACTACAACCATTGATTTGCCACAATTTCAACTTAAAACACTTTAACAAAGGCAACATTTCACTTGCCACATCATCGAAAATTCAAAATAGTCAGTACTATTGGCCACGGGTGAACTGATTGAAGTCCCTTTCAGGAGGGGAGTAAAGTCAAGCATCAGCTCCTATGAAAAGCTAAGACTCGGAAGACAAGTCCATGAGAGGAGCTTTCATGAATAAATGAACAATTTGGGAAATAAACCTAAAGGTTAATGTTTTAGATTCTTTCAGTGTTTAGGTGTGAACATCCTGTATGGATTTTCCCCTCATACACCCTGTGAATCCATATTCTAATTACTTCGACCCAGCCTGCAGTTTTCCATCTGCTCACATCCAAGAATACAAAGAATTTCAGGCTGGGATTGCAAGGTTTGAAATAGGGATCATCACATTGGAATGTTCACAGTGAAGTTCAGGAGTTGTTGGCAATTCAAGACAGCAACATTTGATTCAACATTGTCCCTTCTCCTCGTCAAAGGTTTATTAATAGGTGATCATTGCTTTGGGTTTGTTATTATACTGTTCATTGTGTGAAGAAACTCAAATAATCAAAGCGTACACCAAAATCAAAGTAAAACGTGGAAACTAGTCACTTGATCCAATCAGTTTGTATTAGCGTATGTGCATGTAGCCTGTAATTGATTGAAAGAAATAACAATTCAGAATGAACAATGTGTAAATGTGAAACAGAATGGATTTGCAGCAGAAATACACTTCAAAAGGAGAATGACAGCCTTGAGAGCAGATTTTCTTACCTGATTGTCTCATAGCAGTGAACTGTAATCACTATGAAAATGATAAAGGTCCCAACAATAATCAATGCAATAGAATGTGTCGATGAAGCAACATCTGAGGCATCGTCACTGTGATAGTCCTTTGAGAAAGAAAATTCGAAATGTTATTATATCAAAGCACCATCAAGGATCTAGCCACAGGTCCACCATATTTAAGGGCTGATCACAAAAATCCTGAAGGCCGTTAGAAATGTTTGAAAGGCACTTCTGCCAATTCATACCTTAACACAAGGCTGAAAGAGGAGAGGTTGAAGAAATAACAGGAAAAAGGAAAATGAAAGGAAACATGAAATATGGACAAGACGAAAGAAGTCCCAGTCTCCAGTACAACATGCATCACTGGTGCAGAGGGAAATTTCCAATACTGGCTGTACCAGCCTTCAACTGCACAGTGGTTGTAGGTGCCCTTGTAATCCACGCTGCATTTAGCTCCCAGAAGACAGTGTCCCATGGCTGTGAGCAGCTGGAGATGTTTGTGGATTGTGCCATCTTGCAGAGTCTGTCAAACCAGCTTCGTTGCCAGTGGGTGACCCTGTTTTCTTTTCACATCAGAATTGAGGCAGTTCAGCCTCAACCAATTATTCTGAATGTTCCTTAAAACTCCAGCTCCCACCCAGCTCCCATTCAATGTGCAGAAGAAACCGAGGTCTAAAGGATCAGAGAAATATCTGTCAATCAAAATGGAGCAGCTGGACAAAACAGCGGAGTATTAGAAACCAGGATTGTTGAAGTCCTTTTTAATTAATTGTCTCTGTTCTATTCTGTTAAATCTACATCAAATGCCGCCTAAATTAAGGACATTTCATACACTGGAGAAAGAGACAGTCAAACCAAAATGGACATGTAGCAATTCAAAATGAACCCTCAGAAACCACGATTTCTGTAAAGGTGACAAACAACTCCAACAATTCGGTCTGCTGTGTAATGGATTACACATTTCCAATCTCATCTACATCAATGATCATGGCATGTTGTACTGTCGGCAAAATGACAGCTTACAGTCACCTGTTCTGGGTGAGAGAAATGTGCACTGGGTATCTAGACTTTGCTTTGGGATTCTCTCTTGCCTGATGCATTTGGAGACATCAAAATTTGTGCCGTGTTTTATTTTGGCGCTGGGTTGGCAAGAGGTTCTGGGAGAAAACTGCCTGCCCTTGGATCATTCGAACTTGAAATGCCTCGACCTTGACTATTGCCAACTTGACTCTTTCCTCGGCTCATCAATGACAATGTCTGATCCCACAAGGATGGAGAGAGTCAGGTGAGTGAAGTGGGTCACAGGAGTAATTGCAGTGATTTCAATGGCAGTGTAACAGAGTAACAGCAAAGGGAGCTGAAGGACACAGCATGCAACACATAACAAAGTGGCATCACAGAGCAAGGCAGATCAGCGACTCACAGGGAAATGTTTCAGTTCAGTTACTGATAACGTCATTGTGATCAAGAAATCAGGTCGAAACAAATTAAGTTGAAATGGAAAGCCTGGAGGGAAGGGAATGGGAGCAGTGGGGATATAAAAGAATAGTGTGATATCAGCACAAGGGGAGGAGGAGCAGATTCCAAGTAACTGGGACTATTTTTCAACTAAGGCACAACCCTCTGTCTTTCTGGTACGTTTATACACTGTGCACTGAAAAAGGACACGGTGGGGCACCTCCGTTGTGTTGAGTACACACCCTGTAGCACGTGACAATCCAGGATGCTTCACGTGTTGGACAAGGTATTTTCTAATGAACCTGTTCAGAATTGTGATGTCACTCCTCTGGAGCAGGGAGGACTTGAACCCAAGCCTCCTGCCTCAGGGGTAGGGACACTACCCACTGTACCACAGGAGCCCTCTTGTGCTGGACAATCACGTACACAGGAATTATCACCGTCTGGAGCAGCTTGAGCTTCAGAGCGTGAGCAGGAGCTGACATGCTGCAGTTTAAGAATCCCCGAGCAGAGAGGGAATGAATGACTGCCGAAAGAGAACCAGGGAGGAGTCCCAATGCATCTTTCTCTTTGATTGGAGGTGGGTTTGTGAACTGGTGATGGCAATGCCAAACTGTGAGCATCTTGGTGACTCTGTTTAGGGAAACTCCGATAAAATTCCGAATGATGACAGTGGAAGTGCAACCACTACTTAAGGGAATAAACATACATTACTGTAACCACAGACACCAGGGTGGTATGTTGCCTCCCTGTTATCTGGGTCAGTGATGTCACTGAGCAGCCAGGGACCACTCTAAGGGGAAAGAATGATATGGGAGACTGGGCAGAAAAGCAAGAACCCACAGGATCCAAGAGCACGGGACAAATTGAATCTGAGCTGTTCAATGATAGGAAGCAAAGGGGAATGGGCAACAGTGCTTTTGTGATTGGGAGGCTGTTTCAGTGGGGTTGTGTAAGGCTCTGTCCCTTACTTTACTTGGAAGGTATTAATGATGTAGGGACAGGATTCAGTTTGCAGATGTTTAAAAATGGATAGTGAGGAAGAAAGCTTCAGGCATCAGAGAGATTACCACTGAGCTGGGAGAAAACACGATGGAGAGAAATGTAAGTAGGGAATTGGAAGAGGGCAAATGGGTGAGGGAAGAAACAATAAATAGTGGAATACTGAGCAGTGTGAAGGAATAGAGAGACTGTGGAGCACATGTTCCCTGAGGTTACAAATTAGGTCGATCAGCTGCAAAGAAGGCCAATGGGATTGTTGATTAACCAAGGTGTAAAATATAGCAGCAGAGAGCATCAGCTCAATCTAGGGCAGACACTGGTGGAGTCCTGCACACAACACCATTTACAGGGTTACTGGAAGGATTTAATCACAGACAAAATGTACACAGAGATTGACAAAGATATCACCAGGAATAAAGAACACAAGGACAGGTTGGAGAGACCAGGCTTTTTTGGGCCAGGGAAGGTTGAGGAGAAATTTAATTGAGATGGACAATGCAATAGGCGCTTGAGGCAGAGTGAGCCTGTTTCCCTTGGCAGAGAGATCATTAACCATGGGGTAGAAATTTAGATTAATTTGTGGATGAATAGAGGGCAGTTGAGGAGAAGATAGGGATCTGGAACTCACAACCGAAAAGTGTAATGGAGTCAAACCCTAATTATGTTCAAAAATGAAAATTGGATATGATTGTAATTGTTATAATTTACAGAGCAGCTCCTGGAAAGTGGGATTGATTTGGGATAGATCCCTCTCGGTACACACAGACGTGATGGACAGAATGGTCCCCATCTGTGCTTTCAATGATCTATGTCTCTCTGCTTCCCTTTCATTCCACAATGAAATTGTATTCAAACCACAATGAGAGGACAGATTGATCACAGCATGCTGGAGATTTATTGTTCCAGAATAAAACACAGTATTTGATTGGATCATTCGTACCAGTAAGACAGCGAAAGAGGTCAAGTGGTTGCACTTGCAGGTGATGTTGTGAAGCTGACTTTCTGTCGTACAGCCAGACTCACTCCAGATGCCATGACTTGTGCTCCCTACAATGAAAAGTTAGAAAATCAGAGGTGAGCCATTACTCCCCAATTCTAGAGCTAACAAATTTTGTTTTATCAAATGTTAACTCACCTTTCCTGAAATCCCAAAAGGCACATTTTCCACTTGAGTTAGTCTAAAATGGAATTGATTTACATCATAAAGGACACTCATTCACTTAAATAACTTATTTGTTCAGTTGCACAACGATGAATGAATGAATGTTTGTTTTTTCTCTTACCGGCAAGGTTGTGTTCTGGAAGACAATGATCACTGGGTCTGTGAGGTTTTCAATGGTGACATTGACTACTTCTATTCCACTTACTAGATTGTTTAACACAGTGCTGTTATTGTCACTCTGGAGACAAAGAACAGCAAGAGTAGTGTATACTTACTGTGTATACTTTTTACAGATGGGACAGTGTACTTTAAACAGGATTAAATTTGAATAAATTCGTATATACAACCCTTTTTGCAGAGACTTGGCCTTATTGGTATTTCAGTAAGTGAGGCAAAATAAGGAGCATTTCTGAATGGTATGAGTGTACAGCCAGCATGAAACTGCCCACCCAAACAAGGCAGAGGCAGCTTAGGTTTGCAGAAACATGTTTGGATTCATTTGTCAGAATGTCCTCACCAACATATGGGCAGCACGGTGGCACAGTGATTAGTACTGCTGCCTCACAGTGCCTGAGACCCGGGTTCAATTCCCGCCTCAGGCGACTGACTGTGTGGAGTTTGCACATTCTCCCCGTGTCTGCGTGGGTTTCCTCCAGGTGCTCCGGTTTCCTCCCACAGTCCAAAAAGGTGCAGGCTAGGTGAATTGGCCATGCTAAATTGCCCGCAGTGTTAGGCTCAGCGGTAAATATAGGGGAATGGGTCTGGGTGGGTGCGCTTCAGCGGGTCGGTATGAAATTGCTGGGCCGAAGGGCCTGTTTCCACACTGTAAGTAATCTAAAAACATTCCAAAAGGCTGATTAAAACTTAATCCTCATATCTTCTTTACAACTTTGAACACATTGTTTATGATCCGACATTTGAAGGAAGAATCTCTTCCTGTAATGAGAGGCTGTTCATCCGGGGCACTGAATATTGGAAATAGAAAAGTTCATGTTGTGTGGATGGAAGTAATCTCCTGATCTCTGTACTGGAAAGGAACACTTTGTCTGTGACTGCCGATGTTCCAGTTTACCTGACATCAAGTTAAAACTGGAAATGGTTTTACAATCCATGGATTTTCCGATGGTTGTAGCACCTTCACTTCCATTTCAGTATTTACTCCAGGTCTCCCAATGTCAGCTATTTTCCCAGCTCGTTAAAGCTGTTCCAACCCATACTGCCCAATTCTTTTACAATTACAGAGGACTTCCCAGGATATGAGAGATTGGGAGAATTGGTGAGTATGAACTGGCCAGAGTAGAAAATTACTGAATGAAAATGGAGCATATAAGGACAACTAATGTTTGAAAAGTCAAAGTGATGCAAAAGATGAAATAAACAAAAACTGAAAGTATTGTTCCTGTTGGTTCCTTTGTTATTTTTATTTGCTGGAGACTGGTATTCTGGAAGAAACACCAAGCTAATGATGGATCAATATACTGAGTACTTTGTGTCCATTTTCACACAAGAGGAAGCAGACAAAACACCAGTAATAAACAGTAAACCTATTAACTAGGAGCAGGAGTAGGTAACTCAGCCCCTCAAGACTATTTTGTCGTTCAACTGATCATTGCTGATTTAATCTCTGCCTCAACTCCACTATCCTGCTCTCTCACCATAACCCTCTAACCCAGCATTACTTAAACATCTGTTACTCTCCTCCTCAAATTTATTCAGTCTCCCATGTCCACTGCATTCTGGAATAGAGAATCCCATAGATTCATGACCCTTTGAGAGAACAATGGATGAATGAAGGGATTGGGGTTCTCGTCAAGAATACAAAAGTATTATACATGAGATGTAGACAACTGGGATCAAATGATTCTTATGAAGAGTATAAAGAGGGTAGGAGCATTCTGAAGAGGGAGATTAGGAGGTCAGAGAGGGGTTATGAGAGCCTTGGCAGATAAGGTTCAGGATTCTCTAAAAACATGAACAGTAAAAGAGGAGCTCGATAGAGAATCGGGTCCCTTACAGGTCAATGAGGTTCTCTCTCTGTTAGGAGATGGGAGAGATACAAAATAAATACTATGTGTCAATCTTTTACTGTGGAGAAAAAAGATGGTGGCTAGGGAACTCTGGGTAAATAAATATTGATGTGTTGAATACAGTTCACATTGCAGAAGAGGAAGTGTTGAATGTCTGAGAAAACATAACGTTAAATAAATCTCCAGGACCTGATCAAGTGTATCCCAGAATGCTGTGGGAAGTGACGGAAGAAATTGTGGAGCCCATTCAGAAATATTTGACTCATCTGTCATCACAGGTGAGTTGCTAGAGGACTAATGTTGTGCCTTTATTGAAGAAAATTGCTTGGAGAATTGTGTTCAAGAGTCAGGGGGTCATGATGCCGCTATGTAAGACATTGATTGGGCCACACAAAGGATTTTGTGTTCATTTCTGGTCGTCAGTCCAAAGGAAGGATTAGAGGCTTCAGAAAGAAGAGTTTACAAGGATGCTGCCTGGATGAGAGGGTATGAGCTATAAGGAGAGGTGAGTAAAACTCGGAACGCAGGAGCTGAGGGGAGGCTTCGTCAAAATGTACAAAGTTAATGAGATGCATAGCTAGGGTTAACATCATTGTCCTTCTGAGCAGTTTATGCTCTCAAACCCAGTGTTCTCCTGCTATAACTTCAATACAGCCCAGAACTAAAAACTACTTAACGAGTTTTGTAAATTGAAGGGTCAAATGTGATGTTCGTACAGGCACACAAGCCCCCATACAAGAGGCAAAATACAGTTAAGTGGCAGTCTAAATGATTCATGTAATTTGGTAGCTTTTCCTTTGAGTGACAGAGTGAGTGCTGAAGCTGTGTTCTCTCCTGTTTTCAAGTGTGGGTCTTGTGTCTTAAACAGTGCCACAAGTATGGCAGTGAGCTTACACAGGTGATCGAGGTCAGTGAATGTATCTTCAAAAGGACATTTCCCCCCAAACACACCACTCTCACCACACGCTGCTCAATGCACCACAGCCATATCACCCAGCAGTCCCTGGGGACTGGGACTCAGACCAAACATCCAGATACTGCACCTTGTGCTCATGCAGAACCCAGTGAGGCCAGACCCTCACCCAGTTCCTGCTGCTTCCACAAAACTCCAGCTACTCGGTATAGCAGCCCCATCACACGACACGGTACAATCCAATCACTGGGACATTTCTCTCTCTCTCTTGTTGGAAAATGTTGACCATGAGAGTATGAAGCAGCGTGTATGAGCATAAACCTGCTGTCCTTTCTTGCATCCCACTCCGAGGCACAGCACGACATTTCACGTTGTTAACTTCATAAATGTAGCGATTACTTGATATAATATAATCCGATTGTTATTTTTCAATGAATTAACTTGCATTATACTTCAATGTTGATTCTGACTACATTACCTGGAAAAGTTTTGTATTTCCATAGATAACAAAAATGATTCTCGATATCAGAACATTTGGCTGTTCCTTAACCTTGTCCAGAAGAGTTGGAGGCAATTCAATTTCAACCTTTCGGGCTAAGCTTCAGACATTTTTCTGCTGGATCTGTTTGAATGAAACAAGGTAAATCAATTGTTTATTACTAGCCCAGCTGGTGATAATACTGAACCAGTTAGATTCCAGAGTGAAACCTGACTTGATTGACTGTAAAGTTTATTTTTCCAGTTTGGGTTCCATGGTGATCAGTCACTGAACATATTCATAAGAGGTTTCTCATATTCTTTTAACTAAGAGCAGAAGTTTAGCATACAAACTGGAAAAACCAACAACATGATATAAGTGAGACGTTTTGGAAGTATTCAATCATAAACAGCAAAAAGACCCATGAACCCATTTCCACGATAGTATCTCTCAAACAGACTTAACCCCCTGTGAACTGTCACTCCGGTCAATGTCTTACTCAACTGACAAGCTCACCAGGGTGACATTTACACATTCACCTGTGATCTTTTCTCCTTTTCTGAGATACCCAGACACTGACAGACTAAGAAATGCTAAGGGAGTTTTTCTGCTCTGTCTACCTGTTCAGCTGAAACAGCTTATGACATTTTGTTCGCTCTGATGGTCTGGGGACTGTCAAAATTAAACTGCTCTTTTACTGGTATGTATTCTTTTCTTTCAAACCTCTCCCTACCCTCTCTCCAACTGTCTCTCAGTCTGTCATGAATCTTAAATTGGTAAACACTCCAAGTGGCTCACCTTTCTAACTTGGAAGTATTTCACCATTACCTCATTATCACTGGGTCAAAATCCTGGAGCTCCCTCCCAATCCCATTGTGGGTCTACCTACAGCACAGGGACTGCAGCAGTTCAAGAAGGGGATCTCACCACCACCTTTTCATGGGCAACTCGGGATGGGCAATAAACGCTGACCCAGTCAGTGACACCCACATCCAATGGGGGGGAAAAGAAACAAAGAAACATTGTCCAATAGTCTTTCCATCAGGTGACATGTTTGGGTGTTTAGCTTAAGCACATCATTTCATGGAGAGGTCGTTTTGATCCAATGCTTCACAGAACATTTTTCACAGAACTGAAAATCCATTTACCTTGAGAGTCCAAGATCCCTGATAATAGCATATTGGGAGCCTTTATCACAGTCTGTACTCTGAAATATCAGGAACAATATGCTGAAGGAAAATAGGTGGAAAGGCAACTTGTCAGAGGGAGATCAACAGTTTATACAGAAATACTGATCGGTTCAGTGAGTGGGCACAAAGTTGGTAAATGGAGCAGAATGTGAGAAAATGCAAAGCTGTTCATTTTGGAAGGGAAACCAAAACAGTGTCATTTAAATGGAGAAACCCTGCAGAAAGCTGCAACACAAGGGGACTTGGGGAAACTTGTGCACAAAACACAACAAGCCCACTCACAGGTGCAGAAGGTAATCAGGAAGTCGAATACAATATTGGCCCTGATTTCAATGGGGTTGGAATATAAGAGTAGGGAAGTCTTACTGCAACTGAACAAGGTGCTAGTGAGACCACATCTGTAGTATTTTGGTCCTCTTATTTAAGGAAAGATTACATTCCGATGTAATCTGAGGCAGTTCAGAGAAGGGTCACTTTAGGGGCTTGACAGTGTAAATGCTGAGAGACTATTTCACCTCATGGGAGAGTCTAGGACCAGCAAGCATAGTCTCAGAATAAAGGGGATCTTCTTGGAGAAAGTGAGGACTGCAGATGCTGGAGATTAGAGCTGAAAATGTGTTGCTGGAAAAGCGCAGCAGGTCAGGCAGCATCCAAGGAGCAGGAGAAGCAACGTTTCGGGCATGAGCCCTTCTTCAGGAATGAGGAGGGTGTGCCAAGTGGGCTAAGATAAAAGGTAGGGAGGAGGGACTTGGGGGAGGGGCATTGGAAATGTGATAGGTGGAAGGACGTTAAGGTGAGGGAGATAGGACGGAGTGGGGGTGGGGGCGGAGAGGTCAGGAAGAAGATTGCAGGTTAGGAAGTGGTGCTGAGTTCGAAGGTTGGGACTGAGACAAGGTGGGGGGAGGGGAAATGAGGTAACTGGAGAAATCTGAGTTCATCCCTTGTGGTTGGAGGGTTCCTCGGCGGAAGATGAGGCGCTCTTCCTCCAGCCGTCATGTTGCTATTGTCTGGCGATGGAGGAGTCCAAGGACCTGCATGTCCTTGGTGGAGTGGGAGGGGGAGTTGAAGCATTGAGCCACGGGGTGGTTGGGTTGGTTGGTCCAGGAGTCCCAGAGGTGTTCTCTGAAACGTTCCGCAAGTCGGCGGCCTGTCTCCCCAATAAGAGGAGGCCACATCGGGTGCAGCGGATGCAGTAAATGATGTGTGTGGAGGTGCAGCTGAATTTGTGGCAGATATGGAAGGATCCCTTGGAGCCTTGGAGAAAAGTAAGGGGGGAGGTGTGGGCGCAAGTTTTGCATTTCTTGCGGTTGCAGGGGAAGGTGCCAGGAGTGGAGGTTGGATTGGTGGGGGGTGTGGACCTGACAAGGGAGACACAAAGGGAGTGGTCTTTTCAGAACGCTGATAGGGGAGGGGAGGGAAATATATCCCTGGTGGTGAGGTCCATTTGGAGGTGGTGGAAATAGCGACGGATGATACGCTGTATATGGAGGTTGGTGGGGTGGTAGGTGAGGACCAGTGTGGTTCTGTCCTGGTGGCGATTGGAGGGGTGGGGCTCAAGGGCAGAGGAGTGGGAAGTGGAGGAGATGCGATGGAGAGCATCGTCAATTACGTCTGGGGGGAAATTGCAGTCTTTGAAGAAGGAGGCCATCTGGGTTGTTCGGTATTGGAACTGGTCCTCCTGGGAGCAGATGCGGTGGAGATGAAGGAATTGGGAATATGGGATGGCGTTTTTACAGGGGGCAGGGTGGGAGGAGGTGTAATCTAGGTAGCTGTGGGAGTCGGTTGGTTTATAGTAAATGTCCGTGTTGATTCGGTCGCCTGAGATAGAAATGGAGGGGTCTAGGAAGGGGAGGGAGGAGTCTGAGATGGTCCAGGTAAATTTGAGGTCAGGGTGGAAGGTGTTGGTAAAGTGGATGAACTGTTCAACCTTCTCGTGGGAGCACAAGGCAGCGCCAATACAGTTATCGATGTAGTGGAGGAAAAGGTGGGGGATGGTGCCACCACCGTCAGGGGTTATGTGGAAAGTGGCCATGGGGAATGTCGGCTCAGCTGTTATCCTATTGAATGGTAGAGGAGCCTCAAGGGGCCAAACACCCTCCTCCTGTTCCCATTTCTTATGGCCTTATGGAATTCTGGGAGGTAACTGGCATCTTCCTTGAGAAATAGCTTCCCTTCCCCTGTCAATACAGTCCCTTCCTCTCTGGGTTATTCACTGATAGGAGCGACCATATTAAAGTAAGCTGTTAGTTATCTGCGAGTGTCCTGCTGAGAGTTGTAACAATAACTGCAGCAATCCATTAGGTTCGGATGGAGATCTACCTGGGATACAGTACAAAGCAAACAAATCTGGATGCTGGAAATCAAAAATAATAAGAGGAAATGCTGGAAATACACAACAGGTCAGGCAGCATCTGTGGAGAGAGAAGTGGAGTTACATTTTAGGTTGGAAACCTTTTGTCAGAATTCTAAACAAAGTCAGAGATACAACAGGTTTTAAACAACACGAGCAGGAGAATGGGAAGATCTGTGATGGGGCCAGGCAAAAGGACTCTCCCTGTCTTTACACACAGCCGCTGTTGGTGAGGATTCTGCCATTTCCCATCTGTACTCCTGGTCAAGACTCATCTTTTGTTTCTTTGTTTGTTCCATTCTAATCTTCTTTTGCCTTGTACCATCGTCTGTCTTATTATCCAATCACTGCTGCCTTTCACCTTGTCACCAAAGAAGGTACTTTCAGTGTGAGTTATGAATAGGTACTTGGGACTCTGCAGTGGTCACCCTCATCAATACTGTCATGGACAGATATTTTTGGGACTTTCCTATAACTTATCTGTGACTTTGAGGATTGCCAGGCTATTTCAGAGGGCAGCTAACATCAAAACGTATCGGTTAGGAGCAGGAGGACGCTATGAGACTCCCCCCCACTCTATCATCTGAACTCCAGCAAAAACCATCGTATCCTCGTCAATCTCTCCTCATGTGTCAGTCCTGCCATCCCTGCAATCAACCTGGTAAACCTTCACTGCACTCCCTCAAGAGCAAGTGTATCCTTCCTCAGAAAAGGAGACCAAAACTGCAACAATATTCTCGGTATGGCCTCACCATGGCCCTGTACAAGAGTCACATGTAGTGCAGACCAGGTAAACACAGCAGATTTTATTCCTGAAAGGGGATTCGGGGATTTCAATATCTAACTCTATTAGACTTACCCTGTGTTCCAGGGTTCTGAACCTTTCCCATTCAGGGCACCTGTACAAGGCTGAAAAGTTGTTGTGGCCATTCAGGGAGAATGGGAGATGTCAGGGCCAGTGGAGCTGGGGAAGATCGATAGAGCAGGGGAAGGACAAAGACTTTTAAAAGAAGGGGGAAACGTTGAAGAATGGAGGCATGTGGGACTGTAAGAACAAGAGGTATAGGTCAGAGAGGTTTGAGGAAATCTCATGGTTTTCAAACAGTGTGTAAGGTTGGCCAACGTCAGTGCTGCAGGAGCCACGCCTCAAAGGTGAATCATTAAGGCCACACCCACAGATTGGTAAAATGGAAGAATGTAAAGCTGCATCATTCTGTCAGAGCATTTGCAAACCCACTTTAGAAAGCTTTGTTGTATTCCCTTCTCCCACATCGATGTACAGTACTTCACCTCCCCTTCAATCCATCCCCGCAGTTCACCACATTTCCTCCCCCTGGTAGTGAGTTCCACATTCTCTTAGAGTAAACAGGACTCCAAGAGTGACCTAACCAAGATTTGAGATAAGTTTTGCATAATTTCCTTCCTTTTCAGTCTATTCATCCTGATGTGAACTAAGCACGATGATTCTTTTATTCTGAACTTAAAAACCTGCATTTTTATAGAATCCCTACATTGTGGGAGCAGGCCATTTGGCCCATCAAGTTCAGACCGACCATCCAATGAGCATCTCACCCATACCCACACACCGACATTTCCCATGGCTAACTCACCGAGCCTGTACACCCCAGGACACTATCACGGTCAATCCATGCAACCTGCACAACTTTGGACTGTGGGAGGAAACCTGAGCACCTGAAGGAAACCCACACAGACACGGGGAGAATCTGCAAACTCCACACTGACAGCCACCCAAAGGTGGGATCGAATCCAAGCCCATGACGCTGTGAGGTAGCAGTACTATCCATCAAACCACCATGCCACCCTAATTATCTGTGTACTGCTGCTGAGATCCTTTTGTTACTGTATTCAAATTAAATTCTTGTTTTTCAAGTAAGAGATGATGTCTTTATCTTTCAAACCAAAATGTGTATCACATGTTTATTTGTATTGATATTTGTTTGAAAACTTTGTGCCCATTTTACAATTATTAGATTTCTGATCATTTGTGGTCATCCCCATTTTTATTGGTTTCATCCATAAATTTACAATTTTTTTCAATTCCAAACCCTAAGTGAATAATAAAAATTATCAACAATTGTGATGTATCTCCTGATGCCAAATTCAAGAGCACCTTTGGAGAGGCTCAGGATCGGATTAAGTATGACCCTGAGGTAGTTCACAAACATTGAGTGGAATTAAATAAGTCTAGAATACAGTATCAATGTGAATTCACAGGAAGGGTTAACTTCAGTTTGAAATAACTACACTGAAAGATTCTCAAGCCCTCTCACAACATTTTCTCTAAAAATGGTGTTAGTTTCCAACACATGATAGTCATTGCTTACAATGCCCAACTAAACACAACACTCACCAAATCTGATGGAGGAAAGTGAAGTCCTGGGAACTTTTCAGCTTCTATTTTTTGAATGTGAGCAAAGTAATTTGGCGTTGAGAAGGATTGATTTCCTCCTTCAATTTCTATCTCTGAGAGTATTCTCTCCAGTGTTGTACTACAACAGAAACGCAATTTAATAAAAGCAGAAAGTGCTGGAAATATTCAGCCTGGCAACATCTGTGCAGTGAGCAACATGTACATGGCACCACAATAAAACGTAAAGGGGTCACCCCCACAAGCTCATAACCAGAGGGACCTTGTTGATGACACATGTAGGATTTTCCAGGGGAAATGCTGTAAAGTGCTTCAATAAATCCAGGAAAACATACTGTGGATTATTCAGGAAATGATGAAATGAAGCAAGATATATTTCTCATACTGTGAGCCCTGAGGGTGCTCAGAGTCTGGCAGCCAGCATTACCAGGGACTGGGCATGTGTGTCAGGCACTAACCATTTTAATCACGGATTAGTGCGATCAGTCAGGGAGCTTTAAACAGACAAAAAAGGGAGCTTTAAAAAGGTGAACATGTAAAGAAATTCTTCCATCTTCTCGTGATATTGCAAATGCCCCCATTCCATCAGCAATGTTAACAGACCTGCTCACCACTGCCAACATGGAACCTGACCTTGATGGGTGGAAATTATCCTGAACCAGGATCTGAACCAGGAACATAGGGAAAGGAGAGAAATACCCAACACGTGACAAAAGGTAAGCACCTGACCCCCACACAACATCCACATGAACGCTTGCTCGTAGTTGTTTAATTTAATCACCGGGCTTAAACTGGAATTGTACATTAATTGGAGGTGAAAATTAGACGGTGTCTATAACAGACAGCTGATTAGCAACAAGTTGAAAATCACAGATCTCCTGCAGTGCCACATGGCCCATTGAGTCTGCACCAATCAGACAGTCAGCCAAGGCTGGAATTGAACTGAGATAACTGGTGCTGGGAGGCAGCAGTGCTAACCACAGTGTGACCAATCAATCCCACAGATTCTGTTCTCAGATGAACATCACATTTTATGAGCACTGATACCTACCTGTCAGGAATGACACCATCACATTGCCCGAGGAATTTGTTCACTGAATCAGAGTTGTTCATATTTTTCTCCCGGGAAACCAGTTGCTGCATCATGTCACGGCACATTTGGTTGGGATCCAAATTCTGGGGAGTGGGATTGTTACCTGCACGATGACGGAATATGAAGGAAACAAAATATAAACAAGTAAAATGGTTTGAACTTTATCAGGAGTAATACAGGAAATAACAAGAAACTACCCAAAACTCGCAACTAGAATTGGGGAATTGGAAACCTTTGTTCAGATGTTTCTTTGAAAGGAGGAGAGAGTGTTTAGTCATAAGCCCGTGGGTAATGTAAGAAAGGGCTCTTTATTTATTTATTCATTTGTGGATGTGGGCGTTGTTGGCTGGCCGGCATTTATTGCCCATCCCAGCTGCCCTTGAGAACGTGGGGGTGAGCTGTCTTCTTGAACCAGTCCACCTGCTGTGGGTTGACCCCCAATGCCATTAGGGAGGGAATTCCAGGATTTTGACCCAGCGATGGTGAAGGAGTGGTGATATATTTCCAAGTCACGATGGTGAGTGTCTTGGTGGGAAATATGCAGGTTGTGGTGTTCCTATGTCTGTGCTGCCCTTGTCCTTCCAGGTGGGTGTGGTTGTGGGTTTGGAAGGTGCTGTCTGAGGATCTTTGGTGAATTTCTGCAGTGCATCTTGTAGGTAGTTCACACTGCTGTTACTGAGCATCAGTGATGGAGGGAGTGGATGCTTGTTGATTTAGTGGGGATTAAGCGGGCTGCTTTATCCTGGATGGTGTCAAGCTTGTTGAGCATCTTTGGGGCTGCACTCATCCAGGTAAGTGGGGAATATTCGCTCACACTCCGGATTTGTACCTTGCAGATGGTGGACAGGCTTTGCAGAGGATTCAGTGATGGGAACATCAAGGAGTGAATGTCAAGGGGTGGGGGTTAGATTGTGTCTTCTTGGTGATGGTCACACCCTCGCATTTGTGTGGCTTGAAACTTGTCAGTCCAAGCCTGGATATTGTCCAGTTCTTGTTGCATTTGAACTTGGGCTGCTTCAGTATCTGAGGAGTCATGAATGATGTTGAACATTGAGCAATCATTGGCAAACACCCCCACTTCTGACTTGGTGATGGAGGGAGGATCATTGATGAAGTAGCTGAAGATGTTTGGGCCTAGGACACTATTCTGAGGAATGTGTACAGAGATGTCCTGGAGCTAAGATGACTGACCTCCAACAACCATGAGTATCTTCCTACGTGTCAAGGGATGACTCGAAATACCAAAGATTTTGCCCCCTGATACCCACTAATTCCAGTTTTGCTCGGACTCCTTGATGCCACACTTGGTTGAATGCAGCCTTGATATCAAGGACTGTCACTCTTACCTCACCATTGGAATTCAGTTGTTTTGTCCATTTTTGAGCCAATGCTGTAATGAGGTCAGGAGCTGAGTGGCCTGGTGGAACCTAAACTCGGCGTTACTGAGCAGGTGCTGCTGGAACGCACTGTTGATGGACACCTTCCATCACTTTCCTGATGGTCGAGAGTAGACTGATGGGCGGGAATTGGATTTGTCCTGCCTTTTATGTGCAGGACATGCCTGGGCAAATTTTCACATTATTGTGTAGATCCCAGTTTTGTAACTGCACTGGAACAGCTTAGCTGGGGATGTAGCAACATCTGGAACACAAGTCTTCAGTACTATTGCCAGATCAGGGCCCAGAGCCTTTGCAGAATCCAGCATTTCCAGCCATCCCTTGATATTATGTGGAGGGAACTGAATTGGCTGAAGATTGGTATCTCTAACGCTGGGGGCCACTGGAGGAGGCCAAGATGGATCATCCACTCAGCACTTCTGGCTGAAGGTTGCTGTGAAAGCTGAGGGGAATGATGGTTGATGCAGAGCAGTGCATGAGTGAAAATCAACAGGATCTGGTGGGAGGGGGGAGAGACAGGTTAGGGGGAAGACTACACCAAGTTAGTGAGATTGGTGGACTCCTGAGGGGAAGTATCCTGAATATAAAATACCATTGCCATCATTATCTCATATTTAATTCTATTCTGAAGACTTTGGAAACTAACAGCAGGTTGCTCTACATTTGCAGTAAAACAATGGATACACCATAAAGCTGAAATCATTGGAACTGTGGTTTAGATTAGAGTGGTGCTGGAAAAGAACAGCAGGTCAGGCAGCATCTGGGGAGCAGGAAAATTGACATTTCAGGCAAAAGTCCTTCATCGGGAATAGAAGCAGAGAGCCTCCAGGGTGGAGAGATAAATGGGGTCTGTGTTTTATAAGAAAATTCAAACAAGATATTTCCACAATCTGCTGTTACAGTGGTCTTTCTCCCACTGTGCTTCCATCCAGCACGTTGTGCACTAATACAGCCATCACTGTAGCACAATTCCCAAAACTGAATAGTTGATTTTATGATAAAGTTCATTTACCTGCTGAAGAGGACAGGCTGGAGGATGATTCCTAAAGTGGAAATTCATACGTGAGATATTTTTCAATCAAATCGATGTTTATAAATAATGGAATTGAGATACTGAAGGGTAATTCTGTCTTACCGGGGGTGTTTCACAGGGTCTGCCTGTCACTGGGGTAGTGACACTGACATGATTGGAAAGGTTACTCTGTGTTGTAATTTTAAATGGGTCACCACTTGGAAAAAAGGCAAAAATGTCCTGTAAAGAAATATGGTAAAAATATTGCAACAGATCATCCTAAATTAAAGATTCATACTATAAGTATTTCACAGATTGATTCATCTCCAACATGGAAATGTTAAACATCTTCATGTCTCTACCTGTCATCAGAACTCAGAAAAATGAGAAGTGTAATTGGTTTTGAGCAAGTGAAAGGAGATCAGGGAACATTCCAGAATGTCCCTGTACTTGATCAGTCCCCAAGTATCATTGTGTCTTGGATAAATGTTTAAATACTTTAAATGGTGACTAAAACGTGATTATTATTATCACAAAGTGTCAGTCCGCAGACTCTAAATGTGAGAATTCCCAATTCTTAGCCCTTCAGTGGGTGCTATTGTGTAACTGCTCTATCTATCCCTGATTGGAGGGGAATCCCACATTAACAGGAGTGGAATTGGGGCTAACCAGGGGCTCAGGCTGAGATCAAGTATTGGACTGCTGAAGGAAATCCAAACATTTAAAATTGAAGCTTTAATACAGCTCTCACTGGGGCCCTATTCAGCCTTCCCAGTCTGGTGGAGGTTCCAGATGTACCTGTTAAACATTGAGGCCTAGCAGGCAGGGACACATATAAACAGATGGACATGGAGCAGGAGCAGGCCAGACAGGCATTTGGGCCTGCTCCACAATTTAATAAGATCATAATACATTGGAGCAGAAGGAGGCCATTTGGCCCATCATATCTGCTCTGTGATTCAATAAGTTCAAGGGTGATGTGATCATCCTCACTTCCACTTCCCGACCTTTCTCCAATAATTCTTAACTCTTTCATTGAATAAAAATCTGTCTAACTCAGTCTTTAATACACTTTATGGCTCAGGCTCTCCAGGCCTCTGCAGTAAATAGTTTCATACGACCAGTGCCTCGGAGAAAAGACATTCCTCATCGTCTCTGTCTTAAACAGACACACCTTACCCTGAGATTATTCCCTCTGCCCCTGAACTCTCTCACGAAGAGAAATAACCCTCAGCATCTCGCCTGTCAAACCCCCATAACCGGAAATGTTTCAACAAGGTCATCTCCCAATCTGTGAGACCTCAAGTACAGGCAAAACCTCCTCAACTTCTTGTCATCCCTCCATACAGAATCACAGAATTCTTACAATGCAGAATGAGGCCATTTGGCCCATTGTGCTTGCACACCTCTTCAAACAAGCATCATTACCTCATCCCAATCTCCTGCCTCCTCCCCATAACCTTGCATATGATTTTGATCCAAATAACCAGCCAACGCCCTGTTGAAGGCATCAATTGAACCTGCCTGCACCACATTTCCAGGCAGTACATTCCATACTCTAACTCTTCACTCAGTGAAAATGTGTTTGTTTGTTCTCCCATCACCCCTTTTTGATTTGCCCATCCCTTTAACTCTCTGCCCTCTTGTCCTTGTTCCTTTCACAAGCAGGAGCAGTTTCTCCCTGTGGGCTCCATCCAGCCCACTCGGTTTCAAAAGCCTCTATCAAATCTCCTCTCAGCCATCCTCTCTCGAATGAGAACAGTGTCAACTTCGTCAATCTATTCCCATCACTGTCATTCCTCATTCCTGGACGTATTCTTGTAAATTACTTCCGCATTCTCTCCAACGCACTTACATCCTTTCTATAATAATATGCCCACATCTCCTAACAATACTCCACTTGTGGTCTAACCAATGAATTATACAAGTTCAACATCACCTCCCTGTTCTTGTACTCCATGCCCCTACTAATACAGGTGAGAATACTGTGGCCTTCAACTGCTCTCTCCACTTGTCCCACCACCTTCAATGATCTGCACACCTAAACACCCAAGACCCTCTGCTCCTGCACCCCCTTTTCCTTGGGACCCACACAGTGAACATTTCGGGACTATCTCCAGTGCCCGTACATCTTTCCTTAGAGTAGGGGACCAAACTGTTCACTGTCTTCTTGGTGTGTTCCAGCAGGTGCCCAGTTTCATTTTAACAAGTTGTCCTTATTTTTACACTTCATTCCCTTTGAAATAAGGAGCAACATTCCATCGGCCTTTCCTATTACCTTCTGAACTTACACACTCACGTTTTGAGATTCCTGGAAGAGAACTACCAAAACCCTCTTTTGTCGTTTTCTACAGGCTTTCGTCATTAAATAACAATCAGCTCCTCCAATCTCCCTGGCAAACCTGACAAACAGCCATGGTGTGATTGAAAACCATGTCCCCAGAAGACCAGCCTGGGGTCCAGCATTACTAATCCAGTTACATTCCCACTTTCCCACCACTTCCCCTCCAGTTTGATTGGGCCGTGCTGTGCTGCTTTCTCGTTATTGCCAGCGCCAACACGTTCTCAATACGCACCGACCTTTCGTCCTTTCACACAATTAGTTCCCTTTCTTCTCTTATGCAGGCTCTTGTGAGACCCAGCAAACCACCACAAAGAAGAGACACAGACTGGAGTGCTTCAGTTCGAACCCCACCTCTGAAGAGGATGCTGCTGAGTGCTCAGAGGATGTCCCAGCAAGGCTTTCACTGCACCCTGTACCAGCTCAGACTTTCATCTCAGTGGGTACACTTTCTAGATTAGAGATAGGAGCACAGTCTGGTGAGCACATCATTCTGCTGTCCCACAGTTGGCCAAGGAAGAAATGTCCCAGGTCACTGGTCAGGAGAGAACTGGAGACCAGGCACCTGCACAACACCAGGCAGAATATGACCCTCTGTTCACAGCAATTAAAGGAGATCAGCAACATGCAGAGAAACACCCAGCAACAGTATACAAGCTTGTCTGCAGCAGGCAGGAAAGTGAATCCAAGGATGGATGAGTGCACCAATGCTAGCTCTGGCACCATGGACAGGCTGGTGACTGCTCTGGAAACCCAGGTCCTGCACACCAAGTGCCTGCTGCTTATACACACAGGCCTGAACTCCATTAGTGTAGCTATCGGCTCTCAGCATCAATGGCAAAGCCAAAGGGGGATGAGGGACCTCAACCTCATTCCAGATCCTTCTTCCTCTCAGGGAGACAGGATGGTGTCAGCAGACACCCACAGGAGAAGGAGTCCCACATGAGACCTCCCGCAGCTTCTCAGGACAGTCTAGTGGTGTCTGGCCCCTTCACCTCCCCCCTGCCTCTGATGCTAATACCTACTGAAGTCCAAGCCAAGAGGGATGAACCTGAAACCCGGCAGGACAATCTCAGCTAACCTGGGCCCTCTAGAATCAAATATCCCTGATTTGGGTGACCAACCAAGTCTTCCAGGCTAACAAGACCGGCTACAGAGAACATTGCCTCTATCCCAGCAGCAGAAGGCCGGACTGCACTGAGACATCGGACTGAGACTGACAGGAAATTAAAAACTGCACTGAGGGCGTATGGGTGACAGGGATGACACATCAGTGCATTTCTCTAAGAATATGCTCCTTTGCATTCTCAAAGTGTCGGCTTCATTGTCTGTGCAGCTGTTGGAGCTAGTGAGAGGTGAGCAGCCTTTTCAGATATCCCAAGGGAGAAAGAAGCTGTCATGGCCAAGCCTTACTCATTCTCTCAGAAGCACCCAACTCCTCGACTGCAGATAGCATCAGAATTATGGATCCTGAACTGTGACCTCGATGACTACAGCTAAGGCAGGTTAATGTTAACAACACTAAGGGATAAAAACAATGTTCAGGGATTCTGATAGGGTCTGGCCTGCACAAATCATCCACATTTACACAAACCTTGACAGTGAGAGGGTAGATTCAGTGATGATATCACATATCTCTGCAGGCAACGTTTTATTCAATCTCTCAGTTTTCGGAGGGAGTGTATTGTCATTAAAAGCTGGGAGGTACACAATGGGGCGTTCACATCTTCCCTCTCCCTCATAGCACAATGATCTGCTGAGAGAATCTGCACAAAACACTGCTTCTCTCTGGTTAGGTGCTGCCCAACAGGATGCCCAAGTTTTTCAGGGCAATTGAGCAGTTTGACACATTGAAGTCTAACCAATGATGGAAGGCTGTAATGGAGGTCCCTCAGAATTGCTCCCAACCTGCTGCAAATCGTGAGGGACTGCATCACCCAACACTCAGATCTCATGCTGTTGTTGAAGATCTAAAACTCCATAACCTCATGAGATGGGACTGTCCTATCTCACTGACGGCTGCTTTCTCCAAAATAGCAGGAAAACCTGCAAAGTGCAGATACTGGAAGGTGGAAGCACCTCAAGAGAGCAAGGAGACAATCATTAGATGAGATTAGATTACTTACAGTGTGGAAACAGGCCCTTCGGCCCAACAAGTCCACACTGCCCCGCCGAAGCGCAACCCACCCATACCCCTACCCTAACACTACGGACAATTTTAGCATGACCAATTCACCTGACCTGCACATCTTTGGACTGTGGGAGGAAACCGGAGCACCCAGAGGAAACCCACGCAGACACGGGGAGAATGTGCAAACTCCACACAGTCAGTCGCCTGAGGCGGGAATTGAACCCGGGTTTCTGGCGCTGTGAGGCAGCAGTGCTAACCACTGTGCCACCGTGCCGCCCACAATCATATGAAGAACAAACCATTTCTTCATTAACAGACAAGTTCAAGGAGTACAGAAATTGTCTGCTCCACCAGGGGTGTCTTGCCATACACCTCACCGAGAGTTACAGAATGAAAGGAAGTTGAAAACCCAGCACATTCATCCTGGAAGCAGGTTTCAGTTATTTCCTCATGCTTGATGAAACATAGCTCTATCATGCTTCCTTGGGCACCTCTCCTTGTCAATGTCCTGATCCTCATCTTCCTCCTCAGAAACTTCCTCAATGAAGTAGCACACCCTTTCTGGTTCGACTCTAAGTCCCGACAGGAGCAGTCCAGGCAGCAAAACCTCACAGGAACGCAGCAGCCAAAGATGGCCATTCAGCCCATTGAAACTGCCCTGCCCTTCAGTATGATCATAGCTGATTGAACATTTCAAAAGTCCTTTACTCACCCTATCCCCATATTAGTGACCACCAGAAATGTATCAATCTCTCCCTGAATCATACTCAAATCTGGATTCTCCACATCCTTCTGCGGAGAATTCTTTGGAAGACTGAGAGTTCCAAAGGTTCACAACCCTCTGAGTAAAAACAATTCTCCTCATTCACACCGAAGTGGCATCCCCCTTATTTTTCAATTCTTCCTGGTTCTAGACCCCCCCACTAGGGGTAACATTTCACCCACATCAACCCAGTCTATCCCTTTAACTATTTTGCATTTTTCAGTGAAATCATTTCTTATTCTTTGAAACTCTAGAGAATAAAGACCAATTTTTTTTCAATCTTTCTTCATTGGACAGTATTACCAACATCAACAGGTCTATGATCAGTTCCATTATGGCCCTGGTGGAAACATGGACAGTGTCGTGTCTCTGTTCTGCCTCAGTCTGAGCCTTTTGTAAAGGTGTCATCAGTTTTTGATGGAGTTGATGAAGTGGGAACCTTTTCGGTTGCCGATGTTTACCGGCTGGTGATAGGAAACGATCAGAGCAAGATGGGTGCACTCTATAGCACCCTGTACCTGGGAGAAACCAGCTCTCGGGGAGAATCCCACTGTTCAGGCTGCTTGACTGAGCCAGCACATACATCATTTGGAGATGTATGAGATTCATATGTGTCCCTGTCTGCAAAGTAACTGGCAGAAGCAAGCAGCTCATTAGCATCCCTGAGCTCGAAAGTGAAGTCTGAAGGGGGTGACGAGGTGTGTGTTTTGTCTAAAAGCAGCTGTGATGATGTGCTGAGGCTGGGTGTTTGGTGATGCCCACTTGCATGGATCAAGGGTGGAAGAGGACAGTGTCCATGGAGCATGTGGTGAAATGATGGAAAGATGGAGTTGTCCAAAGGCATGGAGAAGGAGGCAATAAGCTGCAGTTGCCAGGTAACCGCAGTGACATCCATGGAGTTTAGTTTGAATTGGTGTCATCTAGTTTCTCAGGGACAGGGAGGAGAACTGGAAGCTGCATACAGTGACGGGATTGGGGCTGATAATGAGATGCAACTTCATGGAAATAAAATGGTGACCGCTCATGTGCAAGATTCAGAATTTGCTGTGTGAACTGTTGGGAAAACTGGAAATGTTATTCCCAACATTGAGGACCTGATTTTTCCATTCTCTCTGTATTCTCCCAATTTTCTTACCATTTCCCATGCCACTCAAGGGAGCAGAAATTTCCACCCAAAAGGACACTCTTCTCAATTCAAACTGAGAGATGCTGAGAGTGGGAGTGAAGTCCAAAAGCCTATGTTTCTTTTGAAACAAGATGTAACACAGGAACAGCATTGCACTGATTGCTGGAAATGGACCCATAAACCAGAGGCAACAGAAGAGCAGCATGTTCTCCCAGAACCTTCTAGAATAGAGAATGTACCTCAGGATAGATAAGGAAATATTTCCTTGAACTCCATTGAACTTAGCCAGGTTATGGGAGGTTACAGAGGTTTTATCTCTCAGTGAGAAGTATTCCCTTTCCTCTCCAACAAAACCAAGGAACAAATTCATCTTTTGAGAGACACTGGGATAGTGTCATTGATGAGTGTCTTGTTGCAGCTCCTGATCATGTTGGTCTTATCCAAACTCTCCACAATTACTGAGGCCAAACCCAAGCAGCCTATTGCTGATAATGACAGTTAAAGGAAAAGCTGATCAAGTGGTGAACCAACTTTGTGCTGAAATGGTGAATTTGATGAAGAAAATACAAACTGGTGAGAGCGCTTCAGCATCGGTCACAGGAACTAAAGTACTTGAGCGAGAACTTACAATGTCTCAATGATAAACATGTGGAAGCAAATTCAATAAAGATTGATCTTCACTTTAAAACGTCAAATGTCAAAAACCTCTCTGAGATCGTGTGACAAATACCGTGAATAGGAGAAGGAATTGCTGCTGGCTCAGAATAGTTGGCTGAGTGCAGAATTAAAAACCAGGACGGATGGATTACTGATGCTTTGACATGAAAAGAACAATTAAAGTTCGAAATGCTGATGCAAACTGGGAAACACGAATGATGAGATATTCAGTGTGAAAGACAATATCCAGACTTTACAACAGGCAAAGAGATTTTTAAGGAACAGATTTAGGACCAATTAGTAACCTATGGAGGAAAAGTTTTGAAATGAATGGAATTGCCATGTAAACTGGTCAAACTTGTGTCTGGGATTTACAGATAACTCTGAAACAAAGATAACTGCACTGACCAGAGGAGGTGAATGAAAAAAAATCAATAAATTTGAGAATGAATTGGGAGATAAGAGAGAAAACAAATGTTTGAAGGAAATTAAGTGGCAGATAACATTCACACTAACTGTCAGACAATAATCATCTCCAACAACAGAGAATCGAACCATCTCCTCATGACATTCAAGCCATTACTATTGTTGACTCCACCCCCGCCCCCGCTATAACATCATGGGCTTACCCCTGACCAGAAATGGGACTGATCAGCTATATCAGTCCTGTGGCTGTGAGAGCAGGTCAGCGGCTCGGTATTCTGCTGTGAGTGACTCACCTCTGCACTCGTAAGCCTGTCTACAAGGCACACCTCAGCATTCTGATGGGATACTCTCCACTTGTCCTTACTATGGTTCCAGCTGATGACGGGACTGGACAGTTCAGATCTTAAAATGAAATCGGCCCTGATAGATTGCACAGATCATACTTCTATTTACTTAGATGTGGGGATTATTTATCAAATCTGACAGTGAGGAAAGCAAATGCAATATTAGCATTCACTTCGAGAGGGCAAGATTACGAGAGCAGAAATGTCCTGCTGAGGCCATAAGACAGGGGTAGAATGAGGCCATTCAGCCCATTGAATCAGCTCTAGCATTCAATCATGGCTGGCCTGTTCTTCAACCACACTCTCCTGCCTGCTCCCCATAACCCTTACTCCCTTACTGATCAAGAACCTGTCCATCTCTATCTTAAAGACACTTGGACAATGAGATCCACAGCTTCAGCACCCTCTGGCAGCAGAAATTCCTCCTCATCTAAATGGTCGTCCCTTCACCCTGAGGCTGTGCCCCCAGTTCCTAATCTCCTATTGGTGGAAACATTTTCTCCATATCCACTCAATCCAGGCCTCTTAGTATCAAGTTTCAGTCAGATCCCCCTCATCCGACTACATGCCATTGAGTATGTTCCCAGAGTTCCCATTTGCTCCTCATGTGACAAGCCCTTTATCCTCGGGATCATTCTTTTAAGCCTCCTCGAGACCTCCTCCAACACCCTTCCTTCGATATGGGGCCCAAACCTCAGACTCAGCAACACATTTCTGTTATTATATTTGAGCCATCTTAAAATTAATGTCAATAAAACATTTGCCCGTATGTTCATCTCGGGAGAATTCTGAATGAGGAACAACATTCTAGAAGCTTGGCAGTTCGCAGGATAAAGGAAACCACTTGGTTGGCATCACATCCACCACCTTCGACACTCACTACGTGCAGCTCAGGATCACAGTGGTAGCAGTAAGTACCATTTATTGGATTAACTCACCAAAACTCCTTGAAAAGCACCTTTCAAACCTGCTTCATCCATCATCAAGAAGGATGATGCCAGAAGATGAATGAAATCAACACCGTCTGCAAGTTACCCTTCAAGCCACACACCATCTGATCTGGTCATAAATCACCATTAGTTCACAGCCACTGAGTAAAACTCCCAGAACTCCCCTCCTGTCAGCATTGTGGGGATAAACATTATGGAGGTTCAAGTAGGCAGCACACAACCAGCTTCTCCAGAGTAATTAGGGACAGGGAACTATCGTTGGCCCATCCAGCAACACCTGCATCCTGGGAGAGAATGAAAAAACATGACTGATTTCCCTGGTTTGTCTGCACTAGCGGGAGCTCAGACACTGCAGCAGAGTTGGGAGGCCCATTGAAAATCCATGTATGGGCACTGATATCAAAGTCAGAACGGGATTTCAAGCAGGAGGTTCATCTGAACTGAGAGGCTGAAATATTGTTACATTGCTGGTTTTTAAACAGATTAAAAGTAAACATAGAGACTGGGGTGGGAGAGCTACAGAATATTTTGCAGAGGCATGTTCAAGACTTGGGCAGAGCTGTATTGAACTGCAGTAAGAATGTGATAATAGTCTCACTTTCCAGGCCAATTGAACCTTATATTGGAGTTTATTTACAGTGTGGAGATGAGCACGATTCAGACCTTCGATTCCAGTGTTAGTACAAAGAAGAAACCCAGACGGTCACATCTGCAAGTGATTGTATCCACTCTGTTCCCCAGTCTGCTCATGGGGGTGTTACATCCAGCCTGATCGAAGGAGCCTGTATTGGAGAATTATTAATCATGAGAATCATTCCCTCATTTACACATTCCAGTATTGAGTGATGTCAGCATTTTAAAACAATCTTCACTTACCATTTCCACCAGAGTCCCAGGCGCTGCATGGTGGAGAATCGGGCTAAAATGGAAAAGATAAACCAGAACATTAGCTTCACCAACAATAACACAGTTGAAGCAGCTGGGTCGATACAAACACATTGAGACATTTCTCTCTCGCCTGTCTAACAGGGTAAGGCAGGGAAGGAGGAGGAAATGTGATGCCAACTGGGAAATTATTGGGTTATAATTTTCCGGATCCTGGGTATGACCTCAGTGTTCCCACCAAAGCAACTTTATACAAAGCAGATTCCTAATTGGTCACCTCCCCATTCACCATCTTTAACTTTACCAGGAAGTACAGGCCGCAGGGGGAGGGTCTGAAGCAGTGTCCAGACAGCAGCCTCATTGGGAGAGGAGAACGCTGCTGGACACGGGAGAGACCGAGCAGACACCTTCAAATCGGGGCACTCACAAATGTCCCTCTCTTCAGTGGTGAGAACGATACAAAGTCCTGTGAGGAACCTCAGGTTGGACAGTGATCCCTCTGAAAGACTGTCTGCACTACTCCAGGACCACTGTGAGCATTGCAGCTCCCTGATGCTGTCAGTTATATCAGTTACCCATGGTCCACTGCCCTCCCAGTGAGAGAGCCCTTCCACCATGTTACTCAACTCCTGACAGAGCAGTGGCCTGTGTAACACCAGCAGCATTGCAGCACTGGAGGATCATGGTCCCTGATTGGGGCCATATTTGGCCTCACTGTCTGGCCATCTCTGTGGAGGTTGCTGCTGAGTCCTGTGATCGCTCCAGTCCCTTATCATGAGAAAGTCACCCCTGGACAGGGTCAAGGAGTGACCTGTCAGGGTTTCTGGCTCTTTAACCAGGCCATTCACCCCCAAACCTGTCTCCATGAGATTGGGAAAATGCAGGCCGTGCCGAGTGCCTTTCCAGAACTTGTGGAGGTCATTTTACTGAAATGGAGATGAGTCATAATGAAGGAAAGATGACAGCTTAAAACCATCATCGTCTGGGAGAGATTCAAGTGAAGACTCACCTCAATTCCCTGAGGACAGGCAGGACTTGGCCGTTACTGTCAGGGAATTGAGGTGAGATTGTGTAGCTCTGTTTGAGGTGATGCTCCATGAACAGTTTTCACTCCCAGAGTCTCTCAGGCTGTAAAGGGGATGGGTTTTGGGTGTTTTGGATGGCCAATGGGGCAGCACCTGTTTACACCGAGTCCCTGTCCTTCTCCTGCTGATCTGAAACTGTGGTCATGGGGGGCTATGGGTCTATTGATGTAAATGAGGAAAATGTCCCATTTAATTTCCTTCTGCTGTTTATGGTCCCCAGAATGTGGGGTATAAGGAACATTGTGTGAACAATTACATTTCATGAAGTGACCAAACTGGAACGTGGCAATTTTTAATGAACGTTTCCCCCAAGCTCCACAAACCTGAACAAACAGGGTCACCTGACCCGAGGGGAACAACCTGTTTTACCAGGAATGTTGTGGGGGGTCCATCTGTAACAGAGATATCCCTCTGACCATGGGGTTTTGGATGGGGTCAGGGCCATATCCATGGGGTGGACAATCATTCTGTCCTGTCCCAGACCCTCCTTTCTAAACCCTCCAGAGGAATTTCAGGACACAAGTGATGGGAAATGTCTCACAAGGCACAGCGATCCTCATTTGTACAGCATCATAACATTCCACACCCTCATCATGATCACAGCTTCTGATGGACATTAAAGAGACAAGGAGATCAGCTCCAAATCCTCCAAACCTGCCCAGACGGGGCTCCATTCACAGCCTGAGGACTATAGAATTTCGGGGTCATTCAGTTTAACTTGTTCATCAACACTGGAGATGATCCAGACTCTGCTGCACAATCCAGTCAGACCTGGCTGCTCACAGGGTCAGCTCGATGATAATGTGGAGGTTTATCTCACCTGGAAAGGTACATCCTGAAATGTAACTGTCAGAGGGCTGGTGAGATCATCAATCATTGAATCCCCCACTTGGATTGTAACATCGGGTGAGACAGGGTTCCTCTCCTGGCCCTGTAACAACACACAGAATGAATGATTGAAAATCTACTCACTGAGGATTTACAGAACACACAGAAACATTTCAATGATCTTCATTTCTGTGGTGAGGGTGAACAGAGGAGGCTTCCTCATTGTTACAAATGTTACCTTAGGGACTGTAATCCCAGAAGATCCCTTTGTTGTCAGAAATGTGTGAATGATAACTCCAGACCCTCCATGAAGCTTTCTGCCCGCCCTGCCCTAGACTGTGGGGAGGGGTCATTAACACATTAAAGTACATCAGTGATGTCCACTCCAATGGGAGTTCAGAGAGACAGAGCAACCTCTTACACAGGGACAGAAACAGAAATACAGAGACACTCAGTGTTGGGGAGTGAAGGGGTGTGGGCGACAAACTCTGTTCCTGATGATTCAGCCCCTGATTTTGAGGGCTGGATGCTCATTCCCACTGTTCACCTTTTTAAGCATCAAGACACCTCACAAAATCGAGAGCTTTCAATGCTGACTGATGCAACAGTTCGACACATTCAGGACAATGTACAAGAAACACCAGGGAACAGGTGTTGATTTGATTTTGGCTTCCTTGCCATGTGTACTCAAGGACAAACAAACAGGAGTACAGAGAAAAATGTTTCATGTCTCCACATAAAGTGCCATCTTCGGTACGAAAACCGAGGTCCAAAAGCCTAAAAACCAGGTATAAAGGAAGAAAAAAGTCAAGAGGTAAACATTGCAGTAGTTATAATGTAGTGTAAAATAAATGAAGAAAAGTTAAAAGTTACATTCTATGGACTGTCTTAGTTTTCAACGAAAATGAAATAATAAAACTACAGGTTCAAACATTATATCTTTCTTCAGAGCTTCACCCATCATAGATCTCCGTTTAATACCTCAAACAGGGAGGGACAGAGACCTTGTCCCATTTTCACAGCTCAAACAGGGAGGGACAGAGACCTTGTCCCATGGTCACAGCTCAAACAAGGAGGGACAGGGACCTTGTCCCATGGTCACAGCTCAAACAGGGAGGGACAGGGACCTTGTCCCATGGTCACAGCTCAAACAAGGAGGGACAGAGACCTTGTCCCATGGTCACAGCTCAAACAAGGAGGGACAGAGACCTTGTCCCATTGTCACAGCTCAAACAGGGAGGGACAGAGACCGTGTCCCATTGTCACAGCTCAAACAAGGAGGGACAGGGACCTTGTCCCATTGTCACAGCTCAAACAGGGAGGGACAGAGACCTTGTCCCATGGTCACAGCTCAAACAGGGAGGCACAGAGACCTTGTCCCATGGTCACAGCTCAAACAGGGAGGGACGGAGACCTTGTCCCATGATCACAGCTCAAACAAGGAGGGACAGAGACCTTGTCCCATGGTCACAGCTCAAACAAGGAAGGACAGAGACGTTGTCCCATGATCACAGCTATAACAAGGAAGGACAGAGACCTTGTCCCATGGTCACAAATCAAACAGGGAGGGACAGGGAACTTGTTCCATGGTCAGAGCTCAAACAGGGAGGGACAGAGACCTTGTCCCATTGTCACAGCTCAAACAGGGAGGGACAGACACCTTGTCCCATGGTCACAAATCAAACACGGAGGGACAGAGACCTTGTCCCATGGTCACAGCTCAAACAATAAGGGACAGAGACCGTGTCCCATTGTCACAGCTCAAACAGGCAGGGACAGAGACCTTGTCCCATGGTCACAGCTCAAACAATAAGGGACAGAGACCTTGTCCCATGGTCACAAATCAAACAGGGAGGGACAGAGACGTTGTCCCATGGTCACAGCTCAAACAGGGAGGGACAGAGACCTTGTCCCATGGTCACAGCTCAAACAGGGAGGGACAGAGACCTTGTCCCATGGTCACAGCTCAAACAGGGAGGGACGGAGACCTTGTCCCATGATCACAGCTCAAACAAGGAGGGACAGAGACCTTGTCCCATGGTCACAGCTCAAACAAGAAGGGACAGAGACCTTGTCCCATGGTCACAGCTCAAACAAGGAGGGACAGAGACCTTGTCCCATGGTCACAGTTCAAACAGGGAGGGACAGAGACCTTGTCCCATGGTCACAGCTCAAACAGGGAGGGACAGAGATCTTGTCCCATGGTCACAGCTCAAACAGGGAGGGACAGAGACCTTGTCCCATGGTCACAGCTCAAACAGGGAGGGACAGAGACCTTGTCCCATGGTCACAGCTCAAACAGGGAAGGACAGAGATCTTGTCCCATGGTCACAGCTCAAACAGGGAGGGACAGAGACCTTGTCACATGGTCACAGTTCAAACAGGGAGGGACAGAGACCTTGTCCCATTGTCACAGCTCAAATAGGGAAGGACAGAGATCTTGTCCCATGGTCACAGCTCAAACAGGGAGGGACAGAGACCTTGTTCCATAGTCACAGCTCAAACAGGGAGGGACAGACACCTTGTCCCATGGTCACAGCTCAAAGAAGGAAGGACAGAGACCTTGTCCCATGGTCACAGCACAAACAGGGAGGGACAGAGACCTTGTCCCATGGTCACAGTTCAAACAAGGAGGCACAGAGACCTTGTCGCATGGTCACAGCACAAGCAAGGAGGCACAGAGACCTTGTCCCATGGTCACAGCTCAAACAGGGAGGGACAGAGACCTTGTCCCATGGTCATAGCTCAAACAGGGAGGGACAGAGACCTTGTCCCATGGTCACAGCTCAAACAGGGAGGGATAGAGACCTTGTCCCATGGTCACAGCTCAAACAGGGAGGGACAGAGACCTTGTCCCATGGTCACAGCTCAAACAAGGAAGGACAGAGACCTAGTCCCATGGTCACAAATGAAGCAGGGAGGGACAGGGACCTTGTCCCATGGTCAGAGCTCAAACAGGGATGGACAGAGACCTTGTCCCATTGTCACAGCTCAAACAGGGAGGGACAGACACCTTGTCCCATGGTCACAAATCAAACACGGAGAGACAGAGACCTTGTCCCATGGTCACAAATCAAACAGGGAGGGACAGAGACCTTGTCCCATGGTCACAGCTCAAACAAGGAGGGACAGAGACCTTGTCGCATGGTCACAGCTCAAACAATAAGGGACAGAGACCTTGTCCCGTGGTCACAGCTCAAACAGGGAAGGACAGAGATCTTGTCCCATGGTCACAGCTCAAACAGGGAGGGACAGAGACCTTGTCCCATGGTCACAGCTCAAACGGGGAAGGACAGAGCTCTTGTCCCATGGTCACAGCTCAAACAGGGAGGGACAGAGACCTTGTCCCTTGGTCACAGTTCAAACAGGGAGGGACAGAAACCTTGTCCCATGGTCACAGCTCAAACAGGGAGGGACAGAGACCTTGTCCCATGATCACAGCTCAAACAAGGAGGGACAGAGACCTTGTCCCATGATCACAGCTCAAACACGGAGGGACAGAGACCTTGTCCCATGGTCACAGCTCAAACAAGGAGGGACAGAGACCTTGTCCCATGGTCACAGCTCAAACAAGGAGGGACAGAGACCTTGTCGCATGGTCACAGCTCAAACAAGGAGGGACACAGACCTTGTCCCATGGTCACAGCTCAAACAGGGAGGGACAGAGACCTTATCCCATGGTCACAGCTCAAACAGGGAAGGACAGAGATCTTGTCGCATGGTCACAGCTCAAACAGGGAGGGACAGAGACCTTGTCCCATTGTCACAGCTCAAACAGGGAGGGACAGACACCTTGTCCCATGGTCACAGCTCAAACAGGGAGGGACAGAGACCTTGTCCCATGGTCACAGCTCAAAGAAGGAAGGACAGAGACCTTGTCCCATGGTCACAGCTCAAACAGGGAGGGACAGAGACCTTGTCCCATGGTCACAGCTCAAACAAGGAGGCACAGAGACCTTGTCGCATGGTCACAGCACAAACAGGGAGGGACAGAGATCTTGTCCCATGGTCACAGCTCAAACAGGGAGGGACAAGACATTGTCCCACGGTCACAGCTCAAACAGGGAGAGATAGAGACCTTGTCCCATGGTCACAGCTCAAACAGGGAGGGACAGAGACCTTGTCCCATGGTCACAGCTCAAACAAGGAAGGACAGAGACCTTGTCCCATGGTCACAGCTCAAACACGAAGGGACAGAGACCTAGTCCCATGGTCACAAATCAAACAGGGAGGGACAGGGAACTTGTTCTATGGTCATAGCTCAAACAGGGAGGGACAGAGACCTTGTCCCATTGTCACAGCTCAAACAGGGAGGGACAGACACCTTGTCCCATGGTCACAAATCAAACACGGAGGGACACAGACCTTGTCCCATGGTCACAGCTCAAACAATAGGGGACAGAGACCTTGTCCCATGGTCACAAATCAAACAGGGAGGGACAGAGACGTTGTCCCATGGTCACAGCTCAAACAGGGAGGGACAGAGACCTTGTCCCATGGTCACTGCTCAAACAGGGAGGGACAGAGACCTTGTCCCATGGTCACAGCTCAAACAGGGAGGAACGGAGACCTTGTCCCATGATCACAGCTCAAACAAGGAGGGACAGAGACCTTGTCCCATGGTCACAGCTCAAACAAGAAGGGACAGAGCCCTTGTCCCATGGTCACAGCTCAAACAAGGAGGGACAGAGACCTTGTCCCATGATCACAGCTCAAACAGGGAGGGACAGAGACCTTGTCCCATGGTCACAGCTCAAACAGGGAGGGACAGAGACCTTGTCCCATGGTCACAGCTCAAACAGGGAGGGACAGAGACCTTGTCCCATGGTCACAGCTCAAACAGGGAAGGACAGAGATCTTGTCCCATGGTCACAGCTCAAACAGGGAGGGACAGAGACCTTGTCCCATGGTCACAGTTCAAACAGGGAGGGACAGAAACCTTGTCCCATGGTCACAGCTCAAACAGGGAGGGACAGAGACCTTGTCCCATGATCACAGCTCAAACAAGGAGGGACAGAGACCTTGTCCCATGATCACAGCTCAAACACGGAGGGACAGAGACCTTGTCCCATGGTCACAGCTCAAACAAGGAGGGACAGAGACCTTGTCCCATGGTCACAGCTCAAACAAGGAGGGACAGAGACCTTGTCGCATGGTCACAGCTCAAACAAGGAGGGACACAGACCTTGTCCCATGGTCACAGTTCAAACAGGGAGGGACAGAGACCTTATCCCATGGTCACAGCTCAAACAGGGAAGGACAGAGATCTTGTCGCATGGTCACAGCTCAAACAGGGAGGGACAGAGACCTTGTCCCATTGTCACAGCTCAAACAGGGAGGGACAGACACCTTGTCCCATGGTCACAGCTCAAACAGGGAGGGACAGAGATCTTGTCCCATGGTCACAGCTCAAAGAAGGAAGGACAGAGACCTTGTCCCATGGTCACAGCTCAAACAGGGAGGGACAGAGACCTTGTCCCATGGTCACAGCTCAAACAAGGAGGCACAGAGACCTTGTCGCATGGTCACAGCACAAACAGGGAGGGACAGAGATCTTGTCCCATGGTCACAGCTCAAACAGGGAGGGACAAGACATTGTCCCACGGTCACAGCTCAAACAGGGAGAGATAGAGACCTTGTCCCATGGTCACAGCTCAAACAGGGAGGGACAGAGACCTTGTCCCATGGTCACAGCTCAAACAAGGAAGGACAGAGACCTTGTCCCATGGTCACAGCTCAAACACGGAGGGACAGAGACCTAGTCCCATGGTCACAAATCAAACAGGGAGGGACAGGGAACTTGTTCTATGGTCATAGCTCAAACAGGGAGGGACAGAGACCTTGTCCCATTGTCACAGCTCAAACAGGGAGGGACAGACACCTTGTCCCATGGTCACAAATCAAACACGGAGGGACAGAGACCTTGTCCCATGGTCACAGCTCAAACAATAGGGGACAGAGACCTTGTCCCATGGTCACAAATCAAACAGGGAGGGACAGAGACGTTGTCCCATGGTCACAGCTCAAACAGGGAGGGACAGAGACCTTGTCCCATGGTCACAGCTCAAACAGGGAGGCACAGAGACCTTGTCCCATGGTCACAGCTCAAACAGGGAGGAACGGAGACCTTGTCCCATGATCACAGCTCAAACAAGGAGGGACAGAGACCTTGTCCCATGGTCACAGCTCAAACAAGAAGGGACAGAGCCCTTGTCCCATGGTCACAGCTCAAACAAGGAGGGACAGAGACCTTGTCCCATGATCACAGCTCAAACAGGGAGGGACAGAGACCTTGTCCCATGGTCACAGCTCAAACAGGGAGGGACAGAGACCTTGTCCCATGGTCACAGCTCAAACAGGGAGGGACAGAGATCTTGTCCCATGGTCACAGCTCAAATAGGGAGGGACAGAGACCTTGTCCCATGGTCACAGCTCAAACAGGGAGGGACAGAGACCTTGTCCCATGGTCACAGCTCAAACAGGGAAGGACAGAGATCTTGTCCCATGGTCACAGCTCAAACAGGGAGGGACAGAGACCTTGTCCCATGGTCACAGTTCAAACAAGGAGGCACAGAGACCTTGTCGCATGGTCACAGCACAAGCAAGGAGGCACAGAGACCTTGTCCCATGGTCACAAATCAAGCAGGGCGGGACAGCGACCTTGTCCCATGGTCAGAGCTCAAACAGGGATGGACAGAGACCTTGTCCCATTGTCACAGCTCAAACAGGGAGGGACAGACACCTTGTCCCATGGTCACAAATCAAACACGGAGGGACAGAGACCTTGTCCCATGTTCACAAATCAAACAGGGAGGGACAGAGACGTTGTCCCATGGTCACAGCTCAAACAATCAGGGACAGAGACCGTGTCCCATTGTCACAGCTCAAACAGGCAGGGACAGAGACCTTGTCCCATGGTCACAGCTCAAACAATAAGGGACAGAGACCTTGTCCCATGGTCACAAATCAAACAGGGAGGGACAGAGACGTTGTCCCATGGTCACAGCTCAAACAATAAGGGACAGAGACCTTGTCCCGTGGTCACAGCTCAAACAGGGAAGGACAGAGATCTTGTCCCATGGTCACAGCTCAAACAGGGAGGGACAGAGACCTTGTCCCATGGTCACAGCTCAAACAGGGAAGGACAGAGATCTTGTCCCATGGTCACAGCTCAAACAGGGAGGGACAGAGACCTTGTCCCATGGTCACAGTTCAAACAGGGAGGGACAGAAACCTTGTCCCATGGTCACAGCTCAAACAGGGAGGGACAGAGACCTTGTCCCATGATCACAGTTCAAACAAGGAGGGACAGAGACCTTGTCCCATGATCACAGCTCAAACACGGAGGGACAGAGACCTTGTCCCATGGTCACAGCTCAAACAAGGAGGGACAGAGACCTTGTCCCATGGTCACAGCTCAAACAAGGAAGGACAGAGACCTTGTCCCATGGTCACAGCTCAAACAGGGAGGGACAGAGACCTTGTCCCATGATCACAGCTCAAACAAGGAGGGACAGAGACCTTGTCCCATGGTCACAGCTCAAACAGGGAGGGACAGAGACCTTGTCCCATGATCACAGCTCAAACAAGGAGGGACAGAGACCTTGTCCATGGTCACAGCTCAAACAAGGAAGGACAGAGACCTTGTCCCATGGTCACAGCTATAACAAGAAAGGACAGAGACCTTGTCCCATGGTCACAGCTCAAACAGGGAGGGGCAGGGACCTTGTCCCATGGTCACAGCTCAAACAGTGAGAGACAGAGACCTTGTCCCATTGTCACAGCTCAAACAGGGATGGACAGAGACCTTGTCCCATGGTCACAGCTCAAACAGGGAGGGACAGAGACCTTGTCCCATGGTCACAGCTCAAACAGGGAGGGACAGAGACCTTGTCCCATTGTCACAGCTCAAACAGGGATAGACAGAGACCTTGTCCCATGGTCACAGCTCAAATAGGGAGGGACAGAGACCTTGTCCCATGGTCACAGCTCAAACAAAGACGGTCAGTGACCTTGTCCCATTGTCACAGCTCAAACAAGGGAGATAGAGGACAAAGACAAAAAAGAGGCAGGTAGTTGGTTAGATACTGACCTTAAAACATTACAATGAGAAAACAGCCTCTAATGGAGCCTCTGAGAATCAGTTTGACATGTGTTGGCTCAGTACGATCTCCTGAAGATCTCTCTACACATTCAAGGAGCTTAATGAAACCACTTTGCAGACTTTCCTGTAAAGTACAGATTTGGGGACAGAAGAAGGCCATTCATCTATCATGTATCCCCTGGGTCTTCAAATTTGAATCTTTCCCTGTTGCTAATCCCTTGTTTATCCTCCATATCTTTGTACATTATTTCTGCCCAAATACTGACCCACCATCCTCTTGAATGTCTCAGTTGAACCTGGCTCCACCACACCTCCTCGGTAACACATTCTAGACCCGAACTATTTGCTGAATGAATGTTTTTGTCTCATATCACATTTGTACCTTTTGTAAATCACTTCAAATCAATGCCTTTGTAATTTTTCTTCCTTCTGCAAGCAGGAATAGTTTCTCCTGGTCTACTCGATCTCACGCTTTTGAAAACATCAATCAGATCTCCTTTTCACCTTCCTTTCTCCAAAGACAACAGTCACAACTTCTTCAATCCAATCTTATAACCAAAGTTCCTCATCTCTGGATCACTCTTGTAAATCACTTCTGCACTCTCTCCACTGCATTCATGTCCTTCCTACAATGTGCCACCCAGAACTGTACTCACTAAAGTGAAAGTATAAATACTGTCAATAGTGTACAGTCAGTCGGGATAAAGATGAGGGATGATGCAGAGCAAAGGTTAACTAGGTCCTTATTTTAAGAACAGCTGCTGAGCATGTGTGAAAGGATCCATCTCACAGTAACATCAGGTCAGATGGAATCAAAGTCTGAGTCTGTCCCAACATGTGCCCAAGATAAGATATGAACCATTGTCATTGCTCAAGGATTCACTCATCTCCTTATCTTTCTGTCATCAGCTGGGTCACCTCTTCAAACACTCAAACACCATCTACGCTCCCAGTCACTCTGTTAACTCACATTATCTTCAATAAATGATTTGGATGTGAGCTTCGGAGTTATAGTTAGTAAGTTTGCAGATGACACCAACATTGTAGATGGAGTGGACGGAGAAGAGGGTTACCTTTGATTACAACAGGATCTTGATCAGATGAGCCACTAGGCTGAGGAGAGGCAAATGGAGTTTAACTTAGATAAATGTGACGTGTTGTATTTTGGGAAAGCAAATCAGGGCAGGACTTATACACCTCATGTCGAGAATGTGTTGCTGGGAAAGCACAACAGGTCAGGAAGCATCCGAGGATCAGGAGATTCGATGTTTCAGGCATAAACCATTCATCAGGAATGAGGCTTGTGGGCTGGGGCTGAGACATAAATGGGAGGGGGTGGGGTTGGGGGAAGGTAGCTGAAAACTCAATAGGTGGATGAAAGTGAGGGAGAAGGTGATAGGTCGGGGGGGGGGGGTGGGAAGTGATGGACAGGTCAGGAGGGAGGTGCCAAGTTGGAGACTTGAGACTGGGATAATGTTGGGGGAGGGGAAATGAGGAAGCTGTTGGATTCCACATTTATCTTGTGTGGTTGTAGGGTCCCAAGGCAGAATATGAGGCATTCTTCCTCGAGGCATCGGGTGGTAACGGTTTCGTCGTGGAGGAGGCCCAGGACCTGCATGTCCTTGATGGAGTGGGAGGGGGAGTTGAAGTGTTCAGCCATGGGGCGGTGGGGTTGGTGGGTGCAGATGTCTGTGAGATCTTCTCTGAAATGATCTGCAAGAAGGTGTCCTGTCTCCCCGATGTAAAGGAGACCACACTGGCTGCAATGGATGCCGGGGCTAACATTGGTAGAGGAACAGGTAAATTTCTGATGGATTTGGAAGCATCCTTTGGGGCTTTGGACAGAGGTGAGGGGAGTGGTGTGGGTGCAGGTTTTGCACCTCCTGTGGTGGCAGGGAAAGGTGCCAGGACTGGGGTGTGGGCTGGTGGGGGGGGAGTGTGGACCTGATGAGGGAGTCGTGGAGGGAATGGTGTTTCTAGAACGCTGATAGGGGTAGGGAGGGAAATATATCTTTGGAGGTGGCGGAATTGGCAGAGGATGATGCGATGTACATGGAAGTTGGTGGGGTAGAGGGTGAGGACTAGGGGGTTCTGTCCTTGTACGTTGGGAGCGATCGTTCCAGAGGACCACCTCATATTCCTCCTTGGGACCCTGCAACCACATGGGATAACTGTGGATTGAACAGCTTTCTCATTTCCCCTCCACCCACATTATCCCAGTCCCAAACCTCCAACTCGGCACTCCCCTCTCAACCTGTCGATCAGTCCCCCCCCGACCTATCACCTTCTCCCTCACCTTTATCCACCTATCGCTTTCAGCGACCTTCCCCTAACCCCACCCCCTCCCATTTATCTCTCAGCCCCAGCCCACAAGCCTCATTCACCTTTGGCCTGAAACGTCAATTTTCCTGCTCCTCAGATGCTGCCTATCCTGCTGTGCTTTTCCAACAACACACTCTCAACTCTGATCTCCAGTACCTGCAGTCCTCACTTTCTCCTTATCCAATTAATGGTAAAGTCCGAGGGAGTGTTGCTGAACTAAGACACCTTGGAGTGCATGTTCATAGCTCCTTGAAACTTGAGTCACAGCTAGATAGGATAATGAAGAAGGGGTTTGGTATGGTTTCCTTTGTTGGTCAGAGTACTGAGTACAGGAGTTGGGAGGTCATGTTGCGGCTGTACAGAACATTAGTTAGGCCACTTTTGGAATATTGCATGCAATTCTGGTCTCCTTCCTATTGGAAGGATGTTGTGAAACTTGGAAGTATTCAGAAAAGATTGAGAAGGAGGTTGCCAGGATTTGAAGATTTGAGCTATAAGGAGAGGCTGAATAGGCTGGGGCTGTTTTCCCTGGAGCGTTGGAGGCTGAGGGGTGATCTTATCGAGGTTTATAAAATTATAAGGGGCATGGCTAGGATAAATAAACCAGGTTTTTTCCCTGGGTAGGGGAGTCCAGAATGAGAGGGCATAGGTTTAGGCTGAGAGGGGGAGAAATATAAAAGAGACCTCAGGGGCAACGTTTTCACACAAAGGGTGATCCGTGTTTGGAATGAGCTGCCAGAGGAAGTGATAGAGGCTTGTATGATTTCAACATTTAAAAGGCATTTGGATGGGTGTATGAATAAGAAGGGTTTGGAGGGATATGGACCAGGTGCTGGTAGGTGGGACTAGATTGTGTTGGGATATCTGGTAGACATGGTCGATTTGGACTGAAGGGTCTGTTTCTGTGCTGTAGATCCCAATGACTCTATGACTCTAAGTATTTCTGACAATCTTCAAAGAACTGTTCATTCAGCGAAACAATGTACTTGAACCTTGCCCCATCATGCATCCATCTGGAAGAAAACACGCCTGCTGACACTCCCATTGCATTCACAATAGCTTTACTTGCTAACAAGATACAAGGTGATAAGGAACCAGCGACAGAGAACTGCAACTGGAGAGGAAAACTCAGACTGAAACTCCTGAATCCAGAATGAAACCACAGGATAAGTCCATTCAATCCAACAAATCTGTCACTGATGGTTTAAAGAGCATGCCCTCCTTTGCTCTGTCCTCATAGAGTCAAACAGCACAGACTCAGCTTCTGGCAATCTTTTCTCCTTCAATTATTTATTCAATGCCATTTTAAAATTTAGTGTTGAATATGTACCCACTACACTGTCAGTCACTGAATTTCACAGTCTAACTGGAGATCAAATAAAAATATTTCTCCTCATATCACCTCTGACTTTTTTTTCCTAAATCTGTGCTCCCTGGTGAGCCACCCTTCAGCTATAGGAAACAGGCTTCATTTCTTTGCTCAATCAAAGCTCTTTATTGTATTAAATTCCTTTATCAGGTCTCCTCTTGGCTTTCCTTTCCACACTCCTCCAGGTTGCTCTTTCCTCACTCCATTTTGACCCTTCCCTGACTCCATGACTTTGATCTTCTGTTCTTTCCTGCCTCCAATCCCCCAGCTCCACTAATCCTCATTCTTCTTGATGTGGTGGGATGATCCAGGGGCTTGAGGACAAATTTTCACATTGTAGTTCTTCTAGAATTTGAAACTGAATTAATTTCCAGTGGGGCCTTGTGATCAGTGATGTTTAAAAAATCAACCGCTGCTAATAAATATTCTCCATCTAAAACCGTAAATAAATCAGGTAACTCCTTCCCACCAGGATTTCCTTAATTCACGAGTCATTTCTACTGCAATGATTTCAAATGGAAGAGAATGAATTTCCTCAAGTCTGAGATTCAAACATTACTGTGAAAGATCAGAAACTCTTTAAAATTCAGTCACTGTTTGTATGTGACAGTAGACACATCAAGGACAGTGCCATGTGAATGTTAACTCCCAAAGGGTCATTCTAAGATTTGGTTTTCTTGCAATGCCTAATCCCAGGCTGCCAGGCTCCCACATGGAGGCTGTGGACAAGGTTACAACTCATATTAAACTCAGACAATGACACTGAATTAAAATCAGCTTGTTCTTTTGAAAACTGCTGTTTTTGACCTAGAAACACAGGAAATAGGAACAGGAGTAGGCCATTCAGCCCATCGAGTAAGCCAAATATCACCAAATCCATCATTCTGCATTTAAACACAAATGGATTGAAATGAAAGTGTGTGGAATAAATTATTGAAAGCTTTAATCCAACATCTTTGCTAAAAATAAATTTGAAGCAAATCTTTTCATCAATCTGCTGCAACTTTAACTGGTCTGTTGACTGTACTGAAGGTTGTGAAGGCACATGAACATACGAATTAGGGACAGGGGTAGGTCATTCGGCCCCTGTTGCCTACTCTACCATTTGAAAACAAAATGGCTGACCTGTTTGTGGCCTCACCTCCTCACTCCCACCTCCCATCGCTAACCTTTGTAAGTTAAGGAGACACACAAACATTGGGCCCCTTGAGCCTGCATGATTAAGGCTGATCATGCAACTCAGTTCCCTGATGCCTTTCTCTCCCTGTACTGAAGAACAATGTCTCCCTCTTTCTTGAAAGTTGTCAATGTGTTGGTCTCAATGCTTTCTTGTGGCAGAGAATGCCATAGGCCTCCCACTCTATGGGTGAAGAAATTTCTTCTCATCTCTGCCCTAAGAGGCCTAACCTGTTTCCTTCGATAGTGATGGCTGGTCCTGGATGCCCTGGTTGTGAGGAACATCTTTCCTGAAACACCCCCATCAACACCTGTTAGAAACTTAAAGGTTTCAAAGAGATTCCCCCTCATTGTTCTGAACTCCAGTTAATATCGTCCTGCCACAGCCAGAGAAGCCGGGTTCCAAAACTTATAAAGAAATAATAGGAATCCTACAGAACCAATTTCACTGAAATCATTGGGAATTGCTCAAAGGTTCAGATTCCATAAAGATAACCAGCAAGATGGCGAATCTGTCTCCCAGTTTGTAGCAACTTCAAAGCCATTAGCAGAATGTTGTGAATTAGGAGACAACCTAAATGATGCAATCAGAGACAGACTGGTGTGTAGTTTAAGATTTGATACAATCCAGAAGTCATTACTGACAGAAAGGAACTGAGATTTAAAGAAAGCACTGGAAATAGCAGTTTCGATGGAACCAGCAGATAAGAAACCTCAACAGCTAAGCCTTTTTGAACATCCATTCACAGAATGAATATGTCACTGGCTAGGCCTGCATTTATTGCCCATCCCTAATTGCCCAGAGGATAGTTAAGAGTTAACCACATTGTTGTGGGTCTGGAGTCACATGTAGGCTAGACCAGGTGAGGATGACAGTTTCCTTCCCTAAAGCACGTTAGTGAACCAGATGGGTTTATCCCAAATATCTACAATGATTGCACAGTCATAGACTCTTAATCAAATTTAAATTCCACTAACTGCTATGGCAGGATTTGAATCCTGACCCCCAAAATTTTACTTGCAATGCTGGATTAATAGCCCAACAATAATACCACTAGATCATTGCCACTCAAGCTGAAATATGAGAGCTTGTAAAATGGCGGTTGAGAAAGTTCACAAAATGGTGGCTGAGAGACAATCACCAAAACAGACTCAAAACATTACCACCTTCAGAACTCAATCCCAAGGTCAACAATTTTAAACCATGAATATCTTTTTCCTTTTTGATTACCCACTCCCACATTTTCCATTGATGTGGTAAAACAGGTCAGACAGCAGCATCTCGCTGGGATATAGAAACTAAACGTTCAAACTGCAGCAACAAAAGAAACATTTCATGGGTGCAGTTGATTGTATCAATGTGAATGTTCCCTTTTCGGGTCAGGCTGAAATTTTGCCCTGACACATTGTCAAAGGAAATGTTCCAGCTTTATTGTGAAGAATGTAGTTAGAGAAAGTCAAAATCTACTGGACAGTGAATCACTTAGAATCACAGAGTCATGCAGATGTACAGCTCCAAAACAGACTCTTCAGTCCAGCTCATCCAAGCCAACTAGATATCCCAACATAATCTAGTCCAACCTGCCAGTACCCAGCTCATATCCCTCTAAACCCTTCCTATTCATATATACCCATCCAGATGCCTTTTAAATGCTGTAATTTTACCAGTCACCACCACTTCCTCTGGCAATTCAAATCATACATGCACCACCCTCTGGTTGAAAAAGTTGCCCCTTAGGTCTCTTTCCTACCTTTCTCCTCTCACCCTAAACCTATGCTGGACTCCCCCACCCAGGGAAAAGTCTTTGTTTATTTATCCTATCCATATCCCCCATGATTTTATAAACCTCTATAAGGTCATCCCTCAGCCTCCAACACTCCAAGGAAAACAGCCCCAGCCTGTTCAGCCTCTCTCTATATCTCAAACCCTCCAACCCTAGCAACGTCCTTGTAAATCTTTTCTGAACTCTTTCAAGTTTCACAACATTCTTCCAATCAGAAGAAGACCAGAATTGCACACAATATTCCAAAAGTGGCCTAACCAATGTCCTGTACAGCCGCAACATGACCTCCTAACTCCTATACTCAATACTCTGACCAATAAAGGAAAGTATACCAAATGCATTTTCACTATCCTATCTACCTGCAACTCTACTTTCAAGGACCTATGAACCTGCAATCTAAGGTCTCTTTGTTCAGCAACACTCACTAGGACCTTACCACTAAGTATATAAGTCCTGCTATGATTTGCTTTCCAACAATGCTGCACCTCGCATTTATCTAAATTAACTCCATCTGCCACTCCTCAGCCCATTGGCCCATCTGATCAAGATCCCATTGTAATCTGAGGTGTAGTGACCACTGTCCGCTACACCTCCAATGTTGGTGTTATCTGCAAACTTCCTAACCACACTTTCAATGTTCAAATCATTTATACCAATGGCGAAAAGCAATGGACCCAGTACCGATCCTTATGGCACTCCACTGGTCACAGGCCTCCCGTTTGAAAAATAATCCACCACCACCACCCTCTGCCTTCAACCTTCAAGCCAATTCTGTATCCAAATGGCTAGTTCTCCCCGTATTCCTGAGGTCTAACCTTACTAATCAGTCTCCCATGGGGAACCTTGTCGAACGCCTTACTGATGTCCAGATAGATGACATCCACCATTCTGCCCTCATCAATCCTCTTTGTTACTGCTTCAAAAACCTCAATCAAATTCATCTGACATGATTTTCCACACACAAAACCATGTTGACTATCACGAATCAGTTCTTGCCTTTCCTAATACATGTAAATGCTGTCCCTCAGGATTCCCTCCAACAACTTGCCCACCACTGACGTCAGGCTCACTGGTCGAAAATTCCCTAGCTTGTCCTTACCACCCTTCTTAAACAGTGGCACCGCATTAGCCAACCTCCAGTTTTCTGCCACCTCACCTGTGACTATCGCTGATACAAATATCTCAGCACAGGTCCCAGCAATCACTTCTCCAGCTTCCCACAGAGTTCTAGGGTACACCTGATCAAGTCCTGGGGATTTATCCACTTTTATACATTTCAAGACATCCAGCAATTCCTTCTCTATAATATGGACATTTTTCAAGATGTCACCATCTATTTCTGCCAAGTCCTTCTCCACAGTAAACACTGATGCAAAATACTCGTTTAGTATCTCCCGCGGCCCCTCACAAAGGCCACCTTGCTGATCTTTGAGGGGCCCTATTCTCTCCCTAGTTACCCTTTTGTCCTTAATGTATCTGTAAAAGCCCTTCGGATTCTCCTTAACTCTATTTGCCAAAGCTATCTCATGTCCCTTTTTTGTCCTCCTGATTTCCCTCTTCAGTGAACTCCTACTGCCTTCATACTCTTCTAAGGATTCACTCGATCTATCCTGTCTATGCCTTATATATGCTTCCTTCTTTTTCTTAACCAAACCCTCAGTTTCTCCTGTACCTACCAGCCTTTCCTTTCACCCCAACAGGAATATCGTTTTCTCTCTGGAGTCTCGTTTTCTCATTTCTGATGGCTTCCCAATTTCCAGCCATCCCTTTACCTGCGAACATCTGGCCCCAATCAAATTTTGAAAATTCTTGCCTAATACCATCAAAACTAGCCTGCCTCTAATTTAGAACTTACACTTTTAGATTAGACTCCTTTAGATGAGATTACGTATCGAGTGGAAAGAGGCCCTTCAGCCCAACAAGTCCGCACTGACCCTCTAAACAGCAACCCACCCAGACTTATTCCCCTACGTTTACCCCTTCACCTAACACTATGGACAATTTGGCATGGCCAATTCACCTGACCTGCACAGTTTTAGACTGTGGGAGGAAACCCACAGGGAGAATGTGCAAACTCCACACAGACAGTTGCCTGAGGCAGGAATTGAACCCAGGTCTCTGGTACTGTGAGGCAACAGTGCTCACCACTGTGCCACCGTGCTGCCCACAGTCTATCCTTTTCCATCACTATTTTAAAACTAATAGAATTATGGTCACTGGCCCCAAAGTGCTACCCCACTGACACCTCAGTCACCTGCCCTCCCTTATGACCTAAGAGTAGGTCAAGTTTTAAACCGTCTCTGGTAGGTACATCCACATACTGAATCAGAAAATTATCTTGTACACACTTAACAAATTCCTCTCCATCTAAACCCTTAACACTGTGGCAGTCCCAGTCTCCATTTGGAAATCCCCTCCCATAACCACCCTATTATTCTTACAGATAATTGAAATCTCTTTAGAAATTTGTTTCTCAATTTCCTGCTGACTATTAGGGGGTCTATAATACAATCACAACAAGGTGATCACCCCTTTCTTATTTCTCAGTTCCACCCAAATAACTTCCCTGGATGTATTTCCAGGAATATCCTCCCTCAGTACAGCTGTAATGCTATCCCTTATCAAAAACACCCCTCCTCTCTTGCCTCACTTTCTGTCCTTCCTGTAGCATTTGTATCCTGGAACATTAAGCTGCCTTCCCTGTTAGGCCCCTTGCATTTAAATAAATGCAGTTAAATTTATCAGTCCTACCTTGTTCTCTGCTTTGTTCCTGCCTGCCCTGACTGTTAGACTTGCTTCTTTTCTCAACTGTACCAGTCTCAAAATGATCTCTTTCCTCACTATCTTCCTGGGTCCCACCCCCCCACCTTAATTGTTTAAATCCTCCCAAGCAGCTCCAGCAAATCTCCCTGCCAGTATATTAGTCCCTTTCCAATTTAGGTGCAGTCCATCCTTCTTGTACAGGTCACCTCTACCCCAGAAGAGATTCCAATGATCCAAAAATGTGAATCCTTCTTCCATACACCAGCTCCTCAGCCATGCATTCAACTGCTCTATCCTCCTCTTCCTACCCTCACTAGCTCATATCTCCGGGAGTAATCCAGATATTACTAGCCTCAAGGACCTCCTTTTTAAATTCCTGCCTAACTTTCTATAATATCCCTTCAGAATCTCATCCTTGTCGTTGGTTCCAATGTGTACAATGACCTCCTGCTTGCCCCTCTTCCCCTACAGAACATTCTGTACTGTCTCGGAGACGTCCTTGATCCTGGCACCATAGAGGCAACACACCATTCTGATTTTTCACTTCTGGGCACAGAAATATTTGCCTGTGCCTCTGACTAAAGCGTCTCCTAACACAATTGGTCACTTGCAAACCGGTGTACCCCTAATTACATTAGAGCCTGTCTTGATACCAGAAACATGGCTGTTCGTGCTTCATTCCCCTGAGTATCCATCATCCCCTACATTTCCCAAAACAGCATACCTGTTTGAAATGGGGATAGCCACAGAAAACTCCTGAACTACCTGCCTACCTCCCTTACCTTTCCTAGAGTTAACCCATTTATGTGATACTATCTGCAACTTTTCTCCCTTCCTATAACTGCCATCTATCACATCCTTTTGCTCTTGTAATTTTCTCATTGCTCCAACTGTTGCTCCAACTGATCCATCTGATCTGATAGGATTTGCAACCAATGGCATTTACTGCAGATATACTTCTCAGTAACATGTAAACTCGCCCTAAACTCCTACATCCGACAAGAAGACCATATCACTCTACTAAAGGCCATTTTTGCTTCTTTCAATCTACAGTCCCAGAAATAGCACCGTCTTCTTCCTCTACAAAACACTGCTCCAGGCTTACTTGACACTGATGATTTCAGAGACAGATCTCAATAAAACATATCATCAATAAAGAACTCACTCTACTCACTATTGTAGATTGACAGCAAGGCTATACTTAAAACTATCCACTTATCTGTTTCTGTGCTGTGACCTCTCCCAAACAGGTTCCTTCAAGATCAGGTGTGAATTTCACTGTTAATTTTCCCAGACGCACTCCGATGTCCAGTGATACATGAATTCAAACAGCAAAGGCAGTAACTGTGCAGGTTCATTGCTGGGTCAGTTAGCAGTGTGGGTTTCTTTCTCTCTCTCTCTCTCTCACACACAGATCATGTGCTGCCTATTGTCTGTTTTTCTCTCTTTTAAAAGTGCTATTGTTTTGACTTTATTTCTCCAAGGTTCCAATACAATGCAGCAGCATATAAACAGTAATTGCTGCTCCTGGAATTCAAGGGAATCACCTCCAACACCTAAAATACCTCAAAAAAGGAGCAGCCTGTTACAGCTGGAAATTTTTCCCGTCCTCCATCTTGGATTACCCAGAATCCTTGTTAGATTCTGAGACTGATCTCCACAAAATGTTTTCAATGGGATGTGGTCGATTGTCGAATGAGATGAGATTCAAACAGAATGTTACATTGATGGATCAGCCTCATACAATCAGAGCAAAGGTCGAGGCAGAATGAGAGAGACTGGTCAAGATGGGAGTCCTTGGACCCATCAATGTGAGTGATTGGGCCATGGCCATTGTGACAGTGTGAAAGAAAGATGGATTGTACCCATCTGCGATTAATTTAAGGTCACTATTAACCCAGAACTGTGTGCTGTGCAGTGAAGTATACATTAATCAATGATCTATTTGCTGGAACAAACAAAACCAAAATTGCTGGAGAAACTCAGCAGAACTGGCAGCATCTGTGGACCAAAAACAGAGATAACCTTTCAAGTCCCTTGACCCTTCTCCAGAACTGATAGCAGGTGGGAAAGGGTGGTATTTATGCTGGTGACAGGGGTGGTGGAGGGGTGGGGTGGGGAGGAGAGCTTGGAGTTAGTGGATGAGTGGAGACAGGGCCGAGAGAGAGAGAGAGGGAGAGAAAATGTCAGTCAACAACAGGACTGATTACAGTAAGCCAAGAATAAGAGAAGCCAGAGAGATGACAATGGGGACTTTAAGTTGGTGAGAATGGGTTTGCTGTTTTCTTCTTCCTAGTGTGTTGAAAGCATCCCATTTCATGACAGGATCTGGGGTGTGTGGGGCTCAGTAACAGAAAGGGAAGGAGGTGTTCATGCTGTAAAATTATTAAACTGGAGACTGAGTCCTGAAGGCTGTAAGGTCCCCAAGCAGACGATGAGATGATGTTCCTCCAGTTTGTGTTGAGCCTCAATGTAACAGGCCTGAGATAGGAATGTTAGGATGGGAATGCAGTGGTGTGTTGAAGTGGCAGGCAACTGGAAGCTCAGGGTCATTTTTACAGATAGCACATCAATGTTCCACAAAGTGGGAACCCAAAGGCTCTTTCAATTATCTTTGCCAAACAAGTTGAATACAAATAGTCCTGAGGTGGACATCTTCTACATTGAACCACTAGAGAACATTCCAGAAATGACAGGACACATTAAGAAGTGCACCAGAAATGATCCACTGTTATCAAAAGTGACGGATGTGGTGTTTCGTGGTAAAGTCACAGGAACACCACCAGAACTGAAGCCATATGTCACACAGAAGCTACAACTATCCATACAAGCAGAATATCTTCACTGGGGAATGTGGGTCACCATTCCAACACAGTTAGGGAACTGTGTGTTAAATCAACTACATGAAGGCCACTGTGGCATTGTCAGAACAAAGGAGACAACCAGAAACTAATTTTGGGACCAGGGCTCGACTCTGAAATTGAGGAGAAGGTGGGAATATGTGCTGCTTCTACAAGAGCCTCAACTGACCTCCATTAGTGCCTTACCCCCATGGGAATGGCTGGAAAGGTCATGGGAAAGAATCCATATCGACCACACCAGACCTTTTGAAGGTCATTTGATTTGCTGGATCCACCCATTACACAGGACATTGTTGATGGGAAACAGCAGAATCAGGGTTTCCAATGAGAGAACAAGGACAAACACAGGGTTTTACAAAAAGCTCAACTCGTGTTGGTGAGGAATTATACCACTGGTGTGAGGTAGATATCGACCATCATTATAGCACAGACTGGACCAGTTTCCTACACTGTACAGACGACAGATGATGTCATATGCAGATCAACACTTGGCAACCTGAACAAATGTGTCAGAGACAACATTGTTTGAAGATCCACAATAATTTTGCCAAATAAAGACCTGGATATCCCTGAGGACACAGCAGTAACTTGAATATCTGACGGTGACAATACCTTAGTGGAGAAGACCACAACATTGTGTAAAACCTCTGAACATTGATTCATCTCAGGAAAAGACAACATTTGATGATTCTCCTCAGTTACATTAACTACTCTCCAATCCATAGGAACTGTTCCAGAGTTGAGAGGATTATGGGAGATAACCTCGAGCACATCTGTATTTTCCAGGGCCACATTCGAAACCTCTCTGTGATGAAGGTTATCAGGCCCTGGGATTGATCTGCCTTTTCTCCGATCTGCTTCCCCAATACCATTTCCCTAAGAAGACTTCTTCCTTTCAATTCCTGCTTTCCATTTGTCCTTGTGTCCCCCATCGTTTGGGAAGTTGTATGTTTTCTTTCTTTGTGAAGATTGAACTAAAGTATGTCATTAATTGTTTCCTATTATACGTTCTCTTGTTCCTGACTGCAGGGGACCTATGTTCATGTTTATTCATCCTTTTTCTCTTAACGTACTCATCGAAGCTTCTACTATGAGCTTGTATGTTTCCTTTAAGATTACTCACATACTCTGTTTTGCCCTTCTTAACCTGTCTCTATTTCTCCTGTTGCAAGGGCCAAATGTCTTTCCAATCCTCTGATCTTTGGTTTTCTGGCCAATTTTGGTGTGCCTTCCTCAGATTTAATACTACCCTAATTTCCCTTGTTAACCAGGGCGTTATTCGGTTCCTGTTTTAATTCCATTCCAGAAATTAATACATTTTGCTGTTTTTCTGTTTAAATGTTTGTCATTGCCTAACCACTACCATCCCTTTAAATAACAATCCCCAAATTATCATGGTCAGCTTGTATCTCACACCATCATAATTTCTTTTATGTAAATTCAGGGCCCCAGTCTCAGAAACAACCATTGCCCTCTCCATCTTAATGAAGAATGTTACCCTTTTGTGGTCACTCTTTCTGAACAGCCAACATAAAACTAGAGTCACAGAGTCACAGAGATGAAGAGCACGGAAACAGACTATTCGGTCCAACCCGTCCATGCCAACCAGATATCCCAACCCAAACCCTTCCTGTTCATATACCCATCCAGATGCCTTTTAAATGTTGCAATTGTACCAGCCTCCACCACATCCTCTGGCATCTCATTCCATACACGTACCACCCTCTGCGTGAACAGGTTGCCCCTTAGGTCTGTTTTATATCTTTCTCCTCTCACCCTAAACCTATGCCCTCTAGTTCTGGACTCCCCCAACCCCAGGGAAAATACTTTGTCCATTTATCCTATCCATGCCCCTCATGAGTTTGTAAACCTCTCTAAGGTCACCCCTCAGCCTCTGGCACTCCAGGGAAAACAGCCCCAACCTATTCAAACTTGCAACATCCTCGTAAATCTTTTCTGCACCATTTCAAGTTTCACAACATCTTTCCGATAGGAAGGAGACCAGAATTGCATGCAATATTCCAACAGTGGCTAAACCAATGTACTGTACAGCTGCAACATGACCTCCCAACTCCTGTACTCAATACGCTGACCAATAAAGGAAAGCATACCAAACACCTTCTTCACTATCCTATCTACCTGCAACTCCACTTTCAAGGAGCTATGAACCTGCACTCCAAGGTCTTTTTGTTCAGCAACACTCCCTAGGACCTTACCATTAAGTGTAAAGGTCCTGCTAAGATTTGTTTTCCCAAAATGCAGCACCTCACATTTATCTAAATTAAACTCCATTGCCACTTCTCAGCCCATTGGCCCATCTGATCAAGATCCCATTATAATCTGAAGAATTCCTGAAGAAGGGCTCATGCCCGAAACATTGATTCTCCTGCTCCTTGGGTGCTGCCTGACCTGCTGTGCTTTTCCAGCAACACATTTTCAGTGCATTGTAATTTGAGGTAACCTTCTTCACTGTCCATGATTTCCCACGCACAAAGCCATGTTGACTACCCCTAATCAGTCTTTGCCTTGCCAAATACATGTACATCCTGTCCCACAGGATTCCCTCCAACAACTTGCGCACCATCGACATCAGGCTCACTGGTCTGTAGTCCCCAGGCTTGTCCTTACCACCTCTCTTAAACAGTGGCACCGCATTAATCAACCTCCAGTCTTCCAGCACCTCACCTGTGACGATTGATGATAAAAATATCTCAGCAAGAGGCCCAGCAATTTCTTCCCTAGCTTCCTAAAGAGTTCTAGGGTACAACTGTTCAGGTTTTGGGGATTTAGCCACTTTTATGCATTTCAAGACATCCAGCCCTTCCTCCTCGGTAATATGGACATTTTACAAAATGTCACCACCTATTTCCCTACGTTCTATAACTTCTATGTCCTTTTCCACAGTAAACACTGATGCAAAATACTTATTTAGTATCACCCCATCTCCTGCTGCTCCACATAAAGGCTACCTTGCCTTTTGAGGGTTTGAGGGTCCCTATTCTGTCCCTCGTTACCCTTTTGTCCTTAATGTATCTGTAAAAACCTTTTGGATCCTCCTTAATTTTATTTGCCAAAGCTATCTCATGTTCCCTTTTTGCGCTCCTGATTTCACTCTTCAGTTTACTCCTACTGCCTTTATACTCTTCTAAGGATTCAATCGATCTGTCCTGTCTGTACCTGTCTGTCTTAACCAAACCCTCAATTTCTTTAGTCATCCAGCATTCCCTATGCTTACCAGCCTTTCCTTTCACACTAACAGGAATATACATTCTCTGGGCTCTCATTACTGCATTTCTGAAGGCTTCCCATTTTCCAGCCACCACTTTACCTGCGAACATCTGTGCCCAATCAGTGTTTGAAAGTCCTTGCCTAATACCGTCAAAATTCACCTTCCTCCAACTTGGAACTTCATCTTTTAGATCTGGTCTATCTCTTTCCATCACTCTTTTAAAACTAATAGAATTATGTTCGCTGGCCCCAAAGTGCTCCCCCACTGACACCTCAGTCACCTGCCCTGTCTTATTTCCTAAGATAGGTCAAGTTTTGCACCTTCTCCAGTAGGTACAACCACATACTGAATCAGAAAATTTTCTTGTACACACTTAACAAGTTCCTCTCCATCTAATCCCTTAACTCTATGGCAACCCCAGTCTCTGTTTGGAAAGTTAAAATCCCCTCCCATAACCACCCTATTATTCTTACAGATAACTGAGATCTCCTTACAAATTTGTTTGTCAATTTCCCTCTGGTTATGAAGGGGTTTATAATACAATCCCAATAAGGTGATCATCCCTTTCTTATTTCTCAGTTCCACCCAAATAACTTCACTGAATGTATTTCTGGGAATATCCTCCCTCCATAAGCTGAATCCTTATCAAAAAGGCCACTTTCCCCCTCCTCTCTTGCCTCCCTTTTTATCCTTCCTGTTATATTTGTATCCTGGAAAATTAAGCTGCCAGTCCTGTCCATCCCTGAGCCATGTTTGTGTAATTACTATGATATCCCAGTCCCATGTTCCTAACCATGTCCTGAGTTCATCTGCTTTCCCTGTTAGGCCTCTTGCATTGAAATAAATGCAGTTTAATTTATCAGTCCTACCTTGTTCTCTGCTCTGTTCCTGCCTGCCCTGACTGTTTGATTCACCTTTGATCTCAACTGTACCAGTCTCAGATTGAAATCTTTCCTCACTATCTCCCTGGGTCCCACCCCTTCACCATACTAGTTTAAATCCTCCCGAGCAGCTTGAGCAAATCTTTCTGCTAATATATTTGTCCTCTTCCAATTTAGGTGCAATCCGTCCTTCTTCTACAAGTCACCTCTACCCCAAAAGTGCTTCCAATGATCCAAAAATGTGAATCCTTCTCCCATACACCAGTTCCTCAGCCATGCATTCATCTGCTCTAACCTCCTATTCCTGCCCTCACTCGCATGTAGCACTGGGAGTAATCCAGATATTACTACTCTCGAGGACCTTCTTTTTAAATTCCTGCCTAACTCACTGTAATCTCCATTCAAAATTTCAACCTTTTTCCTTCCTCTGTCATTGGTTCCAATGTGTACAATGACCTCCTGCTGGCCCCTCTCCCCCTGCAGAACATTCAGCACCCTCTCTGAGACATCTTTAATCCTGGCACCAGGGAAGCAAAGCACCATTCTGATTTTTCGCTGCTGGTCACAGAAATGTTTGTCTGTACCTCGGACTAGCGAGTCCCCTAAGACAAGCGATGGCTTGGAACCTGACATACCTCCCATTACATTAGAGCCAGTCTCAATACCAGAAACTTGGCTGTTCGTGCTACGTTCCCCTGAGAATCCATCACACTCTACATTTTCCGAAACAGCATACTTGTTTGAAATGGGGATAGCCACAGAAGATTCCTGCACTACCTGCCTAACCCTCTTACCTTTCCTGAACCCATCTGTGTGACTGTATCTGAGATATCCCCCCTCCCTTTAACTGCCATCCATCACATCCTCTTGCTCTTGTAAATTCCTCATTGCCTCTAACTGCCTCTCCAACTGATCCATTTGATCTGATACGATTCACAATCAATGGCTTTTATTGCAGCTATAATCCTCAGTAACCCATAACCTCTCCCTCAACTCCCACATCCGACAAGAAGAGCATATCACTCTCCTAAGAGCCATTTTTGCTTCTTTCAATCTACAGACCCAGAAAATAGCACTGTCTTATTTCTCTACAAAACACTGGTCCAAGTTAAATTAATACTTATGGCTTATATGTTAAGTTTCATCAAGAGCCATAGCTCAATAAAACATATAATCAAGAAAGAATCCACTCTACTCATTACTGCAGACCTCTTTTAAGGTCACTCTTAAACATCCCCTTCTCTGTTTCTGTGCTATCACCTCTCCCAACAGGTTCCTCCAAGATCAGTTGTGAATTTCACTGTTTTTTTAATTTTCCCAGACACACTCCACTGTCCACGAGACATAAATTCATCAGCAAAGGCAGTAACTGCTAACTCTGTCAGTTAACAATGTGGGTTTCTTTCTTTCTTTCTTTCTCTCTCTCTCTCTCTCTCTCCTGCACGGACTGCACCATGTGCTTCCTTTCTCTGTTTTTCTCCCTTTTTAAAGTGCTGTTGTTTTGAGTTTTTTTCCCGGCCAAGTTCCAAAACAATGCAACAGCATTTAAAACAGTAATTGTTGCCCCTGGAATTCGAGGAAATCACCTCTAATACCTAAAACACCTCAAAAAAGGAGCAGCTGTTACAGCCAGATATTTTTCCTGTCCTCCATCTTGGATTACCCAGAATCACTAAATTTTCAATTATTCCTTCCTGATTACACAAACCAGGTCAAGGATGGCCTTTTCTCCAGTTGGTGCCTCAAAGTATTGATTCATAAAACTAACCCGGACACCACCAAGAATTCATCCTCTCTGCTGTTCCTAATGAGTTGGTTTGTCCAATCTATATGCAGATTGAAATAGCCCATAATTACAGCGTTACCTGTATTAGTTGTGACTCTAATTTCCTTTTTAATGCCTTGCCCAATATTACTACCACAATTTGGGGGTTGATATTCCAACTCCCACTATCATTCCCTGCCCCCTGGTGTTTCTAAACCCATACAGATTCTACTTCACAAGAGCTATTCTCGGGCAGCTCGGTGACACAGTGGGGAGCACTGCTGCCTCAAAGTGTCAGGGACCCGGTTTCAATTCGAGCCTTTGGATGACTGTCTGTGTGGAGTTTGGATGTTCTCCCAGTGTCTGTGTGGGTTTATGCCAGATGCTATGCTTTCCTCCCACAGTCCAAGGATGTGCAGGTTAGGTGGATTGGCCACGCTAAAAACATTGCCTTACAGTGCCCAGGGATGGGCAGGCTAGGTGGGTTAGCTGTGGCAAATGTGAGTTGACTGGGATAGGGTGGGATGCTTTTTACGAGTTGGTCCAGACTTGATGGGCTGAATGGCCGCTACCTGCACTGTCACATGCCTATTCTAATATCTTTCTTCACAATCACAATTTCCCTTTTAATCAGCCGTGTTACTGTCCCTTTTCTTTGTGTCTATTCTTTATAAAATCTGAAAACTTGTGGTAATTCAGGTCCTATTCCTGGTCACCCTGCAGCCACATCTCTGTAATACCTGTTATATCATATCCACTCTGATCTATTTGTGTGATAAATTTATCTGTTTTATTGAGAATGATTACACATTAAGGCACAAGGCCTTAAGGCTTCCATAGTTCTGTTCACTGTGGCCCTGCTCAATTCTAGCCCTTGTAATCTGTGCCCAGCATCATTCTGACCTCCCATTCTCTTTTCTGATTTAATACGTATTTCAGTGTCATCCATCTCCCTGTATAGAGTTTCATCCCCTTGGCGTATTAGTATAAACCTTCCTGACTGCACTCACCAATATATCCCCAAGTTCCAGTCCTGTCCATGTACTACACATCCAGGTTGTCATTATGACACCTCCCCCAGAAAAGGTCCCAATGCTCCAGCAAACTGAAACCCTCTCCCGTGTACCAACTTTCCAGTCTGATATAACCTGCTATTTCTACTCTGATATGCACAGAGCATCGGCAGTAATCCTGAGATCACTGTTTTTGAGGTTCTACTTTATAACTTGCTTCCTAAATCCCTATATTCTGTTTTTAGGACATCATCCCTTGACTTACCCATGTCATTGGCACCAATGTCTACCACGGCCACTGGCTGTTCACCCTCTCACTTCAGAATGTCCTGTAGCCACACTGAGACATCCTTCACCCGGGCAGCCGAGAGACAACATACCGTCCTGGAGTCTGGTTTACAGCCCCAGGCCCATCGATCTGTTCCCCTTATTACTGAATCACCTCTGACAACAATCCTGCTCATTTTTCTCCAGGGGGTAGGCCTCCAAATCCTCAAATCATAGAAACTCAACAGTGTGGAAACAGGCCATTTTGCCCAACAAGTCCATACTGACCCCCCGAAGAGTAACCCAGCCAGACCATTCCCCTACCCTACTGGTTTCACTCATGCACCTAACCAACACATCCCTGAACACTTTAGCATGGCCAATTCCCCAAACCTGCATATCTTTGGACTGTGGAGGAAACCAGAGCACCTGGAGGGGACCCACACAGACATGGGGAGAATGTGCAAACTCCACACAGAGAGTCGCCCGAGGCTGGAATTGAACCCGGGGCCCTGGCGCTGCGAGGCAGCAGTGCTAACCACTGAGCCACTGTGCCACTCTGAACTGTGTGGGGGACAGATACTGGGAGTGGAGTCAGCACTGGGCCCCTTGGGGGAGGGGCACGGAGCAGTGAGTACAAATGTTGGCCACTGGGATAAAGGCACAGGACCCAGTGTTGGCTCCACTCCCCGTGCCCCTCCCCCACAGGGCCCAGTGTTGGCTCCACTCCCCGTGCCCCTCCCCCACAGGGCCCAGTGTTGGCTCCACTCTCCTGCCCCTTCCCCACAGGGCCCAGTGTTGGCTCCACTCCCTGTGCCTCTCCCCCACAGGGTCCAGTGCAGACTCCCCACAACATCCTCCTCCTCCTCAACAGGGTCCAGTGCTGACTCCACTCCTTGTCCCGCTCCCCCAAAGGGCCCAGTGCGAACTCCACTCCATGTGCCCCTCCCCACAGGGCACAGTGCTGACTCCACTCCATGTCCCCCTCCCCCAAAGGGCCCATGCTGACTCCACTCCTTGTCCTCCTTTGCCCACATGGCCCAGTGCTGACTCTACTCCCTGTGCCCCTCTCCCACAGAGACTGGCACTGACACCCAATGCCATCCTGCTCTAAGGTTGTCACTGGGGTAAAGCAGTCTGAACTGTTTGGTGGAATGCCCAGTGCTATAGGAAGAAGTCAATGACCTTCTCCAGTCTACCAGCATAAGTCCCACCATCTTCTCTCGAATACCTCATACTCACACTGTGCTCACTCTGGTTCCCCAATCAAGTTTCCCTGCCATCGGGCTTGTTAGTGAGTTTGGTGAGATGGCAGTCTGACTGTTAATGAGATGGTCTGGGTTATGAGCCTGGTGTTTAACCATCAATACTGAGCATCAGTTGGTAACTCCCCTCTGCCAAGTGAGAAACTTGCCACGGTGCTTGTGAAAAGATGGTGTGAGTTTCTCCTGATGTCGAGATGGGTCTCACTGCACGTGTCACCCAATTCTGTCACACAGCTCACCATAATACATGCTGCTCAGACCCCGATACGATTCTGCCCATTACATTTGGTCCCCACATCCACATCATTGGTTTAGATTGTGAACAGCAGTGATGCAAACACTGATCCTTGTGGAACCTCACTGGACACATGCTGCCATCTTCAGAGTGACCCATTTATTCCAACTCTGTTTTCTGTCCGGTAACCAATTCCCAACCCCCACAGCAGGACCTTTCTCCCAGTCCCTGCTGCTCGAAGTGTGTTTCCCAACCTCCTGCTTCAAGCCTAATGAAAATCCAATACATCCCATCCTCCTGTTCTCCATTATCTACGTTACAAGTAATAGCTTCAAAAATCTCCAACAGATTTGTCAAACATGATTTCCCTTTCACAAATCCGTGTGGACCCTGTCCAAACAAATGTTATTTTCGAAGTATTCAGTTATCACATTCTTGCAAATCGATTCTCGTATTTTCGCTCCTCCTGGTATAACGCTAACAGGCTTGTGGTTTTCTGTTTGTAGTTCTCTTTCTCCCTTCTTCATTGTTGGGGAATATATTTCTGAGTGGTTTCAGCTACTGCTTGGATAACAGTGGTGAGGATTGTGGGAATGATGGTGTCAGGGAAAGGTTACTAGACTAGTCATCCAGAGGCTCCGTCAATGCAGGATGTGGGTTTAAATCCCAGTGCAGATGTGAAAATTAAATCCAATTAACTAACAAATACATTTGGAATCAAAAGCATGTCCCAGTAATGGTGACCATGGAACTATCAGGTTGTCACTAATGCTGTTCAGGGAAGGAAATCTCCCATCCTTCCCCAGTCTGGCTGATATGTGACTCCACATTGGCTCATGTGAAATGGCCCAGTAAGGTGAACCGAACAGCCCCTCCATTGTAATGACTGTGCACAGGAAGGGGAAATGGTGAACCAGGAAGAGCAGTCCATCACACACAAGACAGGAAGTTTCCCACAATTTGGACAATGACAGATAAGTCCTGACAAAGGACAGAAAGTGCTGGACAAATCCATCCCAACTAATTCCCACCTGATCAGTCAGCTCTCATTCATCTGTGAAAGTAATGGTCATGGTGTTGATGTCAATATTAGCCAGCATTTGCAAAGGATTAGACAAACAGGCTGGGACAGACAGATTATTAATCAGTCAGGAATCAAGGGTATCAGGGAAAAGGCAGGAAAGTGGAGTTGAGGATTATCAGACCAGCCATGATCACATTGAATAGTGGAACAGACTTGATGGGCTGAATGTCTTCCCTTCGCTCCTCCATCTTATGGTCTTAGTTTAACCACAAAACATGAGTCAAATAAGAGATGAACCATCACCAACCCAGTGACAAGGGGAGGCTCCACACGGAAACAGATGATAACGAGCTGCTCCTTTTTGGCTGGAGAATGGAAGAATGATGACTCCAGAAAAAGTAATGGCAAAACTTTAAGGAGCTGGAGGAAAATACCCCGCGTTTCTGAAACACTGGAAATTGCAAATGGTGGAGCATATCCCAACCCAAATTACTGAGTGCAGTGGGATGTCCAGTGGACACCCCCGTGTCTACTAAAGTGGAACAGGCCGGATTGTTCAGTTTGTGATGAAAGGTGTGTGACGACGGAGCTTCATCTGTGTCGATAATGTCTACTCCTCTGACAAGTTAAAAAATCATGCAACACCAGGTTATAGCCCAACAGGTTTATTTGGAAGCAGTAGCTTTTGGAGTGCAGCTCCTTCTCAGGTGGTTGTGGAGTATAAGGGAGTTTCAGAATGGTTCATGGATTCATGCAGTAAAATGGAATTCTGCTGGTACAGATTACACCACAAATGTATGTGTGTTTGTATGTGCGTGAGTGTGATTGTAAAAGGGTAAAAGTCTGTGAGAGGGTGCGTGTGAGGGTGGGAGTGTGGGAATGTGCAGAATTACGTTTTACTTTGTAATTTATTAAAGTGTTGTTCTGCAAGTACAAATGACCTCACAAACTTACATGTATGTGTGTGTGAGTGTGTGTGAGAGAGAGGCTGAGAGAGAGTGTGTGTGTATGTGTGGGAGTGTGACTGTAAAGGGATATAAGTCTGTGATAGAGTGTGCAGGAGGGTGGGAGGGTGAGAATGTGCACAGTTACCTTTTATTTTGCTCAAAAACTGCATGAATCCCTGTATGATTCTGTAAATCCCTTTTTGAGAAATAGAATCAGTCTGAACATTGGGGCACAGACAGCCTCACACAGGGCACCTCACACCTTCAATGCATTATCTTGGCGAGCATGGCACCTATTGTTAAAGTTCACTTGAGAATATAACTTTAATAAAGTTCTGGAATTTACATATGAAAGAACTGAAACCAACAAGTCATTCTAAAATGAGAGACTTAACAAACCATCCAGGTCTTTTTCAATACATAATGTCAGTGACATCACACTGTAAACTTTTGCTATAAATTCTGTGTCTTACGATCTTATGCTCCACAACCACCTGATGAAGGAGCAGCGCTCCAAAAGCTAGTGCTTCCAAATAAACCTGTTGGACTATAACCTGGTGTTGCGTGATTTTTTTAACTTGACAGAGGGTTAGACATTGACTGCATGGATTTTTAGTGAGGCCTTTGACCAGGTTCCATGTGCAGACCAATTAGTAGAGTCATAGAGTCATAGAGATATACAGCACAGAAACCCATCCTTCAGTCCAACCCGTCCATGCTGACCAGAAATCCCAAACCAATCTAATCTCACATGCCAGCAGCTGGCCCATAACCCTCCAAAACCTTCCTAATCATATACCCATCCAGATGCCTTTTAAATGTTGCAATTGTACCACTTCCTCTGGCAGCTCATTCCATACACGTACCACTCTCTGAGTGAAAAATGTTGCCCCTTAGGTCTCTTTTATATCTTTCCCCTCTCACCCTAAACCTCTAGTTCTGGACTCCCCAAACCGAGGGAAAAGACTTTGTCTTTTTCTCCTATCCATGCCCCTCATGATTTTATAAACATCTATAAGGTCACCCCTCAGCTTCTAATGCTCCAGGGAAAACAGCCCTAGCCTATTCAAGCTCAAATCCTCCAACTCCGGCAACATCCTTGTAAATATCTTCTGAACCATTTCAAGTTTCACAACATCTTTCCGAGAGGAAGGAGACCAGAATTGCATGCAACATTCCAACAGTGGCCTAACCAATGCCCTGTACAGCCACAACATGACCTCCCAACTCCTATACTCAGTACTCTGACCAATAAAGGAAAGCATACCAAAAGCCTTCTTCACTATCCTATCTACCTGCAAATCCACTTTCAAGGAGCTATGAACCTGCTCTCCAAGGTCGATTTGTTCAGCAACACTCCCTGGGACTTTACCATAAAGTATATAAGTCCTGCTAAGATTTGCTTTCCCAAAATGCAGCACCTCACATTTATCTAAGTTAAACTCTATCTGCCACTTCTCAGCCCATTGGCCCATCTGGTCCAGATCCCATTGTAATCTGAGGTAACCCTCTTCGCTGCCCACCACCCCTCCAATTTGGTGTCATCTACAAACTTACTAACTGTACCTCTTTCTCTCACATCCAAATCATTTATATAAATGATGAAAAGTACTGGACCCAACACTGACCCTTATGGTCCTCCAATGGTCACAGGCCTCCAATCTGAAAAACAACCACCACCAGCAGCCTCTGTCTTCTACCTTTGAGCCAGTTCTGTATCCAAATGGTGAGTTCTCCCTGTATTCCATGAGATCTAACCTTGCCAACCAATCTCCCATGGGGAACCTTGTTGAACACCTTACTGAAATCCATATAGATCACATCTACTACTCTGCCCTCATCAATCCTCTTTGTTATTTCCTCAAAACCTCAATCAAGTTTGTGAGCCATAATTTCCCACGCATAAAGCCTTGTTGACTATCCCTAATCAGTCCTTGCGTTTCCAAATACATATACACCCTGTTCCTCAGGATCCCCTCCAACAACCTGTCCACCAGCAACGTCAGGCTCACTGATCTATAGTTCCCTGGCTTGTCCTTACCACCCTTCTTAAACAGTGGCACCACATGAGCCAACCTCCAGTTTTCTGGCACCTCACCTGTGACTATTGATGGCACAAATATCTCAGTAAGAGGCCCAGGTTATCACTTCCCTAGCTTCCCACAGAGTTCTAGGGATACACCTGATCAGGTCCTGGGCATTTATCCACCTTTATACATTTCAAGACATCCAGCACTTCCTCCTCTGTAAAATGGACATTTGTCAAGATGTCACCATATATTTCCCTACATTCTATATCTTCCATGTTCTTTTCCACAGTAAATACTGATGCAAAATACTCGTTTAGTATCTCCCCCATCTCCTGCGGCTCCACACAATGGCTGCCTTGATGATTTCTGAGGGGCCCTATCCTCTCACTAGTTACCCTTTTGTCCTTCATGTATCTGGAAAAACCCTTTGGATTCTCCTTAACTCTGTTTGCCAAAGCTATCTCATGTTCCCTTTTTGACCTCCTGATTTCTCTCAGGTTTACTCCTATTGCCTTTATATTCTTCTAAGGATTCACTCGATTTATCCTGTCTATACCTGACATATGCTTCCTTCTTTTCCCTAACCAAACCTTTAGTTTCTTTAGTCATCCACCATTCCCTAAACTTACCAGCCTTGCCTTTTCCCCTAACAGGAATATTCTTTCTCTGGACTCTCATTATCTCATTTCTGAAGGCTTCCCATTTTCCAGCCGTCCCATTACCTGCGAACATCTGCTCACAAACAGCTTTTGAAAGTTCTTGCCAAATACCATCAAAATTGGCCTTTCTCCAATTTAGAACTTCAGCTTTTAGATCTGGTCTATCTGTTTCCATCACTATTTTAAAACGAATACAATTACGGTCGCTGGCCCCAAAGTGCTCCCTCACTGACACCTCAGTCACCTGCCCTGCCTTATTTCTCAAGAATCGGTCAAGTTTTGTACTTTCTCTCGTAGGTGCATCTACAGACTGAATCAGAAAATTTTCTTTTACACACTTAACAAATTCCTCTCCATCTAAACCCTTAACACGATGGCAGTCCCAGTCTACGTTTGGAAAGTTAAAATCCACCCTATTATTCTTACAGATAACTGATATCTCCTTAAAAATTTGTTTCTCAATTTCCCTCTGACTGTTAGGGGCTCGATAATACAATCCTAATAAGGTGATCATCCCTTTCTTATTTCTCAGTTCCACCCAAATAATTTCCCTGGATGTACTTCTGGGAATATTTTCCCTCAGTATAGCTGTAATGCTATCCCTTATCAAAAACACCCCTCCCCCTCCTCTCTTGCCTCCCTTTCTGGTCTTCCTGTAGCATTTCTATCCTGGAACATTACGCTGCCAGTCCTGTCCATCCCCGAGCCACATTTCTGTAATTGCCATGATGTTCCAGTCCCATGTTCCTAACCATGCCCTGAGTTCATCTGCCTTCCCTGTTAGGCCTCTTGCATTGAAATAAATGTAGTTTAATTAATCAGTCCTAACTTGTTCCTGCCTGACCTGACTAATTAACTCTCTTTTGTTCTCAACTGTACTAATCTCAGATTGACGTCTTTCCTCACTATCTTCCTGGGTCCCAACCCCACCTCAAAATTCGATCACATGGGATTCAGGGTGAACTTGTCAATTGGATACAAAATTGGCTTCATGGTAGGAGACAGAGAGTGGTGGTGGAGGGTTGTATATCAGACTGGAGGTCTGTGCCCAGCAGTGTTCCACAGGGATCAGCACTGGGCCCACTGTTATTTGTCATTGATATAAATGATTTAGATGAGAATATAGGAGGCAGGGTCAGTAAATTTTCAGATGACACCAAAATTGGTGGTGTTGGAGACAGTGATGACGATTATCTGAGTTTACAAAGGGATCTTGATCAATTGGGCCAATGGGCTGAGGTGAGGCAGATGGAGTTTAATTTGAATAACTGTCAGGTGTTGCATTTTGGTAAAACAAACAGGGGCAGGACCTACACAGTTAATGGTCGGGCCTGAGGGAATGTTGTAGAACAGAGAAACCTTGGGGTTCAGGGACATAGTTCATTGAAAGTTGTGTTACAGGTAGACAGGGTGGGAAAGAAGGTGTTTGGCACCTTTATTGCTGAGACCATTGAGTAAAACAATTGGGATGTCATGGTGTGATTGTACAGGACATTGGTGAGGTCAATTTTGGAGAACAGTTACATGATCCTTTTTCTGGGGCCAGTTGTTTTTCTGAATTAGGAATTTTTCGGATTCAGAATAAATGACATTTTCACAGTAAAATGAGAAAAGTATTACCTAACAGCAGATGCACGTGTCAATAGTACAAGCACTGAGACCCAATTGATGCCAGTCAGTGCTGGGCCACACCACCATGTCACATCTGAGTGATGCGAATCGAGTGGGTCACCTGTTCACACGCCAAAATGGCGCTCCACACTCCACGAAAACAATCTTGGATTTTGGAGCTTTTTGGAGTTTGGAATTTTGGATAAAGGATTGTGTACCTGTACTGTGTACAGTTCTGGTTCCCCTGCTATAGGAAGGATATGGTTGAATTGGAGAGGATGTAGAAAAGGTTCACAAAGATGGTATAAGGAATGGAGGGTTTGGTTATAAGGAATGGCTGGAAAAGCTACAAGACTTTTTTAACTGGAGCAGAGGAGGTTAAGGAGTGACCTTCGAACCCAGAACACAGAACAGGACAGCACAGGACAGGCCCTTCAGCCCACGAGGTTGTGCTGAGCATTTACTTTAATCTAAGATCAATCTAACCTCCACACCCCTCAGGTTACTGCCATCCATGTGCTTGACCAACAGTCGCTTAAACATCCCTAATGTCTCTGACTCTACTACCACCACTGGCAGTGCATTCCACACACCCACCACTCTCTGAGTAAAGAACCTGCCTCTGACATCACCCCAATACCTTCCTCCAATCACCTTAAAATTATGATCCCTTGTGACAGCCATTACTGCCCTGGGGAAAAGTCTCTGGCTAACTACTCTATCTATGTCTCCCATTCCCTTGTACACCTCTATCAAGTCACCTCTCTCTCTTCCTCTCTCCAGTGTGAAAATCCCTAACTCATTCAACCTCTCTTCATAAGACAAGCCCTCCAATCCAGGCAGCATCCTGGTAAATCTCCTCTGCACCCTCTCTAAAGCATCTACATCCTTCCTCAAATGAGACGACCAGAACTGGACACAATATTCCAAGTGTGGTCGAACCAGGGTCCTATGGAGCTGCAGCAAAACCTCCTGGCTCTTATCCTCAATCCCCCTATTAATGAAAACCAAAACACCATCCACCTTCTTAACAACCCGATCAAGTTGGCAGCAACGTTGAGGGATCTATGTCCATGGGCCCCAACATCCCACTGTTCCTCCACTCCGCCCACAATCCTGGCTTTAAACCAAAAGCCAATATCACCCGCACTGTCTGTGTCCTCATTGCATCCGGTGATCTCCCCTCCACTGTCTCCAAACTCATAATCCCCCAGCCCACTGCCCGGTTCGACCTTCTCTCCAAGTGGGCGGCACAGTGGCACAGTGGTTAGCACTGATGCCTCACAGTGCCAGAGACCTGGGTTCAATTCCCGCCTCAGGCGACTGACTGTGTAGAGTTTGCACGTTCTCCCCATGTCTGCGTGGGTTTCCTCCGGGTGCTCCGGTTTCCTCCCACAATGCAAAGATGTGCAGGTCAGGTGAATTGGCCATGCTAAATTGCCCATAGTGTTAGGTAAGGGGTAGGTGTAGGGGTATGGGTGGGTTGCGCTTCGGCGGGTCGGTGTGGACTTGTTGGGCCGAAGGGCCTGTTTCCACACTGTAAGTAATCTAATCTAATCAAGGTCCACAAGCCCAATTACCCCGACCGACCCATCGTCTCGGCATGCCCCTGCCCCAATGAACTCATCTTGTCTTACCTCGACTCCACCCTCTGTCCCTCAGTTCAGGCTCTTCCCACCTCCATCCGCGACACCAACCACGCTCTCCATCTCTTCAGCACCTTCCAGTTCCCTGGCCCCCAGTGCTATCTCTTCACTATCGACGTGCTGTCCTTATACATGTTAATACCTCACAAGGATGGCCTCCAGGCCCTTTGCTTCTTCCTGTCCAACAGACCCATCCAGTCCCCCTCCACCTATACCCTCCTCCGCCTCACCGAACTGGCCCTCATCCTCAATAACTTTTCCTTTAACTCCTCCCATTTCCTCCAAATCCAGGTGGTGGCCTTGGGTACCCACATGGGCCCCAGCTATGCCTGCCTCTTTGTTGGCTATATCAAACAGTCCCTCTGCAGCACCTACACAGGCAATGTACCCCAACTCTTCTGCCATTATATCAATGACTGCATCGGTGCAGCGTCCTGCACCCAGACTGAACTGGAGCAGTTCATCGACTTCGCCCACAACTTCCATCCCGCTCTCAAATTCACTTGGTCCATCTCGGACACTTCCCTCCCATTTCTTGACCTCACCGTTTCCATCTCCGGCGAGTCACCAGACGGATGTTTACTACAAACCCACAGATTCCAATAACTCCCTGGGCCACACCGTATCCCACACAGTATCCTGCAAGAACTCCATCCCGTTCTCCCAATTCCTCCACCTCTGCTGCATCTACTCGGACGAGGAAACATTCCACTCGTGAGTATCCCAGATGTCCACCTATTTCGAACAGCATGATTTTCCTCCCTCTGTCATCCAGACAGCTCTCCACTGCAACACCTTCATTCCCCATTCCACTGCTCCAAACCCCCGCCCCTCCCAACGCAATAAAGGCTGGGTCCCCCTTGTCCTCACCTACCACCGCAATAGTCTCCGCATCTAACACATCATCGTTAAACGCTTCAGCCAATTCGAATTAGACCCCACCACCAAGACCATCTTCCAGTCCCCACCCCTCTCTGCCTTCCACAAGGACCATTCCCTTTGACAATCCTTGGTTTGTGCCACTCTCCCCACCAACCCCTTCGAGCCACCAAGTACCTTCCCTGGTAACTGGAAAAGATGCAGATCCTGCAGGTACACCAGCCGGTCACCTCCATCCAGGGCCCCAAACAGTCCTTCCAGGTGAGACTGAGGTTCACCTGCCTCTCTTCCAACCTAGTTTACTGCATCAGGTGCTCCCGATGTTGTCTTAGGGAATGGTTCGCCGAACATCGCAACTGGGTCCAAAGGGACTGACCAGACCTCCCACTCATCCCCCAATTTAATTCCCCTTCCCACTCCCTTTCTGACATGACCATCCTTGGTCCATTGCCGCAATGAAACACACTGCAAATTGGAGGAACAATACCTCATCTTCCAACTGGGCAGCCTACAGGCCAGATGACTCAATATTGGGTTCTCCAATTTCAAATAACCTCCCTTTCCATCCCCCAACTCCATTCCCAATTCCTTCCCCTCCCTCCCAGTGCTCCCTGCCACCAACTGGATTCAATCCTCCCACTGACCCAACCAGGTCGTCCCCTGTACCTGTCTTCACCTGACCCTACTTTACAACCTTACCCCCGCCACCCGTTTTATCTGCAGCTCCCCCCCCCCCCCCCCCACACCCAGCCCCAGTCCTGAAGAAGGGTTACACCCAAAACATCAGCTTCTCCACCTCCTGATGCTGCCTGTCTTGCTGTCTTCTACTTCTAGCCTCCTCCCGTCTACCTTGGATTCCAGCATCCAGTATAGCATTTGTTTTGGCTTTAACCCTGTATTCAACATCCAAATTTGACCTTCCTAAATGAATCACTTCTTATTTAACCAGATTTAACTTCATCTGCCACTTCTCAGCCCAGCTCTGCATCCTGTCAATGTCTCGTTGTAGTCTGCAACAGCCCTCGCCACGATCCACGACATCACTGACCTTTGTGTCACTGACAAACTTACTAACCCATCCTTCCACTTCTTCATCCAAGTCACTTATAAAAACTACAAAGGGCAGACGCCCAAGAGCAGATCCTTGTGGGACACCACTGGTCACCGAGCTCCAGGAGGAATACTTTCTGTCCAATACCACTCGCTGTCTTCTTTCGGCCAGCCAATTCCGTATCCAGACGGCCAAATTTCCCAATATCCCATACCTCCTAACTTTCTGAATGAACCTACCATGGGGAACCTTATTAAATGCCTTACTGAAATCCATTTACAGCACATCCACTGCTCAACCTTCGTCAACTTGTCTCATCACATCCTCAGAGATCTCAATAAGGCCAGTAAGGCATGACCTGCCCCTCACAAAGACATGCTGACTGTGTTTAATCAAATAATGTCTTTCCAAATGGTCATAAATCCTGTTTCTCAGAATCCTTTCCAGCACCTTGCTAACCACAGACATAAGACTGACTGGTCTGTAATTCCCAGGGATTTCCTTATTCTCTTCCTTGAACAGAAAAACAGTATTCTCCTCCCTCCAATCAGCCTGTACTACTCCCATGGAGAGTGAGGATGCAAAGATCATCACCAGAGGTGTAGTAATCTCATTCCTCAATTCCTGTAGTAACCTCAGATATATCTGGTCTGGCCTGGGGACTTATCTAACTTGATGCTTCCCAGAATTTCCAGCACATCCATTTCCTTAATGTCAATCTGTTCAAGCTTATTAACCTGGTCCACAATGTTCTCATTATCAACGAGGTCCCTCTCTCCTGATCACAGAAGCAAAAGCTCATTTAGAGCCTCCCCTACCTCTTCAAACTCCAGGCACAAGTTCCCTCCATTATCCCTGATCAGCCCTACCCTCTCGCTGATCATTCTCTTATTTCTCATGTAAATGTAGACCGCCTCTTGGTTTTCCCTAATCCTTTCCCCCAAGGATTTTTCATGCCCCCTCCTAGCTCTCCTCAGTCTATTTTTTGAGTTCTTTCCTGGCCATACTTTAATCCTTTAAAGCTGTGCCAAATCCTTGCTTCCTAAACCTTCAGTAAGCTTCCTTCTTCCTCTTGACAAGAAGCTCCTCTTCTCTTGCCATCCAAGGCTCCTTATCCTGACCATTCCTTTGCCTGTCTCAGTGGGACAAAGTTATCCAACATTCACAACCAGTGTTCCTTAAACAGCCTCCACATTTCTGTTGTACATTTCCCCCAGAACAATGTTCCCAATTTATACACCACAGCTCCTATCTAATAGCGATATAATTTCCCCTCCCCCAATTAATTATGGATGTTTATAAAATCATGAGGGGTATGGATAAGGTAAGAAACAAACTCTTTTCCCAAAGAGTTAGGGAGTTCAAAACCAGAGCGCATAATTTTAAACTGAGTGGAGAAAGATTTAAAAGGAAGCTGAGGGGAAATGTTCTCACACAGAGGCTGGTTCATATGTGGAATGAACTGTTAGAGGAAGTGGCAGATGCAGGTACAGTTACAACTTTTAAAAGATATTTGGACAGGTACATGAACAGGAGGATCACTGTGTTTCCACATTAAAGTTCGCCATTCAGCTAACACAGGTATAATTGGGCTGTGCTGTTTTCACCTTACTGACCTCCAGGAGATTTTGGAGACAGCTCAACAGACAGTAGCTCTTCGATGTGACTGAACCTACAAGTATCCTTTGATTTTCTGTACAATTCTGCCTTTCTGTGTTACGTTAGCCCTGTCAGTAGACAACAGCTGTTTCTCTTTCAATAACTTTAATTTCTAATGCACTGAACTATTCACCTCAAGATCTATTCCAGTCTGTAAACCCACAGTAAAGTGATGATGAACAAACTGTCCAACATTCCAATACCAATAATAAAAATCAAAAGTGAAACTAAAACTGTGTTCCTCCATTCTTAACACACACTTTAGAAATGCACATCAACCTCAAAGCTATCCATGTATCTCCTGCCTGAGAACACAGGTTCCCAAGTGATATTGATATTATTTCCTGAATCTTCATCACACTGGTAACCAACTGAGTTTTATTATGTATCAAGATTGCCTCCATTTTGTGTCCAGCAGATGTTCACTGAGCTAAGTGATTTGACCTTGTGTCCTTCACCAAGGTCAGTGCTGTTTACTGTATTGACAGGAATGTGGAATACTGCAGCTCAGTGCATACAGGCAGTGGTGACAGCAATGGCTCTATGGGCCGTCGATCTGGTCAGAAAGAAATAATGTCCAATTCTCTGGCCTTGGTGTTCCACTCTAGGGAAACAGGTTATCCTTCCCATAAAGTTATGGAGGTTGTGGGCAGTCACCTTCATCTAAGAGATGCAATTTTGTGAAAAAATACTTGATTGTGGTGAATCAACATGTCACCCAACTCAAACCAGCCAGTGACCTGCTGGTGTCCAGCAGCTCCCACTGCTGCTGGTGAATTCCTGGCTGGTCATTCTAGGCAGTGGCTTCACCTTCATTGTTGCTGTGGCTGGATGGCAAGTCCCACTGCATCGGAGTTTAGGATGGGAAGCCCACAGGCAGAAAGACCTCACAGTCTTTGCTGTTCTCTCTCATGGAGGTCTCAGACAGCAGTATGAGGGAGAGTCTGGACAAACACCTCAGTGAGGCCAGAGGGGTTTGGAGACGTGACTTGTCAGCTTGGACCTGGAGAAGGTCTTTGGAAGAATATCCAACACCTACTTAATCAACTTGCTCTTCAAATGGGGTTAATGCAGGGACTCCACAAATCTGCTCTACACAAACATCAATGGGACAGTTTAAATAATGGGTGGGAATGGGAAAGCTTTCCGATCAGAGATGGAGCCAGGCAGGACTGTCCTCTCTCCCGTCCTGTTTGTGTGCTGTATTGAACCATTTACTGAGTACAATAGGAAGGAGGCAGGTGCAGGAAAAGGGAAAATGCCAGATACTGCAGACACTGAGTTCAAATCATCCCTGCACATGGAAAACATCACTGCTTTCTGCACAGATCCACTGTCAGTGATCAGATTGATGAGAATCTGTGACCAGTTCAAACTGGCTTCAGGACACAAGATCAACTGCAGCAAGAATGAGCTCCTGTTCCTTTTCAGAACTGGGCCAATCAATCCTTTGCCCTTTGCCCTGTCTGAGCAGACTACCTGAAGGTGCTGGGAATGTGATTCAGAGGAGCTGAGGTGTGTGCTAAAACCTGGAAGGTGTGGGTAACTGTGATGTGACTGAAACTGGGCTGGGGCAGTGACATTCCCTCTCCATTGGAGATAAGGAGCTGGTCATCAGCTGGGAGATGTTTCTTCATTTCTCAATGTGCTGTAACTTTGGCCCATACTCCACTCCTGGACAGTGGAGTTCACTCAAAACATCTTCCACTTTGTCTGGAGTTCAACAATGGGCCATGTCTGTGGGGACACAGCAGTAGGGAATGTACCCAACACCCGCCTCAGCCCAATATAAAACAAAGAACTGTGGATACTGGGAATCTGAAAGGAAACAGGCAAGTGCTGGAGAAACTCAGTAGATCTGGCAACATGTGCAGAAAGAAAAACAGAGTTAATGTTTCCAGTCCAGTGATCCTTCTTCAGAATTGCTGAGTTTCTCCAGCACTTTGTGTTGTGTTTCTGATTTCCAGAACCCACAGTTCTTTGTTCCAGATGACTGTGGTTTATCAGGTCAGGTTTCACTCTGAGATCTGATGTGTCCAGTATCACCATCAGCTGGGATTGGAACACAATTAAAGTTACCTGGACCTTGGGCGTTCTGTATATCCAGAATGTTCCCATTTGGTTTCACTGTAGTTGATCTTGTTCTGTTCCCAGTTGGAGGAGAGAGGGTACTCCCTGTCAGATCCACCCTGTCCACCCAGAGTCTCACTGCCTCTGCATGTTGCTCTCACCGTGGTTCAGGTGAGGAACAGACCATCACCAGCTCCTTGTGGGATGTGCCTCAGTGGGAACAGATAAACTCATCGCCCGGGAATGACTTTATCAGCTAACAGCCTGAGGTGGAGCCAAATGTGGACAGGACTGACACCACCTTCAAGGCCCCTCATTTCCTTACCCTGTCTGACTGTTCCCAGTCGATCGCCATTCCCTATCCCACCTCTGCCCTCCCCTGAATTCCTTGTGTATCCCTCCACCCCATTGACCCCATTCCCCCAGCTCCCCTCACTGCCACAACCTGGCCATTCCCAATGCTCCATGCCAGCTGCCAGCTTTCTGTCCCTCTCCCTTGTGCCGTAACCAAGAGAAAGTGCTGCCCTCAGACCAAACTGCAGAAACCTGCCGCTGTACATCACCGGGAAACAAACATGAACCGGGCTCACCAGATTCTCACACACTGCTGACTGGGTCTTCAAGGAGGGACTGGGTTTTTATGTTAATGAATATTCATGGGATCCAAATGTAAACCAAATACAAAGCACCACAGTCTGGTGTAATACCTGACAAACTGTAAACACACAGCTTTATCTCGACACCACAACCTGTCATTGGGAAATACAACAATTCATACCCGGCCTAATTCAGCCACACTCCCAGCACGTCTCCTCAGTTCATCAGAAAAGCCAGATTGGACGAATAACATTAACTCTGTTTCTCTCTCCACAGATGCTGCCAGACCTGCTGAGTTTCTCCAGCACATTCTGATTTCATTCCATTTCCTGCTCTTGCAGGTTTCATGAGATCCCCTTGACATTTCTGTTCTTGCTGTAAAACAGGCAGTCAGTCTGGGCGACTGTCCCTCGGGAGGCTGGACAGAATGATGGAAATGTCTCTCTCCAGGGAAGATCATGAGGAGCTCCACCTCCCCAGCCTTGTCAGGTCGGCCTGGGCAGCCATCCTACAACCCAAAGGACTTAACATTGAGTTCCTGAATCTCCAATAACCTTCCCACCCATCCCCCTGCTCCCTTTCCAACCCCACCTCCTTCCTTCCATTCCACCCACTGACCCTTCCTTCCAGTTTCCAACTGGATCCATCCCTCCCATTGACCAACCAGGTCGAACCCACTACCTGTGTTCACCAATCACTGCCTCACCATCCTGCTACTCTCCCCATCCCTCCCCTCCCCTCTCTCTATCTGCAGCTCCCCCTCCCCCCCATCCCCACATCCAGTCCTGATGAAGGGTTAGACCTGAAGCATTGACTTCTCCACCTCCTGATGCTGCCGGGATTGCTGTGTTCTTCCAGCCTCCTGTTTGTCTACTTGGTCAGGTCCTTCACCCCCTGCTGGGCTCCCTGCACCCTCCCCATTTCCCCATTAATATCGAGGCCCCTGTCCCAGCCATTTACACTGAATAACATCCTGATTGTGGACATACTGCTATCCACAGGTCTGGATCAATAATATCATAGAATCCCGACAGTGTAGAAACAGGCCATTTACTAACCAGTCCACACCGACCCCCGAAGAGTATCCCACCCAGACCCATTCCCCTACCCTATTACTCTACATTTTCCCTGAATAATGTACCTAACCTCGATATTCGTGAAGACTATGGGCAATTTAGCTTGGCCAATTCACCTAACCTGCACATCTTTGAACTGTGGGAGGAAACTGGAGCACCCGGAGGAAACCCTCGCAGACACGGGGAGAATGTACAAGCCCCACACAGACAGTCGCCTGAAGCTGGAATCGAACCCAGGTCCCTGGCGCTGTGCGGCAGCTAATCACTGAGTTACTGTGTCACCGTAATCTCCTGTAGTTCGATGTTTGGTGAATAAACAGATTTATTCTCGCGGTATATTGAAGGAGATGGGGTGGATCGGATATAATCAGATGATGTCATGATGATTGTAAATGTAAGATCTTGTTCACGTGAAGCCCAGGAATTAAAGCCTGCCTTTAGCTGAAGTGAGGAGGAGCCATGTCAGAAATACTGGAGACACAGCAGGTTCCAGATAAAGAGAGAATAATCCCCAGATTCATCCACAAAGGGAATAACAAACAGAAACACTGACAGTCTGGAATCCAGATCAATCCAGATTCAGAGGGAGTGGGTCCCTTCCATTACCTGGATGGAGGGTTCGTTCTTCAACTGAGTGACAACGGCCCTCCCGTTCCTGGCCATGGGTGATGCAAATGAAAAAGAAATCCGAACAGTAGTGAACTCCATCCGACCATCAGGGCCCACCTGTACAATGACAATAAGATTGTTTGAAATAGTTTCCATCGTCTTTTACTGAACAAGCCACTGACAATGTAACCTTGTTGTTTAATAATTCCATGGGGACAGGTTGAACGAGGCAGAGAGTGGGTTTGAAGGGAGTTGATGATCTGTCACTCCAACCTTCACTCTGAATGTGGGATATGATTTGGAGGAGTTGGTGTTGGACTGTGGTGGACAAAGTTAAAAATCCCACAACACCTCGTTACAGTCCGACAGGTTTATTTGGAAGCACTAACTTTCGGAGCGCTGCTCCTTCATCAGGTGCTTGTGCTGTAGGATCATAAGACAGATCGCAAAGTTTTGCTCTTAATCTTGTGTCTTACAATCTTATACTCCACAACCACCTGATGAAGGAGCAGCGCCTCAGAATGTTAGTGCTTCCAAATAAACCTGTTGGACTATCCCAGCATTCCAGAGTTCATCAATCTTTCAGGAATGTTTAATGGGAATCAGACAGAAAATGCAGTGTATGGACTTGGAGCCTCCCTGAACCCTATGTTTTTAATGATGGGGCCCATCTTGGTGTTGGCACTAGGAGCGGGTGCTGTTCCCACACAAGGAAAAGGCCCAATGGTGATCGGACCCAGGGGGTGAGGGACATGCTGAATGGATAAGTGGGAGTGGGTAATGAGGTGCCAATCTCAGTGTCCTCTCACTGAAAGACAGGGCCTGGCACCATCTCAAAAGAACTTTTCATCCTGTGAGCAGAGCGATCTTGTTCATCAGGATCACTTGGCTGATTTCCAACTGCCCTCTGAAATGGCCGAGCAAGCCACTCAGTTGTGTCAATCGCGATAAAGTCTCAGTTGGACAGCAGTGGGTCAGGAAGGCAGCTCACCACCACCTTCTCAAAGGGAATTCCCAACGGGCAAGAAGTGCGGACCTCGCCAGTGACACCCGTGTACCAGGAATAAATTGAAGGAAATAGTTTAGGATGAAAACCTGGTCCATGTTTTCTGTTAACCTGGGTCTAAAAAGACAAGTAAATGAGGGAGTTTTGAATATGATGTAAAAATCATTAACTTTTGTCATGACTCTGGGAATAGCAGGGTTTGATTTCCAGTCCATTCCCCCCGTGAGGTGGAACAGCAAAGAGAGTGAGGGGGCATTGAGCTCCTGTGTCACCACTGGGCACACAGAGATTCACAACAGGCAGGGCAGGGCTGGGAGGAGGGGATCTGAAGCCCTTACCCCCCTGACTGTTTGTGTTTTCTCAGACACGACTCCGTGCTCCAGAAGGACAGTCAGCTGCTGAGACCAGGGAGCTGTATTCCACTCGGAGAAGAAGGATCCTTCAGAGGATGCAGCATCACATCATTCCCCGACACACCCCACCCCCCCCCCCCCCCCCCCCCCCCCCCCACCAACACAGACCGTCTCCGGGCAGTGGCTATCTGCTCACTATCTGGTACAATGTCACAAGCTGGTGAGTACATCACTGCCTCTCCTGAGCAGCTGATGGAGACTGTGATGACTGAAGCCACTGACAGACAGAGGTCTGGTAGAGGCCAGGCCCAGGCTGAGTCCCAGGCTGATGAGGGGCCTCTGCAGTCAGTAACATGGAACCTGCTACAGTCGCAGTGAGAGGTGAGGGAGCTGCCAGGGGCTGACAACCCCACGGATGGACAATGGAGGAGTCCATTCAGGCCATCGGTGCTATCCTGTCCCAGCCGTGGGTGTGTCTTGCTTCCTGTATCAATGGGTTAGTGCCCCTCATGGAGAGCTACATCCATCAGGTCACTTGATGGATACACACACACAGGGTGACCAGGTGAGAGAGGAACAACATAGCTGGAGAGTCTCTCCCAGGGGCTCCTCCATCTCCCCATCACACAATGGGGCAGGTGTCCCTTGCAACGGAGGAGAAGAGACTCCTTCTGGCTCGGGGCCTTCTCTCAGTGTGCTCCAAGTACACACAGAGCCTCCTCAGCCCCTCTGCCAGTGACCCCAGCACCTCCAGGAGCCATGGGGACACAGTGAGCTCCTGTAGCTGTGAGGCAGTCCCACAGCATGTCAGGGCCCCCCAGGCCTCAGGCAGTGAATGGGCAGCTCCCAAGGACATCAGGGAAGGCAGTGTTTGGCCATTACCTCAGCTGGGTCACTGTGTGTGGAGAGTCTGGGCCCTAGACCCCCTTACCCCCTCTACATCCTCCTGGTCAGATGAAGAGTGACAATTGATGATGTGGTCCTGATAAAAGGCCTCCCCTCTCTGCAGTGTGAGGTTACACAGAGCACAGGGACAGTATGGGAGGCCCTTTCTGGGACATAGTGCAGACCAGCCAATGGGATCACATGTTTAAGAGGCCAAGGGCCTGCTCATGCATTGCTGGGTCACACTGTGACAGGACGTGTACCTTTCCCCTGCTATAATGGGAGGGTTGGCCACGTGTCTGTGTCTGCAATGGCCACCCCTCGTTCCAGAAGGTGCACAGGAGGAGAGGACAGCTGGAGCATCGGGAACAGGGAAAGTGTGTGGATCAGTGACTCCCAAACTTTAGACAAAAATCACTGTGTTCCCAGAGCTGTGAGAGTGTGGGTGGGAAGAGGGCACTGTGACAGTATTGGAGGGACAGGGGGGAGAGTTGTGAAAACTGAGGTGTGTAAAGGGAGCTGTGAGAGTCTAGTCTCGTCTGCTCACTCCCATTTCCCTTGATTTACTCTGTGGGATACAAATTTATTGCTCTCAAGTGTCCATCAAATTTCCTTTTGAAATTATTGATCCTTTCCACCCCCATACTCTTGAAGATAAGGAATTCCACGTCACAAACACCCACAATATAAAAACATTCTTCCTCACACTCCCACTGCAACTTTTACAAAAACCTTAAATCCCTGTTCCCTGACACTTGTACAATCAGGAAATGGCAGTAGCTTCACACTGTCCACATTCTCCAATCTTCTCACTACCTTCTGCCTCTCTGTCAAATCATCCCTCAATCCCCATTGAGGAAAGTGCAGGGATTGGAACAAGGTCAGGCAACTGGCTCTCAGAGAATATGCACTCCCTGAGAGGGGCTATTCACCTGGTTCAACCAATAGGAGAACATCACATGATCCAGGGTTCAAAGGTTGGCTGTTGCTCTGAAAGGGAAGTTACACGATTGAGCTAAAACCTGACAAAAGGTGATTTTGGAATGACTGTGTTTAGGAGCAATGGGAAGGCTAAGTGCATGAGCAGGAACTCAGCAACTAAATGGGAGACTTCCCTGTTTCTGGCAGGTTATAGTGCAACAGGTTTATTTGAAAGTATAAGTTTTCGGAGCGTTGATCCTTCATCAGGGGTAGTGCTCTGAAAGCTTGTACTTCCAAATAAACCTGTTGGACTATACCCTGGTGTTGTGTGATTTTTAACTTTGTGCATCCCAGTTCAACACTGGCACCTCCACATCATCCCTGAAAATGGGCAGAAGTATCTGAAATGAGGGGGTCCAAATGACCTTTGCAGCAAATCTCCAATCATTGAGCTTTCTATATAACCCAGTGTTGTGTCAGGGTAATAGGACCCTGGAGCAAGCTTGCTGAGATGTCACAGGGCTGCACATCACTGGGTATAAATACTGTGGTGAAAATGTGTTGCTGGAAAAGCACAGCAGGTCAGGCAGCATCCAAGGAACAGGAGAATCAACGTTTCAGGCATAAGCCCTTCTTCAGGAATCCTGAAGAGCTTACATGAATGTTGGTGTTGGTGTTGGTGGTCAGATGTTGGTGTGAGGTCACCATGTATCTGAATATTTTGTATACAGCCTCATGAACTGTGTTAATGTGAAGAATAGGACAGAGATAGGCTTTCACTTGTCTTCTCCACAACCAGTCTGTCTCAAACCCAAAACTCATTGTGTGGCAGAAAAACCCAGGAGTAAAGAGGAAGCAGTTTGTCACCTTGTCAGCAACAGCCTTCAGTTCACTCTGACAACAGAAGAATGGGCTGATTTATCTTACTGCAAGTGATGCAGGAACGAATGGGGAAAGAAACATTGTGCTTTAGGTGATTCTCTCAGACTGACAGATCTATTTCATTCCCAAAATTTAATCAATGAAATTATCAAATCTTTGAAGTCCAGTGAAGTTACATAGAGTAACAATTGCATTGCACAGGGAGCTGTGCCTGGGCAGATAGATTACAGCAGCCATTTTGAGTTTTGGAAGTATATTGCCCGTGTTGGGAGCACAAATTCCATGTTGGAATAGGAAGGTCAGGGAAACTGAGACACCAGGCAAAGAAGAGAGCTCCATTTTGTAATGGATTTAGGGAGGAGGCACCTTGTAGCTGTGGGCAGACTGAAGGCCTTCATGTAAGAGCTTGGAAATGGAGTCAGGACAGATTGCAAGGGAGATTACACCTCCAATGCCTGGCCCTGCTACAAAATAGTGAATAGTCTCAGATGTGTGGGAAAGGTGAGTGCATGCACCATCCATTGGGATGTCCCACCAACTGTACCACATATTCTTAACCACTCAATACACCAAGCCCTTCTCACTCACTGGCAGCACTCATCGACACTCAGTGCTCATGCTAAACATATACACACACACACATACACACACACGCACACACAGAGACACACGTACACATGCACAGAGACACACACACATACACATAGACACACACACAAACACACACACACTCACACAAACACACACATACACACAGACACACAGAGACACACATACACACAGACACACACACAGCCATACACGCACACGCATACGCACACGCACACAGATATACATACACACACATACACGCGCACAGAGATACACACACAGACACACACAAATACACACACATGCACACAAACACACACACACAGACACACACAAGTACACACACATGCACACAAACACACACGGAGACACACACACACATAGACACACACATACACACAAATTCACACACACACACAGACACACACACACACACACAGACCAACTCTTGCTGCTACCACTCCCAGCTGTGAGTCATCACCCCGACACACTACAACAGACTCAATCACATTTTACAGGAGAAGGTTCTCCATAATAGCTACAGGGCCGACAGAATCAGTGGGGACAGGACCATTTCCTTCACAGAGGGACCTCTGGGAATATGCTGAGAATCATGGGGACAGCTGGAACAGAGCCCATGGCTTCATGGGGGACATTAAGGATGACGGTGAGTAACTGCCTCTGCTGCTCTCAATCCCCTCCTCACTCTCACCCTGAGATGGGGAATCAAATGAAAGCTGCAGACTGTGGGACCATGGATCTGGTGCTTTCCTCTGCCTCTCCCTCCAACATCCCAACCCTCCCGTTCTGATTGGCTGCTTTCAGATTCCCAGGAACTGCCGGCTGGGGATCTGCTCACAGCCGTGAGGAGGTGGAAGTTCAAACCCAGGTCACTGGTGAGGGGGCATTGTAACTTGATCTCACAGGTGAGCTGCCAGGGGAAATGGGTACCTCGTGTGCCAACTCCATGGAGGGCAGGTTCTGCTGCAGGGAACACAGATGGGGACATTAATGGGAGGCCTACAGAAGGAGGTTGATGGGAATACACACTGAGATGCTTGGTACATTAGCAGGCCATGTCAGACAGCCTATCAAAGGGCATGGTGAAGCTCAGTCCCAATGTGACAGAGGGCACTGCACAGAGCTTGGATCCCATCATTTCCCCCTGGGCCAGTGGGAGCCAGCTCCTTGAGTGCAGCAGCTGACAGGGCAGTGATCCAGCATCTGTCCTCACGGTCACAGCCTCTGCTGAAGCACAGACAGAAGCCAAGAAACCCCTCAATGCTGCAGTGTGAGTTCAGACTGAGGTTGTGTTTGGTCCCATGCAGACTCAGACCTGCTGTGAACATGACTGTGGATCCCAGTGGGCAAAGGGATTTGCAAGGTCTTGGAGCAGGCCAGCAGCTCATCCTCCAACAGATCACTAGGGATCTGGGGATGCTGCCTGGGGGACTGGCAGAGGCACCATGGAGCATCAACCTGCTGCCCTCTCTCAGGGCGACAGCATTTGTGCTCTCAATGTGGCCACTCCACCAGTCCCCTTGCTGTTGTCCCTTACCCTGTCAGTCCAGACAGCTGCTGTCTGTTGGGAGATGGTTCAGTCTGAAGACAAGCCCAGGGTTTCCCCAGGAAATCCTGCAAAAGCCACCTGCAGTCTCCCCCATTGGAGGTCAGCTGCCTTCCACTAACCATGCAGTAACCAACGGGGTAAAGCTGCACAGGAACACCAGGACAGGCACTCGGGCACTGCACAAGGATGGTCAGTTCCCATTTGTCCATGACACTGGCTATGTTCCTGAATAAAGATTCTGTGATGCACATGTTTGGTGCTAGGCCCTGGGTGGTCCAAGTTGGGGAATTCATTATTACATCAGGCAGGGAGGCTGCTGTGTAAAACCAGGATAGCAGCTCATCACCTGGTTCCAGTAACACACAGGGCTCAGGGGGCACCTTCTCAAGAGGCTGTACCATGTGGGGTATACTGGAAACAGCTGGCACCACAGCACCCATCTCCAAGGCGGCACAGGGCCCATGTAGTCTCATCACAAGCAACACTACAAAGCTGGGACTTTCCCCCTTGGTCATTGTTCAGATTATCCAGTTAGAAATGATCTGATTCTATTGAACTGTTGCAGTTGAATATTTGTGTGATCCTTACTTTGGGGGGTATTTAATACTCAAATATTATCAAGTCAGACAATGTCACATTTCATTACCATCCCTTATTGGGCGGCACAGTGGCACAGTGGTTAGCACTGCTGCCTCACAGCGCCTGAGACCCAGGGTTCGATTCCCACCTCAGGTGACTGACTGTGTGGAGTTTGCACCTTCTCCCCGTGTCTGCGTGGGTTTCCTCCGGATGCTCCGGTTTCCTCCCACAGTCCAAAGATGTGCAGGTCAGGTGAATTGGCCATGCTAAATTGCCCGTAGTGTTAGGTAAGGTGTAAATGTAGGGGTATGGGTGGGTTGCGCTTCGACGGGTCGGTGCGGACAAGTGGGGTTAAGGGCCTGTTCCACACTGTAATGTAATCTAATCTAATCTTATTAATTACTGCATTGTGAAAACACTTACCCATGAGAAATTGGCAGTAACCTTAAACTCAGAAGCATTCATATCCACTTTGATCACAGCAGCCTTAACATTTGGAAGTACAAAGGTTTCACTGTCCATTGGAAAATCCATATCCATCAGGACCTTACGTAGATCAGACACCAGGCTGGAAAAGGCACAGACAGTTAGCACTGGACTGGATAAGAAACAGGGATTCACACATTAGGGTCAATATTAACTTATTTATTACAGTTCAGTCTCTGTCATGAAACAAAAACAGTAATTGCTGGTGAAACTCAGCAGGTCTGGTATCTGTGGGGAGAAAGCAGAATGAATGTTCCGAGTCCAGTGACTCTTCATCAGAACCCATCAGCCTTTATCATGATGTCATCACTGTGTGTGCTGAGGGACCAATCATTTACATTTGTTTTAAATGTAAATATGTAAATTAGTTTGACACAACCATGCTGTAAGTTGACCTTCAATAAAAAGTCCTGCTTTAATTTAAAATGAAATGGCTCACAGTTTGAATCAAATCCTTCCACAAAATGTTTCTATTTCCTCTGTGCGTTTCTGTCCAAATTCACCACCATTTTCTGTCCCGGGACATTTACAGATTTCAGAGGGACAATGGCAGGGATCCGTGTGAGAAAATGTTTAGGATGAGGCCAAACCTTTCCATGCAGTGAGTTTGATGAAGATGTCGAGAGTGATGCTGCTCTGATACCTTACTGCCGTGCTCAGTGTGATAATAAACATACTGTAATAATTACTAAGGTGTCTGATCTGAGTTTCTGTTCATCCCCAAAGAAACCACATCACCACCACATCAAACATAACAGCTTCAATGGGGGCATCAGTCTCTTCTCAGTTCCTTCTCAGATGAATCTGAAGAACCATGAGGTAAGATTAAACTGGGAGACAAGAGTATTGTCAGACTTCCTGAAGGCAGTGGCTCAGTGGCTTACCCAGCGTGAGGTGCAGTTACTGAACACTGTCGTGACTGACCCAAGGTCAGCCAGGTAGATCTCAGAGAATATGAGTTCCCTGATCGGGGCTGTTAACCTGGTCCAATCAGGGAGCCCTGGCTGACAGATACAAACTGGAGTGTCAGGAGTTCTGCTCCCTCCAGGAGCCAGCTCTGAGCTAGCTGGGTCAGTGTTATTAACTACGTTGGTGTCAATAAAGGGTGACTTGGTGATGGGATACCAGCTTTCAGTGAGTTATTTCTGTAATGATGAGAAAAAAGCACATTCCTGAAGAGATCCACTTGCAACAGGTGTCTTTGAGTTGGGCTCAACATTTCTGACATTGTGCTGCTATTTGGGAAGCTTGACTCATTCAATCCTGCCGTCGAAGACTGGGCCCAGAATGTGGAAAAATGCAGTATTTTTTCCGGCAAATGACATTCGAGCAGATAACAAGCAATGAGTAATTCTACTGACAGCGTGTGGCCTGACAACCTTTTTGGTTATTAGGAGCCTGAGTTTCCTTGCAGCACCAGACACTAAAACATTTCAAGAGTTGATGGATTTAGTCAAGGTTTGTTACAGACCCAAGCCTGCTCTCATTCTGAGACACCATCGGTATTACTCAACAGTTTGAGAACCTTTCAGGGAAATCCGTATCAGAGATTTGGTTAAGACAACTGACAGAGGAATATGATTTTGGTTTAACCCTCAGTGAGATGCTGAGACAGCGTTTGGTGTGTGGGCTTTATGAGGTGACCATGCAAAAGCACTGACTCACTGAAGCCCAACAGGACTTCAAACAGGCACTACAACTGGCTTTGTGGTTAGAAAATGCAGCAAGTGGAGCTTGAGTTACAGGGTATGTTGGTGGAAGTGGACAGCCTCACCAGGTCGACTGAGCTTGGGAACACCACATGAGGGAAGGCCATTGCACAGCCTCACTCAGGACATATCCTGAACAGAGGGACCCTTGGACAGCCCACAGCAAAACCCCAAAACAAAGCCAGGCCTCGGACAACCAGTTGACGTTTTCTCCTTGATCCGGCCTGGTAGACCATTGTAGTCACAGCCAGTATGTGGACCCGAGATGGCAAAGGGGTCCCACTTGGCCTGAATTGAATAAGAACTCACAGGACGTTATCCAGGAGAGTGCACACACTGGAAAGTTCACCGACAGCTGGTTAGGGACAGTTAAAATGCTCCATCATCTCCAAATCAGAACCAATCAAAATAAAGGTTTGGTTAAACGGTCACCCAGTTCCAATGGAGGTCCGTACCAGCGCGGCTATATCAGTGATTGTGGAACCAGTCTTTACCAAAATTCCCTCTGGACTCTACCCCTGAAGTCTGTGTAAGATCTCGGCCAGGCTGAGAGCCTGTACTGGGGAGTCTTTCCACATTAAGGGTGTAACTTCAGTTCCAGTCTTTTCTGAGAAGGAGCTGGTTCAGTTCCCACTGATTGTAGTAAAAAACCCAGACCCAAGCTTGATAGGACAGAACTGGTTGAGATTCATTGAAAAAAGATCCCGAGGCTCCTTCATCTGGACCGGAGCATAAACCTTTCCTTGGGTTGGTGGATTATTACAGAACGTTCATCCACAACCTGGCCTCCATTCTGGCATCCTTCCATCTTCTATTGAAAAAGGGTCAGCCTTGGGAATGGCCTTGGAGCTCAGATGTAGCCTTTAGGGAAGTAGAGAAGCAGCTGTCATTGTCTCAGGTATTTGCTCACTGCAATCCCAAGCGAGATATGGTGCTGATGTGTGATACCTCCCTGTGGGGTATCAGGGTAGTGTTGGCTCACTGGAGGGCCAATGGAGAGGAACGCCCGATAGTGCATGCTTCCTGGATTTTGGCTAATGCTGAACGAAGATACGCCCAGATAGAGAAGGAAGGTTTTGTGGTCACCTTTGATGTGAGAAAGTTCCACCTGTACCTTTCCGTGTGTACATTTGTAATAGGAACAGACCACAATCCCCTGCTAGGGCTACTTAAAGAGGACTGGGCCATGCCGCCCAGACCTTCAGGATGAATACAGTGGTGGGCTCTTATTCTGAGGCAGACAGTGACAAGTTAGAACCCTGTCCAGGAGGCCAAGTGGGAAATGCAGATACATTGAGGCACCTGCCACTGGCCAGTGGTTCCATCACAAGAAGAGTCTGTTCTGGTTTTAAACTTTCTGGACACCCTTCTGATCACCACTGAAAATATCAGATTGTTGCCACAAAAACATCCCGTCCTGGCAAAACAAACACAGCTGGTGGTGACAGAGGAAAGAAACCATCACCAGAATTGAAACCTTTCTGGACTCAGTGAGACCAGATCACCATAAAGGGTGGTATATTGTTATGGAGAGCAAGAGTGATTGTCCAGAGTAAAGGTCATTGACAGATACTGGCTGAACTCCACCGGGGTCATCCAGGGGATTCCAAAATGAAGATGTTAGTGAGAAGTTACATCTGCTGGCCAGGATTGGATGATGACATAGCTGCATTGGTGGGGCAGTGCCCAGAGTGCCAACGAGGACACAAATTACCACCAGCAGCTCCCCAACATTCGTGCCAATGACTGGGTAAACCCTGAACTCAGTCACACATCTACAACGCCAGTCCTTTCACACACTCCGTGTTTTCAGTCATTGTGGATGCTCATTTAAAGTGGTTGGATATGCACAGAATCCATTTGTTCAACACGGGGAAAACGATTGGAAAGGTGCAAGCATCCTCCACAATGCATGGACTCAAGGGAATGTTGGTCACAGACAATGGCCCATTATTTCCCAAAGCTGAGTGGCATTAGGCAGGAAGGGACAGCCCCATACCATCCACTGTCCAATGGTCTAGTGGAAAGTGCAGGACAACCTTTGAAGGTAGGCTTTGATGGTATAATCTCTCAGTTCCTGCAGTCAGAGCAAGGGCTGCCCTTTGTACAGGAGAGCCAGAGTACAAAGCAGGCTGGGCTTGAAGTTTACACCACGATGTTGTGGGTAAATCACCACAAGCTCACTTTAATTCAGCAACTGATTCAGAAATATCACAATCAAATAGTGAAATAATTCCTTAAACTTTACAGCATGCAGCGACCAAAATAAGTCCCCTCAAGTAAGCAAGTTCAGCCTCACAACCCAACTTCACTATGACCCGATTAATGATGGAATTTAGCACCGACTCCAACCAACAATGTCTCTCTCTGGAGGTTCAGGATTCCATGTCTGTGCTATATTGCTCTTCTGCTACTGAAGAATCCTGAAGATGAAATCTTAATGCTTTTCCAGTCCTTCAAGTTTCCATCATTGATGATCCTTTAGATTCTTCCATCCACAATACTGACTACTGTGCAGACTGAATTCTTATCAAAAGTAGCTTCCCTGTTCCTGTTACATTTACATTTGGCTGTCTGTTTGAAGACACAACTTTCCTGCAATTAACTGCTTCAGTTCTTCTGCAGGGCAATCATTTGGCCTTGGGGCAGAAGGCAGCCAGTCACCCAGCAGTTATTCAAATGGTTTTTGTTATGTCACAAAGATCAGTGCAGGTGTGGGAGAAGGTTGTCACAGGATACAGTGGGAGATCGATCGGTCACAGATATGAGCGGAGCAATGGTCAATGGAGTTGAATCTGGGTAAGTGTGAGGTGATGTACTTTGGGTGATCAGATGTTAAGGAAAAGTATATGGTTAACAGCAAGACCCTAAACAGCATTGATGCAGAGAAGGATCTTGGGGTTGAAGTCCATAGCTCCCTCAAAGTGACCACACAAGTAGCTCGGGTGGTAAAGAAAGCATATGACCATGCTTGTCTTTATTGCTCACGGAGTGAATACAAGATTCGGGACGTCAAGTTGCAACTTTCCAAGACTTTGATTCAGCCACATTCAGAATGCTGCATTCAATTCTGGTCAGCACATTGCAGGATGGCAATAATGGAGGCTTTGGACAGGGTGTAGAAGAGGTTTATCAGGATGCTGCCTGGGTTAGAGGGTCTGAGCGAGAGGGAGAGAGTAGACAAACTCAGGTTGTTTTCTCTGGAGCAGCAGAGGCTGAGGGGAGACTCGATGGAAGTCTATAAAATGGTGAGATGCATAGATACAGTATCATTCAGAATCTTTTTCCTCAGAGTTGAAATGTCTAATACTCATGGGCATGGTTATAAGGTGAGAAGGGGAAAGTTGAAAGGAGATGTGAGAGTCATGTATTTTTCACAGAGAGTGGGAGGAGTCTGGAACATGCTGCCAGGGGTGGGGGTGGAGGCAGATCCATGGGGCCTTTCAGAGACTTTTAGATAAGCACATGAATAGGCAAGGAATGGAGGGAAATAGCACAAGGAAAGGCAGGAAGGGATTAGTTTAATTTGGCTTCATGTTTGGCAAAACATTGTGGGCCGAAGGGCCTATTCCTGTGCTGTACTGCTCTATGATCATGAAGTGGGGGGTGTTAGTGTTGGACTGGGGTGGACAAAGTTAAAAATCACACAACACCAGGTTATATCTGATGAAGGAGCAGTGCTCTGAAAGCTCAGACTTCCAAATAAATCTGTTTGGCTATAACTTGGTGTTGGGTGATTTTTCAGTAATATCTCATGCTCGTTCTTGCAAGAGGATTGAGCTGAATTGTAATTGGATTCCAGATGGGTGCCCTTACTGAATCAGTGCATTCACGATGAACACAATTGCTCCTGGGAGGGCAACACAATCAAAGAATTAAACTTCATCCCCAAAGTGAAATCCATTTGGTGGCAATCATTTTGTTTTCTTGTTCAGTGTAATTTGAATTGAAAATGGCAAGGTTTCATAGAAACATGAAGAATAGGAGCAGAGTAGGCCGTTCGGCCCTTTGAGCTTGATCTACCATTCAGTATGATCATGGCTGTTTGTCCCCTCATCTACATCATGAATATATATTGTGAATAACTGGGACCCAAACACCACTCCATGTGGTACCCCACTACTTACCGCCTGTAACTAAAAAAAAGACGGATTGATTCCTGCTCTTTGTTTCCTGTCTGACAACCAGCTCTCTATCGATGACAGTGCACTACCACCAAACCCACACACTTTAATTTTACATTAACCTCTTCTGAGAGAACGTACCAAAAGCCTTCTGGAAATCCAAGTAGACCTCATCCACTGGATACCCCCTTAATAACTTTTCTAGTTCGATTCTCAAAACCTTCCACTGGATTTGCCAAGCATGGCTTCCCTTTCCTTAGTCTACAATGACTCAGTCCAGTCATCTCACTGCTTTCTAATGCACTGTTATTAAATCTTTCCAAATGGACTCTTGCATTTTGCTAAATCCTGCTGATAGGCTCCCTCCTCTATAAATCCCTGTTTGCTCTCTTTGTAATATACTGGGTTAAATTAATAACCCTCCAATCCATTGGAACTGTTCCAGAGTCGAGAGAATTCTGAAAGATGCCCACCAATGCATCCACTATTTCTCAGGCCACTTCCTTAATTACTCTCGGATGGAGATTGTCAGGCCCTGGGCAGTTATTTATCTTCAATTCTTCAGTTTCTCCAATTCTTTTCCTTCAGTACAGTGACGAAACGTCTGAAAACAAATCCCAATATTCTGCTTGTATGACCCCATTCCTTTTTTTAACCCATGATGTTGATACCTGTGCAGTCTACAACCATTGGCTGTTCACCCTTCCACTCCAAACTGTTCCTCCTCTCCAATACAGCAGAGCCAACCATGGTGCAACAGATTTTAGAGTCACTACATTCCTCTGAGAGGCCATTACCCCCAGTAGGATCCATTGTGGGTCTATCTGTTTTGCAGGGGGATAGCCACAGGGGATTCCTGCACTTGCTGCATCGTTCTGTGACTTGGCCAGGTGATCAACTATTCACTTTCTCACTTTGGAGTCTTAGCCTATGATGTGACCATCTCTCTGTTTATGTTATCCTCGATACCCTCAGCCTCCCAGATGCTCCACAGTGTCCCCAGTCTCTGCTCCAGCTCTGAAACCCAGGCTCCCTTCCAGTAGCTGTAGCTGGAGCCACTTCCTGCACATGTTCTGGTCCCACTTTCCCCACAGAGCAGGAGGAGCACACCACAGCATTGAGATCTACTCCCATGACCTTCTGCTCAACTAGACCCTCAGATTGTCTGTAAAATCAATAACACTGATTTTTTCCAGGTTCTTCTTCTCTGGGCCACAGCACTTGTAAACTATAAACCCAAAATAAAGACATTAAGTGATAAAAATAAATTAAACGCTCACCCAACCATACTCAGTAAATCAACTGCTTCTTCTTGCCCCACATGACTATTTGAATCTTCACCATGATGCTGACTGTGGGACACCCTTCCCAGAGTGCCTCACTATGATGCTGACTGTGGGACACCCTTCCCAGAGTGCCTCACCATGATGCTGACTGTGGGACACCCTTCCCAGAGTGCCTCACTATGATGCTGACTGTGGGACACCCTTCCCAGACTGCTTCACCGTGATGCTGACTGTGGGACACCCTTCCCAGAGTGCCTCACTATGATGCTGACTGTGGGACACCTTTCCCAAACTGCTTCACCGTGATGTTAATGATACAATACTCATATCTGACGATTTCAGTTGACTGTCCTTGTGAGTGATGAGCAGTCTTTACCGAGATGAATGATGATCTTCCCTTTGCTTCATGCTCCCTTTCCTGTTGCTGCCCTTGCACCTTCAGTGACCTGTCAGCCTCCACCGTTTCTATCCTTCCCCTTTATAGAACCATCAACGTTCCCACTTTACCCTCAGAGCCCATGGTTCTGTGAATTGTGATGCCCTCGTTGGCCATACACCTCCTCCATGTTGTGGCTAAAATAGTAGCACCTTGTGAAAACCATCCCTCCCTTAGCTTTCCATCCCATCCCAAGCTTCAGGAAATTCCAGCCTTCCATCTTGAATTTCCTCCTTTCACTCCCACCATTCCCTCATCAACCCAATCCAATGAACCTGATCCTCAGACCTGAGATTCCTGCTTTCCCCAGGAGTCCATGGAAAGGACCCTGAAAAGCCCCTGACCATTAATACCCAAACCTCCAGCTCGGACCATGTCCGAGTCCCCAGAGTAACTTGGGCAGGCCAGCCTCGAATGAGAGCCAGCCCAAAGACAGGTGTCCCCACAGCACCCCAGCTGATGTACCTGTGATCTCCAACCTGCTTGAACTTTACCTCAGGGCTGTTCCTGGCCTGTTCCCTGGACTGCAGGGATCCCCACATTCTGGGAGACTGTGGCCAAGCCCCTGGACTGGGATTAGATGAGCTCCTTGACACATAGTCCCCTTCACTCCACTAAGGACTGGTCCCTTTGACCTTTAGACAGAGCCATTTGCTTGAAGCCCATGCAATGTGTTGCCACATAAGCTGCTGCCACAAGCTCTCGGTGTGAGATTGACAGAGCCCAGTGCTATACAACAACATGTCCAGCCCCTTGACTGCTCAATGCTCCCAACAATGGCACCTGCCTCCCTCTCCCTCTGCTGCGAAAAAGCAATGCAGGCCACAGAGCCTCCAAGTCTATGGGTCTATGAACTTGAATTAAAACATTTGAACTAAGCTCACATCACAATGCATTTTAACATTTCACATTCTTCCAGGAGTTTTAATGACAAGCAAAACATTGAAGGTGAAAAATAGCAGCTTTGCATTAACAGGAGATTTTATTCACCGATCAGAAACCTTCAAACTAGACGAACACTCCTCACAGACACGTTACTGAAGCAGGAAGGAACTGAAACCTGGCAGTGAATCTGTTTAATCCTTGTATAAAATATGTCCAAAATGTGCCCCTTCACTACATCACCTTTTAAACATTGTTTTCAACTTGAAGATGTTCACACTTACCCGACTGAAATGTTCCCCTCACATTGCCCCAGGATTCTGTTGGTCAGTAACATTGCATAGCGAGCATCATTTAGTTTCAATTGTCCTTTCCTTGTGAGGTCAGTCAATTTGTTTTTCTGATTTATGCAATCAGCCAATGGGGATTCTAATAGGAAAGATACCGGTAGAAAGAAGAGGGAATCTCAACATTTCAATATCAGGAAAGTATGTCAAACTTTGAAATGTTATGTCCATGTGTTTGCAAATTGCAGCTTGATGTTAAAAAGACTTTGTGTACACACATCTCCATCTTTGTGTTGAACTCTGTCCTGAACAATACAATTAAAATTGTGAAACACTAACAGGAAATGCTGGAACTACCCAGCAGGCCTGCAGCATCTGGGGAGAGGGAAACTGAATGGACGTGGTAACTCAATGATGTCCAGCCAAATCTTTCTCCCGAGTGAAAGGTCCCACATCAGAAACAGGAACAATACAAGGAAAGGAGAAAGGAAGCTTGGGACTGGGAAAGGAAATCACTTGTGGTCCTGATAGAGCATCGGGAACATTAAACTCTCAACATGGGTCCTGATAAATAGCTGAAATCTTTACATCTGTTGTGATTATTATCAATCATCTAATTCACCAAAACCCTTTCAGTTTTATTAGATTACAATTGAGTCTGGTTAGAACAGACATTGGCAAATCTAGCTGGACAGGAACTAATATTCCTGTAATAGTGGGAGTAGTTTACCTGTGAGAAATATACTCTCAAGCTTAAAGAAATGCATATTCCACAATCTGGGTTTAAAGCCATCGATCCTTTTCATTAAGCAGGTCATGAAATTAATTGTGTTGTGACATACAATTAACATTATTTACAGAATCAAGGTGTTGTTTTTAGTGCTCATCTGGTGCTCTATAATATAGCCCAGGCCTCCCATCTCCCCCTCCCCATTGACTGGGGACATCTCTGAAGACAGGGAGCAGCACACACCCCCCACTCACACTTTCCTCCTCCTGTGGTTGGAGGAGAAACAGAGAAAGCCTGGGCCTATGTTTCTATTTTATTCTTTATCTGTGATAAATAGAGTCATAGAGTCACATATCTATGATTCACAATGTGTCAGTTATTATTCTACTCACCCCATGCTCCTTCAGATCCAGTAAATTCCAAATAAGAAGCATTTTCCATGTGAGCTGGACTGAAGTCTGACTGATTTATGTAAATAAGGTCTCTCAGCAACGGTGAACTCTTGTGTGAACTGCTATTGGTGAGAGTGAAATGTTGACAACATTTCCCTCCAGTGGACATGGCAGTTGGATATGACTTTCCAATATCACCATGGGTTATGTAGAGTTGGCCAACGGATCCTTTCCAGGTGATGCAGATTTCTGATGAAGCTGCAGGTGTAGGTGCTGCAGGATCTTGTGTCCAGGAAGATGAACCATTCCCAATGAGATGAGCTTCTATTTCTAAGCCTGTTTTCTTTACAGACACTTTCAATGAACATGGGTCTGGGCCAATGTAGTGATGAAATTTATTAATGTGACTGTTCAGGTATCCACAAACTGTAAACTCAGCACCAACGATTGCTGCAAATACAATCACAAAGTAAGCATTAATCAACACCGGAGAAATTTTCTCAGAAGCTTTTTAAATCAATACTGTGACTTTGCTGGAAAATTGAGGGAAATCCCACACCAATTGCATAATCAGGAATTGATAATCAGCAACAACAACAACTTTTTTTTTCATCGCACCTTTAGAGGAATAAAATGTTCCAAGGCCCTTCACAAGAGGGTTCTCAAACAAAACTTTGATGCCATTGTAAGGTCTCAATAGTATTTGTAAAACACAGGCTAAAATATTAAAACAATTTGCTGGTTAGAATTATATAAGGATGGAGTCAAGAACTGGGTGAAGAATAGACAGTGTCTGTGTCGTAAGTAATGTTGTAATATGTTGTATAAAGCTGGGAGTTGGCTGTAACCCAGGAGAGTTGATTTTACATTTTATGATGATCAGACTCACTGTCCTTGTATACACATGAAGATATACAACTGTTTGACCTGTTTCCTCAATCCTCCATCAACTTATCAAGTTGTGTGATAAAATAAGGCCAAAGTCAAAGGCTTTGAGCTTGCCAACACTGAGATGGAGGAAGTCAAAGCTCTTCCAAAACAGAACCCTGGAAAAGGGATCAGGCAATGTAAAGGCAATAGGTCGTACCAAACAGCAAAGTGACAGTGTGAGTTTAATCTGTAACTTTGATGAAATGAGCTTGCCTGAGATTTTGCACTGAAAGGTGATCGCATGTTCAGAGAGTTAACAATATTCCCTCCTCCTGCCGTGTCTGTTCCCTTCCTCAGCCTGAGCCCGTCACCAAGGAAGAAGCTCAGGAACAGAATCTCATGTCATATCCTGCTCACTGAGGAGACCTTTCACCAAACTGAATGACTTCGCTGCTGGAGAGTTTATTGGATTTTGACTGGAGGAAGTTTCAGGATTCAGGAGGATAAATGTACTTTTCCAATTTTTTATTCAGCTTTTGAACTTGTTATAACGAGTTGTGTGAAGGGAACCAGCTCCCTGTTTTCTCACTCCTATTAGTCAGCTGCAAAAACATTTTATTTATTTTGTTCAGCTTACAGTGATGATCTTTCAACTTCAACCAAGTTCACTACACAATGCAAGAGCCCATTTTCAAGCCTTTCTTAAATGAAAAGAGGACTTTTATGACTCACTTGATTCAAGAACCAATGATTAAAATGAACAGACGCACACATACACAGAGAGAGGAAGTTCAAAATAGACAGTGGTAGAGGCAGTGAGAATAATGTTGATGTGGCCTTAGACACCTTGGGGTGTTACTTCTTAACCTGAAATCAGAGTTTAGTGACTTTTATCCTCAACAGTAACAGAATCTGTCGATCTTTGAATTCTTGGTGAACAGTTGTTTCTCGAATTTACTTTTTCACTGAGTACTGTTTCTGAATAGTTTGAATAGAGATAGTCAGCATGGTTTGTGATGGGCAGGTCATGCCTCACAAACTTTATTGAATTCTTTGACGATATGACAAAACATGTTGATGAAGGTAGAGCAGTGGATGTGGTGTACATGGATTTCAGTAAGGCATTTGATAAGATTCCCCATGGTAGGCTCATACAGAAAGTAAGGAGGCCTAGGATACAGGGAAACTGTCTGTCTGAATACAGAATTGGCTGGCCCATAGAAGACAGAGAGTGATGGTTGATGGAAAGTATTCACCTGGAGCTTGGTGAACAGTGGTGTTCTGCTGGGAACAGTTCTGGGACCTCTGTTCTTTGTGATGTTTATAAATGAGTAAGATGGAGAAGTGGAAAGATAGCTTAGGAAGTTTGTTGAAGGATATTGGGTTCCATGTCCATAGATCCCTCAAAGTTGCCACCCAGGTTGATAAGGTTGTTAAGAAGGTGTATGGAGTGTTAGCTTTCATGAGCACGGAGATTGAGTTTTCGAGCTACGAGGTTATGCTGCAGCTCTACAGAGCCCTGAAATGTTGTGTTCAGTTCTAGTTGCCTCATTATTGGAAAACTTTCAAGAAGGTGCAGAGGAGATTTACCAGGACATTACCTGGACTGGAGGGCATGGCATCTGAAGAAAGGAGTTGGGTTTTTCTCATTGGAGCGAAGAAGGATGAGAGGTGACTTGATAGAGGTGTATAAGATGTTCAGAGGCATAGAAAGAGTGGATTGTCAGAGAGTTTTTCCCATGGCAGAATGTCTATCATGAAGGGGCATAATTTTAAGGTAATTGGTGGAAGATTTAGGGAAGATATCAGATGTCGGTTCTTTACTCAGAGAGTGGGGTGGGGGTGGGGGAGTTGGAATGTGGAATGCACTGCCAGCAGTGGTAGTAGAGTCAGATACATTAGGGACATTTAAGTGAATCTTGGATAGGCACATGGAAGATCATACAAGGAAGGGTGAATCGGTGAGTCTGATCTTAGAGGAGGATAAAAGACTGGCACAACATTGAGGGCCGAATGGCCTGTACTGTGCTGGACTAATCTATGTCTGTCAGCAGCACTTGTGTGATAACTTTATCTCTACAATTGTCTTAATTTGTTATTTTGCCTTCGACGAACTCTGTTTGTATCGTGTTAATTTTCTGTCTCTCTTTTCAACAGTCAATGATGGGAAATGTACAGGAATCACATTAACACTGGGACCAATGTTCACACTGAGATACATAATCCATCCCATTGGATCACCAGCCTCATACAGCATTGAAAATAAACTGGGGAATTTAAAAGAAGTGAAACAAAGTAAGTGCTGAGAAATGAATTACCTTTCCCAATGTGAAAGCTGAAGAAACAGAACAGAAGGCATTGAGAGTTGATCAGTCTGTGAAAGGAGCTGGTTTTGAGAGGCATCTTCCACTGGGTTCCTCCTCTGGAAAATCAACATTGGGAATATGAGAGCACAGGGTGAGGGTCACACAAATGGTGGTTACATCCAAAACATACAAAATTACATGGAGTTAAATGATGACCTGTCATTGTACCAACACACAGTGACACCAATTGACAGGGTGTAGCTCCCATTTGAAATCACCGTGTTCGGTGAATTTTGGGGGAAATTATTGAGATTTTGTTGGAGTGAAAACCTTAGCTGGAGTTGTCAGGCTGCTGGGACTCAGCTGTGAGTGACCAAGTGAAACAGGGACTGATAGAGGCTGAGGGCAGCTCATCTGTCCTTGTTAGTTCATGGTCTGAGGAGACCAGAGACCCCAATCTTCATTCTCCTCATGTTTTTAATCATTCAGGACCATACATTATGAAAAAGAGTGAAACAAATTACACCACTGCAGAATATTTAAGGCAGGAATCAGACCAGCCACAATTACTGGGCAAATGGATGAATAGCGCTGAAAATGTGTTGCTGGAAAAGCACAGCAGGTCAGGCAGCATCCAAGGAACAGGAGAATCAACGTTTCAGGCATGAGCCCTTCTTCAGGAAAGGCTCCTGCTGTGCTTTTCCAGCAACACATTTTCAGCTCTGATCTCCAGCATCTGCAGTCCTCACTTTCTCCTCCAAATAGATGAATAATCAATTGAAAACACACATGATTATTCAGACCATAACCGATAGACCTGCTACTGGCAACGTATGATTTATAGGTTTGGGGGAAGATTTGAAGTGGTTCAAGTGATAAACTGGGGATAGGGTCAGAGGTTATTAGTTCAGATTAGGAGTTCAAGTTGGAAATCAGGATGACTGATGTAAATTGGGTTTTGGGCTGGGGTTTGGGAGTTGGGGTTAATGCTGAGGGTTTTAAGTTAAGGAGTGGGGATGGTATATTGGTGAAAGTTTAACCCAGCAAGACCAGATTCCTCATTGTGACACCAGTTACTGTTAATGCCACTAATGTCAATGCTGTTGACATCACAAGCATTCTGTAAAGGAATGAACAATAGATAAAAAGGTGTGAAATGGATGAACTGAACTGGGACAGAGCATTTAGTAAGGGGTTTCAGAATGATACTGAACAAACCAATTTCAATGGTCTGAACAATATGAAAATAAGTACTCAATACAGCACAGAATGGTCAGACATAAGAATGTCACTGTTTAAAAGTCTTTCTTGGATTTTTGAGTTCGCATCTTGTCACCAAAAACATATGCATTCATTCATTAAACAATATTCAAAAGGAGTATATTAATAATATGAAGATTGATCCCTGTTTCAAACATGGAAAGGCGAGAGAAACCCAAACTGCTCAATGGGAAATGGTCTTTCCAGGGAGATATTGTTAATGTCCCTCAGGTACGAATCTGTCAGGATGAACACAGAATACGGCTTTAACTAAATAACTGACTGTGGATGAAAACTTCCAGTGAGGAAACTTCCATGTCAGAAAACAGGAATTACAATTTATGATGAGTCTGCATTTGTTCTCATTGAGACAGGCAGCATGCAAACTACACACTGTCTCCTCACTTCAATAATGTCAGTGTGCAGCCCAGCACTGAATCAGACTGCACAATCAACAGGGGGCCAGTAAAGTGTTTGGATCACCCATCGTTCAGCTCGACCTTCACGTTTAAAGGTTACTACAGGCCATCCACAAACTTTGCAACAACAAAACTCAAAGTACCTGAGTGCTGAGTGGCCATTGGATGGCTGTCTGTTTAAATGACCTTGTTGGGTGTTGGCTCATTGTCCACCAGCTCGGAGTGATTAGGAGAGGGCATTGACTGGACCCATGGTCTCCACGTTGGCAGGATATGCACCAAATCAGCCAAAGAGGCTGTTTTCACGTCAGAATTTGCTTTTTTTTCCAGCTCACCCATAACATGTCCACACATCAGCCCTGACAGGAATGGGCTGGAGTGGAATTCTACAGCCCCTGTCTCTACCACACCTCAATTAAAATACACATCAAATAGGCTAAGTAGGTCATGGAAATAACTTGTTGATTCAACAAATGATAAACATCAGGAATAATCTGCATAAGCAGCAAAATTAAAACAAAATCTACAGCCGCTGCAAGGCAGGACCTAATTGTCCAATATGGAGGGTGGGCTTTACACACACATTCAATGTTAAAATTGCACTGACCACCTCACAGATGGCACCAGAATTACTGACATGTTCTCCTTACACCAATATCTTCTTGGGGATACTGGGGTTAAAGTACAGTGTGTAAAACCAGCAGCTCCATGAGCAGCACTGCATGGTCAAGAGAAAAATGGCCTGAGTGATATTTATTTGAATTTGGGCAGTGGGCCAGATAGATCCCTCTGACAACATAGTATTCAATGGAGAGGTCAAAGTGTAATGGTGAATCCATGTGAGACCTCAGCAACACGGACAATTAGACTGCATTCACTTCATGTTCACACCACAGCCTCTAAATCTGTGGAAGAAGCATCTACTGCCCTCTGCCCTAAATCACTCACATTGGGGTGTACTCAGGACCCTCATCATTGTGAGACACAAATATCAGTCTAGTCAGCTGTCCACTAAACAAAACTGTGACCCTGCAATTCTAATCCCAATGATACTGCTTTCTCACTGTCTTGGAACGTTCACACAGTGACTCAGAACTTATGATGGACAGGGGATCGGAATTTCTTTTCTTCAGAAAGTCATCTTGATCTTCAACCAAGACCCAGCCTTTGTACAGACTGGATGACTGTGTGAGTGAGTCATATCGACATCCACAGAGAGTAGAAGGAGTATTACTGTGTTCATACAGTCCTCATTCCAAATCTTACACAGGGCAGTGTAGGAGCTTCTGAAAACACAGGGACGGCAGGTTCCAGAGTTACACCCAAAGTTGTGCACCAATCCCACCCTCACCAATGTGATACCCTCCTGTAGGTCCCACTAACCCTGGCAGGGTCAGTGTTGGAAGGAACCGTGAGGGACAATAACAGACCAAGAAATTCAGGAACAGTTTGTGTAACTCTCCATGAAACAGTGAACAGACAGAGGGTCACAAAATACTTCACACAGAATGTTCTCTTCCTTCCATTATAAAACCTCGATTGGATCAATACATTTATGTTCCAAAATTTGCAAAAAACAGAAAAATATACAATTGCCCTGAGCATTCCTCACACAACATGTAGTGTTGGTCAGTTTCATTCAGGAAGACTCGGTTAATGACAATATATTAAAACAAGCAAGTTTACATTTCACATTCGACTTTGTCAACCTGGACTTCAATAGTAAAAATATTCCGATTAAAAGCATAAATAAAATAATACCAGCTCCTTACCTGTGGCCTGTGGGTCCTGGACATTGAGAAACTGACACACAATGTAGGAATTCTATATGTGCTAGAAATTTGCCTGAGCAGGTACTTTTGCATTGATAACCAGCTTTATTGATTTCCTGGAACAATCGGAGCTGAGCTCTGTGTGCACCAGTCTCATAAACTTGGAAATACATTCATAGAATCCCTTCTGTGTGGAAACAGGCCCTTCAGCCCAACAGGTCCACACTGGCCTCCAAAGAGTATCCGACTCAAATCCATTCCCCTACATTTACCCCAAACTAACACATCCTGAAGACTATGAGGAATTTAGCACGGCCAACCACCCAACCTGAACTCCTTTGGATTGTATGAGGAAACCCACACAGGTACGGGGAGAATGGGCAAATACCACACCGACTGGCACCTGAGGCTGGAATCAAACCTGGGTCCCTGGTGGTATGAGGGAGCAGTGCTAACCACTGAGCCACCGTGCCACCCCTAACATTGAGCTGGACACAGGCCTGCAGGAAATGGTATCCATTGATGGTGCAAAAAAAAAGGGAATGTTGAGCCAAGTAAGAGGTGAATCCAAATATGTCAAAGGCAGCACCATCTTCTGATGTTATCGATCACTGAGGGAACTCATGCAGTCAGTTACCCTTGGGCCAAGCTTCAATGTTGGGGCAGTCTCAGAGGGGATTCCAGTCAGTGAATGTCCTGTGTGGGGGAGGAAAGCATCGGACACAGAAATAATAAGCAGTTTATCCAAATACAATGTGGATATAAATCTTCATGAAAAGGATATTTCAACAAACAGCCCTCTGATTATCTTTAATTCCCAGGGCACAAAGTATGACTCTGACTGAGAGTGTGGTCCCCCTGAGCTACAATCAATGAGACAAGTTTTTTTCCATCTGTTTGCTCCATATTGCGTACTGTCCAAGGCAGAGATCGGATGCTTTGCTGCTGCTGACAACAGGAACAGAAACAAGAGAATGTACAACCTGGTACAGTGCATGGGCAACAGCAGGGGGAGCTGGCAACACTACAACAACAACATGTATTTATATAGCACCTTTACTAATGAAACATCCCAAAGTGTATCACAGGATACTTTGAGGGAGGAGGGAAGGCAGTAATTTGGAGTGAGTGGAAAAATCTATTGTTGGGGAGAAGAGGACACAGATGAGGAAATACAGCTGTGTAAAGTCACTCCAATTCACTGAGCAGGGTCAGGGGTGGACTGGAAATAATCCTGAAGATGAGAAAGGAAGAGGCCAAGGATCGAGGGAAATGTAATAATGACCAACATCCATTACTTACATTGGATGGGGTGAGATACCTGTGTCCATCCTCCACCTCCATCATAAACACAAAGTCTGACTCTTCCATCCATGAGAAGATTAAAGACTGTGAGGTGGGCAGTGGGAAAGTGACTCAGCTTCTCCTTCCTTGACTGGGACTCAGACTCGAATGTGTCAAATTCAGCAAAGATTTGGGAGAGGATGTGAATATTCAATGAGTTCAAGGTAATCTCACCACAGACTGAGTGGTCCATTGCAGAGAGAGAATCAACTGGTCCTGGTTTAACCTGAGGGTCACCCTGCACAGGGGAAGGGAGAGGTTGAGAAGAAGAGCCCTTTATGGGAACCTCAATTCATGCAGGAATTGAACCCACACTGTTGGCATCACTCTGCACTGTAAACCAGCTCTCCAGCCAACTGAGCCCCACTGTCAAAGTTCAAGGATGTTTCTGGGAACTTTGAAGAGCACAGGTTCAGGTTTGGTGTTCAGTGGAAAGTCTCAGCTGTGTCCTTTCCCCATTTCTCTTCTCCGCTGTCCTCGGGACCAGAGAGTGATTCCCCAGTCCAGGGAATACCTTCTGGAAATCTGGCTTCTGGATAAATGTTCGATCCTTCTGGTACACTCTTATTGAATCTCAAGTAGGATAAGCCTGTCATACTACAACAGAAACCATCTGTCACTCTATAAGGAGCTGTTGAGATGAGAAACACAGAAATATACAGCAAATTGAGCAGATGGTAGCTGTTGAAATACCACCGAGACCATGAGAAACTGTGGGAGCTGATTTATTCACATATCCAGAGAGGAGTCTCACAGGCACAGGCTCCTGAAAGGTCCCTTTTATATTCAGAAAGTCAACAGCTTGAGAACCACAACAAGTATCTCAGCAGCTCGAGTTCCTTTTGCTGAGCAAGGGATTCTGCAAGGACTAAGATTTGACAATGCACCCAATTCAAATCCAGACGGTCAGTCTCGGAGAATGAATCACTGACACTGGGGACAATTTGTGTCTTACAATGGGCTGTGTGTAATAGCAGACCATGTGATAACAAGACCTAGTGTGTGGGGGTTGGTTTGGGGTTGGGTTTCCTAAGCTGACCATTATCTACTCCTTTGTCTGTCTGACTGTCCATCTCTCACTTTGGGCTCTATCTCCACCTGTCGCTTACCCCTCAACCCCTCCCCAAACCCATCTTCTGTATAAAAGCCAACTTTCTTCCAGCTACCATCAGTTCTGAGGAACGGTCACTGAACCCAAAATGTCAATTCTGATTTCTCTCCAAAGATGCTCCCAGACCTGTTGACATTTTCCAGCAATTTCTGTTTTTGTTTCTGATTTCCAGCATCAGGATTTCTTTTGGTTTTCTTATTGGATCATTTTATTAGTTTTAAAATAGTTTAGAAAAGAACAGACCTGATCCTAAAATTAAAGTTCAATATTGGAGTGAGGCCAATTTTGATGATATTTGGTAGGAACTTTCAAAGGTTGATTGGGTGAGGCAATTCACGGGGTTGAGATGGGGAGGTGATGGTTAGAGATGGGGAGGCCTTCGAAAATGAGATAATGGATGTTCAGAGACAGTATGTTCCTGTTAGTGCAAAGTGTAAGTCTGGTGGGTACAGCAAATACTGGATGGATATAAAAATTGAGGCTAGATAAGAGTGGTGCTGGAAAAGCACAGTATGTCAGGCAGCATCCGAGGAGCAGGAAAATCAATGTTTCGGGCAAAAGCCCTTCATCAGGAATAGAAGCAGGGTGCCTGCAGAGTGGAGAGATAAATGAGAAGGGGATGGGGCTGGGGAGAAAGTAGCATAGAGTACAATAGGTGAATGGGGGTGGGGATGGAGGTGATAGGTTAGGGAGGAGGGTGGGGGAAGGTAGCATAGAGTACAATGGGTGAATGGGGGTGTGGATGAAGGTGATAGGTCAGAGAGGAGGGTGGAGTGGATAGGAGGGAAGGAAGATTGGCAGGTAGGACAGTTCATGAGGGCGGTGCTAATCTGGAAAGTTGGAGCTGGGGTGAGGTGGGGGAAGGGGAAATGAGGAAACTGGGGAAATCCACATTGATGCCCTGGGGTTGAAGTGTTCCAAGACAGAAGATGAGGCATTCTTCTTACAGGCGTCGGATGGTGAGGGAGTGGCGGTGGAGGATGCCCAGGACCTCCATGTCCTCGGCAGAGTGGGAAGGGGAGTTGAAATGTTGGGCCACAGTGCGGTGTGGTTGATTGGTGTGGATGTCCCAGAGATGTTCCCTAAAGCGCTCTGCTTGGAGGTGTCCAGTCTCCCTAATGTAGATCAGACCGCATCGGGAGCAACGAATACAATAAATGATATTGGTGGATGTGCAGATAAAACATGGTGGATGTGGAAGGCTCCTTTGGGGCCTTGGATGGAGGTGAGGGAGAAGGTGTGGGCGCAGGTTTTGCAATTCCTGCAGTTGCAGGGGAAGGTGCCAGGACGGGAGGGTGGGTTGTTGGGGGACGTAGACCTGACCAGGTATTCACAGAGGGAACGGTCTTTGTGGAAGGCGGACAGGGGTGGAGAGGGAAATATATCCCTGGTGCTGGGGTCCGTTTGGAGATGGTGGAAATGTTGGCGGATGATGTAGTTTATGCGAAGGGTGGTAGGGTGGAAGGTGAGCACCAGGGGTGTTCTGTCCTTGTTACGGTTGGAGGGGTGAGGTTTGAGGGCAGAGGTGCGGGATGTGAATGAGAAGCATTGGAGGGCATCTTCAACCACGTGGGAAGGGAAATTGTGGTCTCTAAAGAAGGAGGCCGTCTGGAACACACTTCAGTTTGCTTGTGTAATATCCTTTTTGATTTCTCTTTTCACTCTCCTACCCCTCTTAATTTTCTACAGTGTGAGTTCTCAGCATCAGACAGAATTATTTACTTCAGTCAGACACTGGTTAGATGTGATGTGACACACCTTTGGGGCAGGTGGGACTTGCACCCAGATCATTCTGGCCCTGAGGAAGGGGCACTGCCACTCTCCCACAACACCCCTTGGTATTGGACAGAAACATTCCTTTCTGCCTTATGTTATCCCCATAAGCTCCTTGATATCTTGGGGAGAGTGGGTCTTGAGATTTGGCTATTGCCCCCTGTTTTCTTTGTGGGAACATATTTACTATAAAACCCTCGAATCTCCCACTTGAATATCTTGCAGCACACTGACACTGATTTACCTTCAAGAACCTGTTTCCACCACACTTTCGCAAAGTCATTGCACAGCTGACCTTCCACCTCCAATTGAGAATTCTTCTAACTCCTGTTCTATCGCTGTCCTTTTCAGTAATTATGTAGTTACTACTCACTGGTGACCCTGCATCACTGCTATTGACACTTCATTCCCCTGCACATGCTCAGTTCCTCCTTTTCTCTCATTGCAGGACAAATTGGCCAATGAACTGATTGAGAGGCCCAAGGTGGAGGGGAGTGAACAAAGAACAAAGAACAAAGAAAGTTTACAGCCCAGGAACAGGCCCTTCAGCCCCCCCAAGCCTGAACCGATCCAAATCTACTGTCTAAACCTGTCGCCCAATTCCTAAGCGTCTGTATCCCTCTGCTCCCCACCTCCTCATGCATCTGTCCAGACGCATCTTAAATAAATCTCCCGGGCCTGCCTCTACCACCCCTGCTGGCAATGCATTCCAGACACCCACCACCCTCTGCATAAAGTACTTGCCGCGTGTAACCCCCTTTAACTTTTCACCTCTCACCTTGAAAGCGTGACTTCTCGTTATTGGATCCTTCACCCCGGGAAAAAGCTTATCGCTATCCACCCTGTCGATACCCTTCATTATTTTGAAAAACTCAATCAGGTTCCCCCTCAATCTCCTTTTTTCTAATGAAAGCAAACCTAACCTACTCAACCTCTCTTCATAGTGAGCACCTTCCATACCAGGCAACATCCTCGTAAACCTTCTCTGAACCCTCTCCAAATCTTCCACATCCTTTTGGTAATGTGGCGAACAGAACTGTACACTGTATTCTAAATGCAGCTGAACCAATGTCTTGTACAATTTTAACATGATGTGCAAGTAAAACTTTGATGGATGTGGAAGGCTCCTTTAGGGCCTTGGATAGAGGTGAGGGAGGAGGTGTGGGCGCAGGTTTTACAGTTCCTGCGGTGGCAGGGGAAAGTGCCAGGATTGGAGGGTGGGTTGTTGGGGGGCGTGGACCTGACCAGGTAGTCGCGGAGGGAATGGTCTTTGCAGAAGGTGGAAAGGGGTGGGGAGGGAATTATATCCCTGGTAGTGGGGTCTGTTTGGAGGTGGCGGAAATGTTGGCGGACGATTTGGTTTATGCGAAGGTTGGTAGGGTGGAAGGTGAGCACCAGGGGCATTCTGTCCTTGTTACGGTTGGAGGGGTGGGGTGTGAGGGCCGAGGTGAGGGGTACTTGCACATCCACTAATATCATTTATTGTATCCGTTTCTCCCGATGCGGTCTCCTCTACATTGGGGAAACTGGGCGCCGCCTCGTAGAGCGCTTTAGGGAACATCTCCGGGACACCCGCACCAATCAACCACACCGCCCCGTGGCCCAACATTTCAACTCCCCCTCCCACTCTGCCGAGGACATGGAGGTCCTGGGCCTCCTTCACCGCCACTCCCTCACCACCAGACGCCTGGAGGAAGAACGCCTCATCTTCCGCCTCGGAACACTTCAACCCCAGGGCATCAATGTGGACTTCAACAGTTTCCTCATTTCCCCTTCCCCCACCTCACCCTAGTTCTAAACTTCCAGCTCAGCAACTGTCCCTTTGACTTGTCCGGACTTGTCCTACCTGCCTATCTTCTTTTCCAGCTATTCACTCCACCCTCTCCTCCTTAACCTATCACCTTCATCCCCTCCCCCACTCACCCATTGTACTCTATGCTACTTTCTCCCCACCCCCACCCTCCTCTAGCTTATCTCTCCATGCTTCAGGCTCACTGCCTTTATTCCTGATGCAGGGCTTTTGCCCGAAACGTCAATTTCGAAGCTACTTGGATGCTGCCTGAACTGATGTGCTCTTCCAGCAACACTAATCCAGAATCTGGTTTGCAGCATCTGCAGTCATTGTTTTTACCGACTTTGGTAAGAAGGCTACCAATTGGAGAGAGACTGCAGAGTACTTCAGTCCAGAGAGATCAGGGTTTCCTGGAACATGAACCATAAAATATGAGCATGCAGGTACAGGGAGCAATCAGGGAGCAAATGGGATGTTTAGCTTTTATTTCATCGCTGAAGAAGTGTAAAAACATGGATGTCCTGCTACAGATTATTGATGGGGATTGATGAGACAACACCATGAGAACTGTGTAGAGTTTTGGTCTCCTTCCTTCAGGAGGGAGAGAATAGCATTGGAAACAATTTGAAGAATGTTCACCAAGCTGATCCCTGGGGTGAAAGGATTTTATTATGAGGAAACTTTGAACAGGTTGGGGGCATATGCTCATTGGAATTTGGAGGAATGAGGGGGATCTTATTGAAACTGATAAGGTTCTGAGGGGGACTGAGAGGATTGTTTTCCCTTGTAGGGTAATCCACAGCGATGGGGATCACTAATAAAAGGGGCCTCCCATTTCATGTGGAGATGAAGAAGAATTTTCCCTTTTGGAGAATCCTTAATCTTTGGAATTTATTGCCTGGATCGTGGTGGAGGCCGGGTCATTGAATATATTGAAGGTTGGGTGGGATTGCTTTTAGACCAAAGAAGTCTCTGTCGAAGGCTCCAGGTCGGAAAGTGGAGCCAAGGCCACAATCAGGTCAGCCCCAGGATTGTATTCAATGATGGAGTGGGGTCAATGGGCCAAATGGCCACCTCCTCCTAATTAGTGTATCCTTTTGCTGGTTCGGCACCAGTTTGGTCATCATCGCTTTTGAGAGTATTTTTAAATAATCAGATATAACAATGTGAGAACAGCTATTTCATTTTGTTTTATTATTGGCAAATAAAGCATGAAACACAATAGTATGTGGACTCTGTCCGAGCATATTCTCACCAGCCTGCAATAATCAGTCACAACTTGTACATTTGTTTGATCCATCAGATATTCAGATTATTTCAGTGTCTCAACATCCAGCAAGTCTCACACTCAACTCCAATAGGATATGTCTTCCAATGATTAAAACGTCAAAATATAATTTCTCCAACAAACGTGAAACAAGCTTGTTAATGATTTCATAAATTATGTCAATTCTTCTTGGAAATCATTTTTTCGATAGAAAATTACTTTTAATAAATAGAGAAGCACCTTAGCAAATTTGAAATAATTATAAAGTTAAAAATCACACAACACCAGGTTATAGTCCAACAGGTTTAATTGGGAGCACACTAGCTTTCGGAGCGTCGCTCCTTCATCAGGTGATTTTTAACTTTGTACACCCCAGTCCAACACTGACATCTCCAAATCAGAAATAATTATAGTGTGTAATGACAAACACTGTTAGAATGGTGACCATGAGGAGAGGGAAAGGGATTATCCAGACAGTGCAGGGACCCCCCTGTGACCACCCCCCTCATCAATAACTATACCGTTTTGGATACTGTTGGGAGCAGTGACCTATCAGGGGAAAGCCTCAATGGGCAGGTCTCTGTCACTGAGCCTGGCTCTGTGGCTCAGAAGGGAAGGGGGGAAATAGGAGAGCAATAGTGAGAGGAGATTCAATGGTGAGAGGAACAGGCAGGAGATTCAGTGGTTGTAGACGAGACTCCCAGATGGTATGTTATCTCCCCGATGCCAAGGTGAGGGATGTCTTGGATCGAGTCTACAGGATCCCTAAGGGGGAGGGTAAAAAGCCAGATGTTGTGGTACACATCGGTACCAATGACATAGCTAGGAAAAGCGATGAGGACCTGAAAAGTGAATACAGGGAATTAGTTTGGAAGTTAAAAAGGCAGGATGAGCAGTGTAGGAATCTCAGGATTGCTACCAGTGCCAAGGGCGAGTGAGGCTAGAAACAGAGAGCGAGTGTAGATGATCACATGGCTGCAGAGCTGGTGGAGGAGGGAGGCCTTCAGAGATATGGATCATTGGGATACCTTCTGGGGAAGGTGACCTGTACAAGAAGGACAGGTTGCACCTGAACTGGAGGAGCATCGATGTATTGGGCAGGAGCTTTGCGAGAGCTCTTCGGGTGGGTTTAATCTAGTTTGGCAGACCCCCCCAATAGCAACAGAAACATGGAGGAGCAGATTGGAAGGCAGAATTTGGAATGGCGCAGAAGTAACAGGTTGTTGTCATGGGTGACTTTAACTTCTCTAATATTGATTGGAACCTCCTCAGTTCAAATAGTTTGGATGGGACAGTTTTTGTCAGATGTGTCCAGGAAGGATTCCTGACTCAATATGTAGGTGGGCCAACTAGAGGGAAGGCCATATTGGATTTGGTGCTTGGTAACGGACCAGGCCAGGTGTCGGATCTCTTGGTGGGAGAGCATTTTAGTGATAGTGATCAACAACTCCCTGACCTTTACAATAGTCATGGAGAAGGATAGCAGCAGACGGTATGGGAAAGTATCCAGTTGGTTTAAGGAGACTTACAGTGCTATTAGACAGGTACTGGGACACCTAAACTGGGAACAGATGTTCTCAGGAAAATGCACGACAGAAATGTGGAGGTTGTTTAGGGAGCTGTTGCTGATAGTGCTGGATAGGTTTGTCCCACTGAGGCAAGGAAGGGATGGTCGGGTGAAGGAACCGTGGGTAAGAAGGGATGTGAAACATCTAGTCAAGAGGAAGAAGGAAGCTTACTTAAGGTTGAGGAGGCAAGGTTGAGGACTCTCGAGGGTTACAATGTGGCCAGGAAGGAACTGAAGAACGGACTTAGGACAGCGAGAAGGGGGCATAAAAATGGTTAAGTGGGTGGGATTAAGGAAAATCCTAAGGTTTTTATCACTGATGTGAGGAACAAGAGAACGGCCAGAGTGAGGGTCGGGCCAGTCAGGGATAGTGGAGGGAACTTGTGCCTCGAGTCGGAGGCGGTAGTGAAGGTCCTTAATGAATAATTTGCTTCAGTATTCACGACCTTGTCGTTTGTGAGGACAGTGTGAAACAGACTGATATGTTTGAACAGGTTGATGTTTGGAAGGAGGATGTGTTGAATGTATTCAGCCTGAAACTTTACATTCTGCCTTCTTGCCATGTGCTTAATTACTAACTTGGTAAAATACCTTAGCAAGGTATGACAGACAGGGATAGCACTGGGTTTCAGTGGTTTGATTTGATTAGATTCCCTACAATATGGAAACAGGCTCTTCAGCCCAGCAAGCCCACACTGACCCAGACCCATTCACCCCTGACTTGGCAACTTAGCATGGCCAATTCACCTGACCTTCACATCGTTTGGATTGTGGGAGAAAACCAGAGCACCCAGAAGAAACCCACACAGACAAGGGGAGAATGGGCAAACTGTACACAGACAGTGGCCCAATGCTAGAATTGAACCTGGGTCTCTGTATTGACAGGCAGCAGTGCTAACCACTGAGGCACCATGCCCCACCATGAATGACATGCACCCACCCATGTTTCCCGTTATCCTGATCTCATTATGGAAAGCCATGAGGCCTGTCAGCTGCTCATTCCAGAATCACAGCAGTTTGCTTCTTGGGTTTCAGCAATGCTGTTTGAGCTGGACAGACATACATCCTGAAGGCAGAACACCGAGACAGTGAATAGGAAGGAGTGTGCACTCCTGGTTCAAGACTGAGAACTAACTCTCACCATTTTTCTAAACAGTTTGGTGCAGTGTAACACTAAGACAGAGGAATGATTTATTTCCTCTTCTTTCTTCACCCACACTCCAAGCTGAGCAGTCATTAAGGTGAGATTGGAATCCATTGACAGTGATAAACAATTTAACAAAGGAAGACTGGCTTCAGAGGCAAACCTGTCACTGGAAGATATTCTGGAGGTTTGTTCCAAGCATTCATGATGTAGTGTGACATAGAAATTACCAGCTCTGGTTACAAGGTTATGTTTGTGTCTCTTCATTAGCAGAAACTTTGGGAATTCTTCAGCTATTTGAAAAGTATTCCATCCACAGAATGTAATGGCACTCGAGAGGTAAAAGCCAGGATCATTTTGTTCAAATTGCTTAGAACCGGGAACGTCCTGTAGGTTTTCCTGAAGGCCACATCATCCTGCTGTTGAAGAAAGAGAATATAAATATTCAAAGGAAGCAAACCACTGATAGTATATTTCAGAGCCAATTGTCTTCATTCGCTTGACCTTGACATGAGCTTGAAATACTGACACGCCTTTATTCATAATGGCTTTAAGATACAAGTTTCTGACAATAAAAACAACAATTGGGAGAGAACAAGTTGGGTTAATCTGTGAGAGACAGGAATTTAGAATGATTATTTGTCGAGAGTTGAGTTTAATCTGAAATCCTGATTGTGAGGGAACAGGCCTACACCTTCAGGCTACATCCTGTACCTTGTGGCAGGTTTGAGGCTGTGTCAGAGGTGAGCTGGGAATTCCAGCAAGTGCAGCACTCTTCACATTAACAGACCCTGCCTTGTCTCAAGGCAGCAATGGGGTTGGTAATGGGCCTCACAGATACCCAAGTACAAGAGTCTAAACCCACTTTGGTCTAGCTCCCCAGCTGTGTTTCAGTAGAGGCCCAGGGGATCTTTTCTATCCACCTGAGAGGGCAGTGAGGCCTTTGATTTAATGCTTCATCTGAAAGACAGCCCCTCTGCCACTGCAGCACTTCATTTACACTTCACTGAGGGACCAGCCTCGATCAGGTGCTCAACTCTCCAGAATGAAACTAGAAACTACAACTATTGATTTGCCACAATTTCAACTTAAAACTCTTTAACAAAGGCAACATTTCACTTGCCACATCATCGAAAATTCAAAATAGTCAGTCCTATAGGCCACGGGTGAACTGATTGAAGTCCCTCCTAGGAGGGGAGTAAAGTCAAGCATCAGCTCCTATGAAAAGCTAAGACTCGGAAGACAAGTCCATGAGAGGAGCTTTCATGAATAAATGAACAATTTGATAAATAAACCTAAAGGTTAATGTTTTAGATTCTTTCAGTGTTTCGGTGTGAACATCCTGTATGGATTTTCCCCTCATACACCCTGTGAATCCATATTCTAATTACTTCTACCCAACCTGCAGTTTTCCATCTGCTCACATCCAAGAATACAAAGAATTTCAGGCTGGGATTGCAAGGTTTGAAATAGGGATCATCACATTGGAATGTTCACAGTGAAGTTCAGGAGATGTTGGCAATTCAAGACAGCAACATTTGATTCAACATTGTCCCTTCTCCTCGTCAAAGGTTTATTAATAGCTGATCATTGCTTTGGGTTTGTTATTATACTGTTCATTGCGTGAAGAAATTCAAATAATCAAAGCATACACCAAAATCAAAGTAAAACGTGGAAACTAGTCACTTGATCCAATCAGTTTGTATTAGCGTATGTGCATGTAGCCTGTAATTGATTGAAAGAAATAACAATTCAGAATGAACAATGTGTAAATGTGAAACAGAATGGATTGGCAGCAGAAATACACTTCAAAAGGAGAATGACAGCCTTGAAAGCAGATTTTCTTACCTGATTATCTCATAGCAGTGAACTGTAATCACTATGAAAATGATAAAGGCCCCAACAATAATCAATGCAATAGAATGTGTCGATGAAGCAACATCTGAGGCATCGTCACTGTGATAGTCCTTTGAGAAAGAAAATTCAAAATGTTATTATATCAAAGCACCATCAGGGATCTAGCCACAGATCCACCATATTTAAGGGCTGATCACAAAAATCCTGAAAGCCGTTAGAAATGCTCGAAAGGCACTTCCGCCAATTCATACCTTAACTCAAGGCTGAAAGAGGAGAGGTTGAAGAAATAACAGGAAAAAGGAAAACGAAAGGAAATATGAAATATGGACAAGACGAAAGAAGTCCAGTCTCCAGTACAACATGCCTCACTGGTGCAGAGGGAAATTTCCAATACTGTCTGTACCAGCCTTCAACTGCACAGTGGTTGTAGGTGCCCTTGTAATCCACGCTGCATTTAGCTCCCAGAAGACAGTGTCCCATGGCTGTGAGCAGCTGGAGATGTATGTGGATCGTGCCATCTTGCAGAGTCTGTCAAACCAGCTTCGTTGCCAGTGGGTGACCCTGTTTTCTTTTCACATCAGAATTGAGGCAGTTCAGCCTCAACCAACTATTCTGAATGTTCCTTAAAACTCCAGCTCCCACCCAGCTCCCATTCAATGTGCAGAAGAAACCGAGGTCTAAAGGATCAGAGAAATATCTGTCAATCAAAATGGAGCAGCTGGACAAAACAGTGGAGTATTAGAAACCAGGATTGTTGAAGTCCTTTTTAATTAATTGTCTCTGTTCTATTCTATTAAATCTATATCAAATGCCGCCTAAATTAAGGACATTTCATACACTGGAGAAAGAGACAGTCAAACCAAAATGGACATGTAGCAATTCAAAACGAACCCTCAGAAACCCCGATGTCTGTAAAGGTGACAAACAACTCCAACAATTCGGTCTGCTGTGTAATGGATTACACATTTCCAATCTCATCTGCATCAATGATCATGACATGTTGTACTGTCGGAAAAATGATAGCTTACAGTGGTCTGTTGTGGGTGAGAGAAATGTGCACTGGGTAGAGACTTTGATTTGGTATTCTCTCTTGCCTGATACACTTGGAGACATCAAAATTTGTGCTATGTTTTATTTTTGGCACTGGGTTGGCAAGGGGTTCTGGGAGAAAACTGCCTGCCCTTGGATCATTTGAACTTGAAATGCCTCGACCTTGACTATTGCCAACTTGACTCTTTCCTCGGCTCATCAATGACAATTTCTGATCCCACAAGGATGGAGAGAGTCAGGTGAGTGAAGTGGGTCACAGGAGTAATTGCAGTGATTTCAATGGCAGTGTAACAGAGTAACAGCAAAGGGAGCTGAAGGACACAGCATGAAACACATAACAAAGTGGCATCACAGAGCAAGGCAGATCAGCGATTCACAGGGAAATGTTTCAGTTCAGTTACTGATAACTTCATTGTGATCAAGAAATCAGGTCGAAACAAATTAAGTTGAAATGGAAAGCCTGGAGGGAAGGGAATGGGAGCAGTGGGGATATAAAAGAATAGTGTGATATCAGCTCAAGGGGAGGAGGAGCAGATTCCAAGTAACTGGGACTATTTTTCAACTAAGGCACAACCCTCTGTCTTTCTGGTACGTTTATACACTGTGCACTGAAAAAGGTCATGGTGGGGCACCTCCGTTGTGTTGAGTTCACACCCTGTAGCACGTGACAATCCAGGATGCTTCACGTTTTGGACAAGGTATTTTCTAATGGACCTGTTCAGAATTGTGATGTCACTCCTCTGGAGCAGGGAGGACTTGAACCCAAGCCTCCTGCCTCAGGGGTAGGGACACTACCCACTGTACCACAGGAGCCCTCTTGTGCTGGACAATCACGTACACAGGAATTATCACCGTCTGGAGCAGCTTGAGCATCAGAGTGTGAGCAGGAGCTGACATGCTGCAGTTTAAGAATCCCCGAGCAGAGAGGGAATGAATGACTGCCTAAAGAGAACCAGGGAGGAGTCCCAATGCATCTTTCTCTTTGATTGGAGGTGGGTTTGTGAACTGGTGATGGCAATGCCAAACTGTGAGCACCTTGGTGACTCTGTTTAGGGAAACACCGAGAAAATTCCGAATGATGACAGTGGAAGTGCAACCACTACTTAAGGGAATAAACATACATTACTGTAGCCACAGACACCAGGGGGGTATGTTGCCTCCCTGTTATCTGGGTCAGTGATGTTACTGAGCAGACAGGGACCACTCTAAGGGGAAAGAATGATATGGGAGACTGGGCAGAAAAGCAAGAACCCGCAGGATCCAAGAGCACGGGACAAATTGAATCTGAGCTGTTCAATGATAGGAAGCAAAGGGCAATGGGCAACAGTGCTTTTGTGATTGGGAGGCTGTTTCAGTGGGGTTGTGTAAGGCTCTGTCCCTTACTTTACTTGGCAGGTATCAATGATGTAGGGACAGGATTCAGTTTGCAGATGTTATAAAAATGGATAGTTAGGAAGAAAGCTTCAGGCATCAGAGAGATTACCACTGAGTTGGGAGAAAACACGATGGAGAGAAATGTAAGTAGGGAATTGGAAGAGGGCAAATGGGTGAGGGAAGAAACGATAAATAGTGGAATACTGAGCGGTGTGAAGGAATAGAGAGACTGTGGAGCACATGTTCCCTGAGGTTACAAATTAGGTCGATCAGCTGCAAAGAAGGCCAATGGGATTGTTGATTAACCAAGGTGTAAAATATAGCAGCAGAGAGCATCAGCTCAATCTAGGGCAGACACTGGTGGAGTCCTGCACACAACACCATTTACAGGGTTACTGGAAGGATTTAATCACAGACAAAATGTACACAGACATTGACAAAGATGTCACCAGGAATAAAGAACACAAGGACAGATTGGAGAGACCTGGCTTTTTTGGAACAGGGATGGTTGAGGAGAAATTTAATTCAGATGGACAATGCAATAGGCACTTGAGGCCTGTTTCCCTTGGCAGAGAGATCATTCACCATGGGGTAGAAATTTAGATTAATTTGTGGATGAATAGAGGGCAGTTGAGGAGAAGATAGAGATCTGGAACTCGCAACCGAAAAGTGTAATGGAGTCAAACCCTAATTATGTTCAAAAATGAAAATTGGATATGATTGTAATTGTTATAATTTACAGACCAGCTACTGGAAAGTGGGATTGATTTGGGATAGATCCCTCTCGGTACGCACAGACGTGATGGACAGAATGGTCCCCATCTGTACTTTCAATGATCTGTGTCTCTCTGCTTCCCTTTCATTCCACAATGAAATTGTATTCAAACCACAATGAGAGGACAGATTGATCACAGCATGCTGGAGATTTATTGTTCCAGAATAAAACACAGTATTTGATTGGATCATTCGTACCAGTAAGACAGCGAAAGAGGTCAAGTGGTTGCACTTGCAGGTGATGTTGTGAAGCTGACTTTCTGTCGTACAGCCAGACTCACTCCAGATGCCATGACTTGTGCTCCCTACAATGAAAAGTTAGAAAATCAGAGGTGAACCATTACTCCCCAATTCTAGAGCTAACAAATTTTGTTTTATCAAATGTTCACTCACCTTTTCTGAAATCCCAAAAGGCACATTTTCCACTTGAGTTAGTCTAAAATGGAATTGATTTACATCATAAAGGACACTCATTCACTTAAATAACTTATTTGTTCAGTTGCACAACGATGAATGAATGAATGTTTGTTTTTTCCCTTACCGGCAAGGTTGTGTTCTGGAAGACAATGATCACTGGGTCTGTGAGGTTTTCAATGGTGACATTGACCACTTCTATTCCACTTACTAGATTGTTTAACACAGTGCTGTTATTGTCACTCTGGAGACAAAGAACAGCAAGAGTAATGTATACTTAAGGACTGTGTATACTTTTTACAGATGGGACAGTGTATTTTAAACAGGATTAAATTTGAATAAATTCGTACATACAACCCTTTTTGCAGAGACTTGGCCTTATTGGTATTTCAGTAATTGAGGCAAAATAAGGAGCATTTCTGAATGGTATGAGTGTACAGCCAGCATGAAACTGCCCACCCAAACAAGGCAGAGGCAGCTTAGGTTTGCAGAAACATGTTTGGATTCATTTGTCAGAATGTCCTCACCAACATATGGGCAGCACGGTGGCACAGTGGTTAGCGCTGCTGCCTCACAGTGCCTGAGACCCGGGTTCAATTCCCGCCTCAGGCGACTGACTGTGAGGAGTTTGCACATTCTCCCCGTGTCTGCGTGGGTTTCCTCCGGGTGCTCCGGTTTCCTTCCACAGTCCAAAGATGTGCAGGCCAGGTGAATTGGCCACGCTAAATTGCTCACAGTGTTAGGTGCAGCGGTAACGAGAGGGGAATGGGTCTGGGTGGGTGCGCTTCAGCGGGTCGGTATGAACGTGTTGGGCCGAAGGGCCTGTTTCCACACTGTAAGTAATCTAAAAACATTCCAAAAGGCTGATTAAAACTGAATCCTCAGATGTTCTTTCCAACTTTGAACACATTGTTTATGATCCGACATTTGAAGGAAGAATCTCTTCCTGTAATGAGAGGCTGTTCATCCGGGGCGCTGAATATTAGAAATAGAACAGTTCATGTTGTGTGGATGGAAGTAATCTCCTGATCTCTGTACTGGAAAGGAACACTTTGTCTGTGACTGCCGATGTTCCAGTTTACCTGACATCAATTAAAACAGGAAATGGTTTTACAATCCATGGATTTCCCGATGGTTGTAGCACCTTCACTTCCATTTCAGTATTTACTCCAGGTCTCCCAATGTCAGCTATTTTCCCAGCTCGTTAAAGCTGTTCCAACCCATACTGCCCAATTCTTTTACAATTACAGAGGACTTCCCAGGATATGAGAAATTGGGAGAATTGGTGAGTATGAACTGGCCAGAGTAGAAAATTACTGAATGAAAATGGAGCATATAAGGACAACTAATGTTTGAAACGTCAAAGTGAGGCAAAAGATGAAATAAACAAAATCATAAAGTATTGTTCCTGTTGGTTCCTTTGTTATTTTTATTTGCTGGAGACTGGTATTCTGGAAGAAACACCAAGCTAATGATGGATCAATATACTGAGTACCTTGTGTCCATTTTCACACAAGAGGGAGCAGACAAAACACCAGTAATAAACAGTAAACCTATTAACTAGGAGCAGGAGTAGGTAACTCAGCCCCTCAAGTCTATTTTGCCATTCAAATGATCATTGCTGATTTAATCTCTGCCTCAACTCCACTATCCTGCCCTCTCCCCATAACCCTCTAACCCAGTATTAATTAATCATCTGTTTCTCTCCTCCTCAAATTTATTCAGTCTCCCATGTCCACTGCATTCTGGAATAGAGAATCCCATAGATTCATGACCCTTTGAGAGAACAATGGATGAATGAAGGGATTGGGGTTCTCGTCAAGAATACAAAAGCATTATACGTGAGATGTAGACAACTGGGATCAAATGATTCTTATGAAGAGTATAAAGAGGGTAGGAGCATTCTGAAGAGGGAGATCAGGAGGTCAGAGAGGGGATATGAGAGCCTTGGCAGATAAGGTTCAGGATTCTCTAAAAACATGAACATTAAAAGAGGAGCTCAAGAGAGAATCGGGTCCCTTACAGATCAATGGAGAGATTAATTAGGAGATGGGAGAGATACAAAATAAATACTATGTGTCAATCTTTTACTGTGGAGAAAAAAGAGGGTGGCTAGGGAACTCTGGGTAAATAAATATTGATGTGTTGAAAACAGTTCACATTGCAGAAGAGGAAGTGTTGAATGTCTGAGAAAACATAACGTTAAATAAATCTCCAGGACCTGATCAAGTGTTTCCCACAATGCTGTGGGAAGTGACGGAAGAAATTGTGGAGCCCATTCAGAAATATTTGACTCATCTGTCATCACAGGTGAGTTGCCAGAGGACTAATGTTGTGCCTTTATTGAAGAAAATTGCTTGGAGAATTGTGTTCAAGAGTCAGGGGGTCATGATGCAGCTATGTAAGACATTGATTGGGCCACACGTAGGATTTTGTGTTCATTTCTGGTCGTCAGTCCAAAGGAAGGATTGGAGGCTTCAGAAAGAAGAGTTTACAAGGTTGCTGCCTGGATGAGAGGGTATGAGCTATAAGGAGAGGTGAGTAAAACTCGGAACGCAGGAGCTGAGGGGAGGCTTAGTTGAAATGTCCAAAATGAATGAGATGCATAGCTAGGGTTGACATCACTATCCTTCTGAGCAGTTTATGCTCTCAAACCCAGTGTTCTCCTGCTATAACTTCAATCCAGCCCAGAACTAAAAACTGCTTAACAAGTTTTGTAAATTGAAGGGTCAAATGTGATGTTCGTACAGGCACACAAGCTCCCATACAAGAGGCAAAATACAGTTAAGTGGCAGTCTAAATGATTCATGTAATTTGGTAGCTTTTCCTTTGAGTGACAGAGTGAGTGCTGAAGCTGTGTTCTCTCCTGTTTTCAAGTGTGGGTCTTGTGTCTGAAGCAGTGCCACAAGTATGGCAGTGAGCTTACACAGGTGATCGAGATCAGTGAATGTGAGGTTGTCCATTTTGGAAGAACAAATAAGAATGCGGAATACAGGGTTAACGGTGGGGTTCTTAGTCAGGTGGAGGAACAGAGGGATCTTGGGGTCTATGTACATAGACCTTTGAAAGTTGGATCTATCAGGTGGATAGAGTTTGTAAGAAGGCCTATGGTGTATTATCGTTCATAAGCAGATGGATTGAATTCAAGAGTCGTGAAGTGATGTTGCAGCTGTACAGGACTTTGGTTAGGCCACAGTTGGAGTACTGTGTGCAGTTCTGGTCGCCTCACTTTAGGAAAGATGTGCAAGTTTTGGAGAGGGTGCAGAGAAGATTTACCAGGATGTTGCCTGGAATGGAGAATAGGTCGTACGAGGATAGGATGAGAGTTCTCGGCCTTTTCTTGTTGGAACGGCGAAGGATGAGGGGTGACTTGATAGAGGTTTATAAGATGATCAGAGTAATAGATAGAGTAGACAGTCAGAAAATTTTTCCCCGGGTACAACAGTATTACAAGGGGACATAAATTTAAGGTGAAGGGTGGAATTTATAGGGGAGATGTCAGGGGTGGGTTCTTTAACCAGAGAGTGGTGGGGGCATGGAATGCGCTGCCCGTGGGAGTGGTAGAGTCAGAATCATTGGCGACCTTTAAGCGGCATTTGGATAGGTACATGGATGGGTGCTTAATCTAGGATAGAAGTTCGGCACAACATCGTGGGCCGAAGGGCCTGTTCTGTGCTGTATTGTTCTATGTTCTATGTTTTATGTTCTACGGTACAATACAATCACTGGGACATTTCTCTCTCTCTCTTGTTGGAAAATGTTGACCATGAGAGTATGAAGCAGCGTGTATGAGCATAAACCTGCTGTCCTTTCTTGCATCCCACTCTGAGGCACAGCACGACATTTCACGTTGTTAACTTCATAAATGTAGCGATTACTTGATATAATATTATCCGATTGTTATTTTTCAAATGAATTAACTTGCATTATACTTCAATGTTGATTCTGACTACGTTACCTGGAAAAGTTTTGTATTTCCATAGATAACAAAAATGATTCTCGATATCAGAACATTTGGCTGTTCCTTAACCTTGTCCAGAAGAGTTGGAGGCAATTCAATTTCAACCTTTCGGGCTAAGCTTGAGACATTTTTCTGCTGGATCTGTTTGAATGAAACAAGGTAAATCAGTTGTTTATCATGAGCCCAGCTGGTGATAATACTGAACCAGTTAGATTCCAGAGTGAAACCTGACTTGATTGACTGTAAAGTTTATTTTTCCAGTTTGGGTACCATGGTGATCAGTCACTGAACATATTCATAAGAGGTTTCTCATATTCTTTTAACTAAGAGCAGAAGTTTAGCATACAAACTGGAATAACCAACAACATGATATAAGTGAGACGTTTTGGAAGTATTCAATCATAAACAGCAAAAAGACCCATGAACCCATTTCCACGATAGTATCTCTCAAACAGACTTAACCCCCTGTGAACTGTCACTCCGGTCAATTTCTTACTCAACTGACAAGCTCACCAGGGTGACATTTACACATTCACCTGTGATCTTTTCTCCTTTTCTGAGATACCCAGACACTGACAGACTAAGAAATGCTAAGGGAGTTTTTCTGCTCTGTCTACCTGTACAGCTGAAACAGCTTATGACATCTTGTTCGCTCTGATGGTCTGGGGACTGTCAAAATTAAACTGCTCTTTTACTGGTCTGTATTCTTTTCTTTCAAACCTCTCCCTACCCTCTCTCCAACTGTCTCTCAGTCTGTCATGAATCTTAAATTGGTAAACACTCCAAGTGGCTCACCTTTCTAACTTGGAAGTATTTCACCATTACCTCATTGTCACTGGGTCAAAATCCTGGAGCTCCCTCCCAATCCCATTGTGGGTCTACCTACAGCACAGGGACTGCAGCAGTTCAAGAAGGGCATCTCACCAGCACCTTTACATGGGCAACTGGGGATGGGCAATAAACGCTGACCCAGTCAGTGACACCCACATCCAATGGGGGGGAAAAAGAAACAAAGAAACATTGTCCAATAGTCTTTCCATCAGGTGACATGTTTGGGTGTTTAGCTTAAGCACATCATTTCATGGAGAGGTCGTTTTGATCCAAAGCTTCACAGAACATTTTTCACAGAACTGAAAATCCATTTACCTTGAGAGTCCAAGATCCCTGATAATAGCATATTGGGAGCCTTTATCACAGTCTGTACTCTGAACTATCAGGAACAATATGCTGAAGGAAAATAGGTGGAAAGGCAACTTGTCAGAGGGAGATCAACAGTTTATACAGAAATACTGATCGGTTCAGTGAGTGGGCACAAAGTTGGTAAATGGAGCAGAATGTGAGAAAATGCAAAGCTGTTCATTTTGGAAGGGAAACCAAAACAGTGTCATTTAAATGGAGAAACCCTGCAGAAAGCTGCAACACAAGGGGACTTGGGGAAACTTGTGCACAAAACACAACAAGCCCACTCACAGGTGCAGAAGGTAATCAGGAAGTCTAATACAATGTTGGCCCTGATTTCAATGGGGTTGGAATATAAGAGTAGGGAAGTCTTACTGCAACTGAACAAGGTGCTAGTGAGACCACATCTGTAGTATTTTGGTCCCCACCTCTTGAATACATTCAACATTTTGTCATCAACTACTTCCTGTACTAATGAATTCCACAGGCTCACCACTGTCTGGGTGAAGAAATGTCTCCTCATCTCCATCCTAAATGGTCTACCCTGAATCGTCAGACTGTGACCCCTGTTCTGGACACACCCACCATCAGGAACATCCTCCTGCGTCTACTCTGTCTAGTCCTGTTAGAATTTTATAAGTCTCTATGAGATTCCCCGCTCACTCATCTGAACTCCAGCAAAAACCATCCTATCCTCGTCAATCTCTCCTCATGTGTCAGTCCCGCCATCCCTGCAATCAGCCTGGTAAAACTTCACTGCACTCCCTCGAGAGCAAGTGTATCCTTCCTCAGAAAAGGAGACCAAAACTGCAACAATATTCTCGGTATGGCCTCACCACGGCCCTGTACAGGAGTCACATGGAGTGCAGACCAGGTAAACACAGCAGATTTTATTCCCGAAAGGGGATTCGGGAATTTCAATATCTAACTCTAATAGACTTACCCTGTGTTCCAGGGTTCTGAACCTGTCCCACCCAGGGCACCTGTACAAGGCTGAAAAGTTGTTGTGGCCATTCAGGGAGAATGGGAGATGTCAGGGCCAGTGGAGCTGGGGAAGACCGATAGAGCAGGGGAAGGGCAAAGACTTTTAAATGAAGGGGGAAACGTTGAAGAATGGAGGCATGTGGGACTGTAAGAACAAGAGGTATAGTTCAGAGAGGTTTGAGGAAATCTCATGGTTTTCAAACAGTGTGTAAGGTTGGCCAATGTCAGTGCTGCAGGAGCCACGCCTCAAAGGTGAATCATTAAGGCCACACCCACAGATTGAGGAAATGGAAGAATGTAAAGCTGCATCATTCTGTCAGAGCATTTGCAAACCCACTTTAGAAAGCTTTGCTGTATTCCCTTCTCCCACATGGACGTACAGTACTTCACCTCCCCTTCAATCCATCCCCGCAGTTCACCACAATTCCTCCCCCTGGTAGTGAGTTCCACATTCTCTTGGAGTAAACAGGACTCCAAGAGTGATCTAACCAAGATTTGAGATAAGTTTTGCATAATTTCCTTCCTTTTCAGTCTATTCACCTAGATGTGAACTAAGCACGATGATTCTTTTATTCTGAACTTAAAAACCTGCATTTTTATAGAATCCCTACATTGTGGGAGCAGGTCAGTTCACACCGACCGTCCAATGAGCATCTCACCCAGACCCACACACCGACATTTCCCATGGCTAACCCACCGAGCCTGTACACCCCAGGACACTATCACGGTCATTCCTTGCAACCTGCACAACTTTGGACTGTGGGAGGAAACCTGAGCATCTGAAGGAAACTCACACAGACACGGGGAGAATCTGCAAACTCCACACTAACAGCCACCCAAAGGTGGGATCGAATCCAAACCCATGACACTGTGAGGTAGCTGTACTATCCATCAAACCACCATGCCACCCTAATTATCTGTGTACTGCTGCTGAGATCCTTTTGTTACTGTCCTCAAATTAAATTCTTGTTTTTCAAGTAAGAGATGATGTCTTTATCTTTCAAACCAAAATATGTATCACATGTTGATACGTATTGATATTTGTTTGTAAACTTTGTGCCCATTCTGCAATTATTAGATTTCTGATCATTTGTGGTAATCCCCATCTTTATTGGTTTCATCCATAAATTTACATTGTTTTTCAATTCCAAACTCGAAGTGAATAATAAAAATTATCAACAATTGTGATGTATCTCCTGATGCCAAATTCAAGAGCACCTTTGGAGAGGCTCAGGATCGGATTAAGTCTGACCCCGAGGTAGTTCACAAACATTGAGTGGAATTAAATAAGTCTAGAATACAGTATCAATGTGAATTCACAGGAAGGGTTAACTTCAGTTTAAAATAACTACACTGAAAGATTCTCAAGCCCTCTCACATCATTTTCTCTAAAAATGGTGTTAGTTTCCAACACATGATAGTCATTGCTTACAATGCCCAGCTAAACACAGCACTCACCAAATCTGATGGAGGAAAGTGAAGTCCTGGGAACTTTTCAGCTTCTATTTTTTGAATGTGAGCAAAGTAATTTGGCGTTGAGAAGGATTGATTTCCTCCTTCAATTTCTATCTCTGAGAGTATTCTCTCCAGTGTTGTACGACAACAGAAACACAATTTAATAAAAGCAGAAAGTGCTGGAAATATTCAGCCTGGCAACATCTGTGCAGTGAGCAACATGTACATGGCTCCACAATAAAACGTAAAGGGGTCACCCCCACAAGCTCATAACCAGAGGGACCTTGTTGATGACACATGTAGGATTTTCCAGGGGAAATGCTGTAAAGTGCTTCAATAAATCCAGGAAAACATACTGTGGATTATTAAGTAAATGATGAAATGAAGCAAGATATATTTCTCATACTGTGAGCCCTGGGGGTGCTCAGAGTCTGGCAACCAGCATTACCAGGGACTGGGCATGTGTGTCAGGCACTAACCATTTTAACCACGGATTAGTGCGATCAATCAGGGAGCTTTAAACAGACAAAAAAGGGAGCTTTAAAAAGGTGAACATGTAAAGAAATTCTTCCATCTTCTCGTGATATTACAAATGCCCCCATTCCATCAGCAATGTTAACAGACCTGCTCACCACTGCCAATATGGAACCTGACCTTGATGGGTGGAAATTATCCTGAACCAGGAACATAGGGAAAGGAGAGAAATACCCAACACGTGACAAAAGGTAAGCACCTGACCCCCACACAACATTCACATGAACGCTTGCTCATAGATGTTTAATTTAATCACCGGGCTGAAACTGGAATTGTACATTAATTGGAGGTGAAAATTAGACGGTGTCTATAACAGACAGCTGATGAGCAACAAGTTGAAAATCACAGATCTCCTGCAGTGCCACATGGCCCATTGAGTCTGCACCAATCAGACAGTCAGCCAAGGCTGGAATTGAACTGAGATAACTGGTGCTGGGAGGCAGCAGTGCTAACCACAGTGTGACCAATCAATCCCACAGATTCTGTTCTCAGATGAACATCACATTTTATGAGCACTGATACCTACCTGTCAGGAATGACACCATCACATTGCCCTAGGAATTTGTTCACTGAATCAGAGTTGTTCATATTTTTCTCCCGGGAAAGTAGTTGCTGCATCATGTCACGGCACATTTGGTTGGGATCCAAATTCTGGGGAGTGGGATTGTTACCTGCACGATGACGGAATATGAAGGAAACAAAATATAAACAAGTAAAATGGTTTGAACTTTATCAGGAGTAATACAGGAAATAACAAGAAACTACCCAAAACTCGCAACTAGAATTGGGGAATTGGAAACCTTTGTTCAGATGTTTCTTTGAAAGGAGGAGAGGGTGTTTAGAACATAGAACATAGAACAATACAGCACAGAACAGGCCCTTCGGCCCACGATGTTGTGCTGAACTTCTATCCTAGATTAAGCACCCATCCATGTACCTATCCAAATGCCGCTTAAAGGTCGCCAATGATTCTGACTCTACCACTCCCACGGGCAGCGCATTCCATGCCCCCACCACTCTCTGGGTAAAGAACCCACCCCTGACATCTCCCCTATACCTTCCACCCTTCACCTTAAATTCATGTCCCCTTGTAACACTCTGTTGTACCCGGGGAAAAAGTTTCCTTTATTGGTCAGAGTATTGAGTATAGGAGTTGGGAGGTCATGTTGCGGCTGTACAGGACATAGGTTAGGCCACTTTTGGAATATTGTGTGCAATTCTGGTCTTCTTCCGATTGGAAGAATGTTGTGAAACTTGAAAGAGTTCAGAAAAGATTTACAAGGACGTTGCCAGGGTTGGAGGGTTTGAGATATAGAGAGAGGCTGAACAGGCTGGGGCTGTTTTCCCTGGAGTGTTGGAGGCTGAGGGATGACCTTATAGAGGTTTATAAAATCATGGGGGACATGGATAGGATAAATAAACAAAGACTTTTCCCTGGGTGGGGGAGTCCAGCATAGGTTTAGGGTGAGAGGAGAAAGATATGAAAGAGACCTAAGGGGCAACTTTTTCACCCAGAGGGTGGTGCATGTATGATTTGAATTGCCAGAGGAAGTGGTGGTGTCTGGTAAAATTACAGCATTTAAAAGGCATCTGGATGGGTATATATGAATAGGGAGGGTTTAGAGGGATATGAGCTGGGTACTGGCAGGTTGGACTAGATTATGTTGGGATATCTAGTTGGCTTGGATGAGCTGTTCTGAAGAGTCTGTTTCGGAGCTGTACATCTACATGACTCTGTGATTCTAAGTGATTCACTTCTGTCCAGTTGAGTTTGACTTTCTCCAACTACATTCTTCACAATAAAGCTGGAACATTTCCTTTGACAATGTGTAAGGGCAAAATTTCAGCCTGACCCTATAAGGGAACATTCACATTGATACAATCAACTGCACCCATGAAATGTTTCTTTTTTTTGCTGCAGTTTGAATGTTTAGTTTCTATATCCCAGCGAGGTGCTGCTGTCTGACCTGTTTTACCACATCAATGGAAAATGTGAGAGTGGGTAATCGAAAAGGAAAAAGATATTCATGGTTTAAAATTGTTGACCTTGGGATTGAGTTCTGAAGGTGGTAATGTTTTGAGTCTGTTTTGGTGATTGTCTCTCAGCCACCATTTTGTGAACTTTCTCAACCGCCATTTTACAAGCTCTCATATTTCAGCTTGAGTGGCAATGATCTAGTGGTATTATTGCTGGGCTATTAATCCAGCATTGCAAGTAAACTTTTGCGGGCCAGGATTCAAATCCTGCCATAGCAGTTAGTGGAATTTAAATTTGATTAAGAGTCAATGACTGTGCGATCATTGTAGATATTTGAGATAAACCCATCTGGTTCACTAACGTGCTTTAGGGAAGGAAACTGTCATCCTCACCTGGTCTAGCCTACATGTGACTCCAGACCCACAACAATGTGGTTAACTCTTAACTATCCTCTGGGCAATTAGGGATGGGCAATAAATGCAGGCCTAGCCAGTGACATATTCATTCTGTGAATGGATGTTCAAAAAGGCTTAGCTGTTGAGGTTTCTTATCTGCTGGTTCCATAGAAACTGCTATTTCCAGTGCTTTCTTTAAATCTCAGTTCCTTTCTGTCAGTAATGACTTCTGGATTGTATCAAATCTTAAACTACACACCAGTCTGTCTCTGATTGCATCATTTAAGTTGTCTCCTAATTCACAACATTCTGCTAATGGCTTTGAAGTTGCAACAAACTGGGAGACAGATTCGCCATCTTGCTGGTTATCTTTATGGAATCTGAACCTTTGAGCAATTCCCAATGATTTCAGTGAAATTGGTTCTGTAGGATTCCTATTATTTCTTTATAAGTTTTGGAACCCGGCTTCTCTGGCTGTGGCAGGACTATATTAACTGGAGTTCAGAACAATGAGGGGGAATCTCTTTGAAACCTTTAAGTTTCTAACAGGTGTTGATGGGGGTGTTTCAGGAAAGATGTTCCTCACCACCAGGGCATCCAGAACCAGCCATCACTATCGAAGGAAACAGGTTAGGCCTCTTAGGGCAGAGATGAGAAGAAATTTCTTCACCCATAGAGTGGGAGGCCTATGGCATTCTCTGCCACACGAAAGCATTGAGACCAACACATTGATAACTTCCAAGAAAGAGGGAGACATTGTTCTTCAGTACAGGGAGAGAAAGGCATTAGGGAACTGAGTTGGATGATCAGCCTTAATCATGCAGGCTCGAGGGGCCCAATGTTTCTGTGTCTCCTTAATTTACAAAGGTTATCGATGGGAGGTGGGAGTGAGGAGGTGAGGCCACAAACAGGTCAGCCATTTTGTTTTCAAATGGTAGAGTAGGCAACAGGGGCCGAATGACCTACCCCTGTCCCTAATTCGTATGTTCATGTGCCTTCACAACCTTTAGTACAGCCAACAGACCAGTTAAAGTTGCAGCAGATTGATGAAAAGATTTGCTTCAAATTTACTTTTAGCAAAGACGCTGGATTAAAGTTTTCAATAATTTATTCCACACACTTTCATTTCAATCCATTTGTGTTTAAATGCAGAATGATGGATTTGGTGATATTTGGCTTACTCGATGGGCTGAATGGCCTACTCCTGTTCCTATTTCCTGTGTTTCTAGGTCAAAAACAGCAGTTTTCAAAAGAGCAAGCTGATTTTAATTCTGTGTCATTGGCTGAGTTTAATATGAGTTGTAACCTTGTCCACAGCCTCCATGTGGGAGCCTGGCAGCCTGGGATTAGGCATTGCAAGAAAACCAAATCTTAGAATGACCCTTTGGGAGTTAACATTCACATGGCACTGTCCTTGATGTGTCTACTGTCACATACAAACAGTGACTGAATTTTAAAGAGTTTCTGATCTTTCACAGTAATGTTTGAATCTCAGACTTGAGGAAATTCATTCTCTTACATTTGAAATCATTGCAGTAGAAATGACTCGTGAATTAAGGAAATCCTGGTGGGAAGGAGTTACCTGATTTATTTACGGTTTTAGATGGAGAATATTTATTAGAAGCGGTTGATTTTTTAAACATTACTGATCACAAGGCCCCACTGGAAATTAATTCAGTTTCAAATTCTGGAAGAACGACAATGTGAAAATTTGTCCTCAAGCCCCTGGATCATCCCACCACATCAAGAAGAATGAGGATTAGTGGAGCTGGGGGATTGGAGGCAGGAAAGAACAGAAGATCAAAGTCATGGAGTCAGGGAAGGGTCAAAATGGAGTGAGGAAAGAGCAACCCGGAGGAGTGTGGAAAGGAAAGCCAAGAGGAGACCTGATAAAGGAATTTAATACAATAAAGAGCTTTGATTGAGCAAAGAAATGAAGCCTGATTCCTATAGCTGAAGGGTGGCTCACCAGGGAGCACAGATTTAGGAAAAAAAAGTCAGAGGTGATATGAGGAGAAATATTTTTATTTGATCTCCAGTTAGACTGTGAAATTCAGTGACTGACAGTGTAGTGGGTACATATTCAACACTAAATTTTAAAATGGCATTGAATAAATAATTGAAGGAGAAAAGATTGCCAGAAGCTGAGTCTGTGCTGTTTGACTCTATGAGGACAGAGCAAAGGAGGGCATGCTCTTTAAACCATCAGTGACAGATATGTTGGATTGAATGGACTTATCCTGTGGTTTCATTCTGGATTCAGGAGTTTCAGTCTGAGTTTTCCTCTGCAGTTGCAGTTCTCTGTCGCTGGTTCCTTATCACCTTGTATCTTGTTAGCAAGTAAAGCTATTGTAAATGCAATGGGAGTGTCAGCAGGCGTGTTTTCTTCCAGATGGATGCATGATGGGGCAAGGTTCAAGTACATTGTTTCGCTGAATGAACAGGTCTTTGAAGATTGTCAGAAATACTTAGAGTCATAGAGTCATTGGGATCTACAGCACAGAAACAGACCCTTCAGTCCAAATCGACCATGTCTACCAGATATCCCAACACAATCTAGTCCCACCTGCCAGCACCTGGTCCATATCCCTCCAAACCCTTCTTATTCATATACCCATCCAAATGCCTTTTAAATGTTGAAATCATACAAGCCTCTATCACTTCCTCTGGCAGCTCGTTCCAATCACGGACCACCCTTTGTGTGAAAACGTTGCCCCTGAGGTCTCTTTTATATTTCTCCCCCTCTCAGCCTAAACCTATGCCCTCTCGTTCTGGACTCCCCTACCCAGGGTAAAAACCTGGTTTATTTATCCTAGCCATGCCCCTTATAATTTTATAAACCTCGATAAGATCACCCCTCAGCCTCCAATGCTCCAGGGAAAACAGCCCCAGCCTATTCAGCCTCTCCTTATAGCTCAAATCTTCAAATCCTGGCAACCTCCTTATAAATCTTTTCTGAACACTTCCAAGTTTCACAACATCCTTCCGATAGGAAGGAGACCAGAATTGCATGCAATATTCCAAAAGTGGCCTAACTAATGTCCTGTACAGCCGCAACATGACCTCCCAACTCCTGTACTCAGTACTCTGACCAATAAAGGAAACCATACCAAACCCCTTCTTCATTATCCTATCTCGCTGTGACTCAAGTTTCAAGGAGCTATGAACATGCACTCCAAGGTTTCTTAGTTCAGCAACACTCCCTTGGACTTTACCATTAATTGGATAAGGAGAAAGTGAGGACTGCAGGTACTGAAGATCAGAGTTGAGAGTGTGTTGTTGGAAAAGCACAGCAGGATAGGCAGCATCTGAGGAGCAGGAAAATTGACGTTTCAGGCCAAAGGTGAATGAGGCTTGTGGGCTGGGGCTGAGAGATTAATGGGAGGGGGTGGGGTTAGGGGAAGGTCGCTGAAAGCGATAGGTGGATAAAGGTGAGGGAGAAGGTGATAGGTCGGGGGGGACTGATCGACAGGTTGAGAGGGGAGTGCCGAGTTGGAGGTTTGGGACTGGAATAATGTGGGTGGAGGGGAAATGAGAAAGCTGTTCAAATCCACAGTTATCCCATGTGGTTGCAGGGTCCCAAAGAGGAATATGAGGTGGTCCTCTGGAACGATCGCTCCCAACGTACAAGGACAGAATCCCCCGGTCCTCACCTTCTACCTCACCAACTTCCATGTGCATCCTCTGCCAATTCCGCCACCTCCAAAGATATATTTCCCTCCCTACCCCTATCAGCATTCTAGAAACACCATTCCCTCCACGACTCCCTCATCAGGTCCACACTCCCCCCCCACCAGCCCACACCTTCGTCCTGGCACCTTTCCCTGCCACCACAGGAGGTGCAAAACCTGCACCCACACCACTCCCCTCACCTCTGTCCAAGGCCCCAAAGGATCCTTCCACATCCATCAAAAATTTACCTGTTCCTCTACCAATGTTAGCCCCGGCATCCATTGCAGCCAGTGTGGTCTCCTTTACTTCGGGGAGACAGGACACCTTTTTGCAGATCGTTTCAGAGAAGATCTCACAGACATCTGCACCCACCAACCCCACCGCCCCATGGCTGAACACTTCAACTCCCCCTCCCACTCCATCAAGGACATGCAGGTCCTGGGCCTCCTCCACGACGAAACCATTACCACCCGATGCCTCGAGGAAGAATGCCTCATATTCTGCCTTGGGACCCTACAACCACACAAGATAAATGTGGAATTCAACAGCTTCCTCATTTCCCCTCCCCCAACATTATCCCAGTCTCAAGTCTCCAACTTGGCACCTCCCTCCTGACCTGTCCATCACTTTCCGCCCCCCCCCCGCCGACCTATCACCTTCTCCCTCACTTTCATCCACCTATCGATTTTTCAGCTACCTTCCCCCAACCCCACCCCCTCTCATTTATGTCTCAGCCCCAGCCCACAAGCCTCATTCCTGATGAATAGTTTACGCCTGAAACATCGATTCTCCTGATCCTCGGATGCTTCCTGACCTGTTGTGCTTTCCCAGCAACACATTCTCGACATGAGGTGTATAAGTCCTGCCCTGATTTGCTTTCCCAAAATACAACACTTCACATTTATCTAAGTTAAACTCCATTTGCCTCTCCTCAGCCCAGTGGCTCATCTGATCAAGATCCTGTTGTAATCAAAGGTAACCCTCTTCTCCGTCCACTACATCCACAATGTTGGTGTCATCTGCAAACTTACTAACTATAACTCCGAAGCTCACATCCAAATCATTTATTGAAGATAATGTGAGTTAACGGAGTGACTGGGAGCGTAGATGGTGTTTGAGTGTTTGAAGAGGTAACCCAGCTGATGACAGAAAGATAAGGAGATGAGTGAATCCTTGAGCAATGACAATGGTTCATATCTTATCTTGGGCACATGTTGGGACAGACTCAGACTTTGATTCCATCTGACCTGATGTTACTGTGAGATAGATCCTTTCACACATGCTCAGCAGCTGTTCTTATAATAAGGACCTAGTTAACCTTTGCTCTGCATCATCCCTCATCTTTATCCCGACTGACTGTACACTATTGACAGTATTTATACTTTCACTTTAGTGAGTACAGTTCTGGGTGGCACATTGTAGGAAGGACATGAATGCAGTGGAGAGAGTGCAGAAGTGATTTACAAGAGTGATCCAGAGATGAGGAACTTTGGTTATAAGATTGGATTGAAGAAGTTGTGACTGTTGTCTTTGGAGAAAGGAAGGTGAAAAGGAGATCTGATTGATGTTTTCAAAACCATGAGCTCGAGTAGACCAGGAGAAACTATTCCTGCTTGCAGAAGGAAGAAAAAATACAAAGGCATTGATTTGAAGTGATTTACAAAAGGTACAAATGTGATATGAGACAAAAACATTCACTCAGCAAATAGTTTGGGTCTAGAATGTGTTACCGAGGAGGTGTGATGGAGACAGGATCAACTGAGACATTCAAGAGGATGGTGGGTCAGTATTTGGGCAGAAATAATGTCCAAAGATACAGAGGATTGGCACCAGGGAAAGATGCTAATTTGAAGACCCAAGGGAGACATGATGGGTGAATGGCCTTCTTCTATCCCCAAATCTGTACTTTACAGGAAGGTCTGCAATGTGGTTTCATTAAGCTCCTTGAATGTGTACAGAGATCTTCCGGAGATCGTACTGAGCCAACACATGTCAAACTGATTCTCAGAGGCTCCATTAGACGCTGTTTTCTCATTGTAATGTTTTAAGGTCAGTGTCTAACCAACTATCTGCCTCTTTTTTGTCTTTGTCCTCTGTCCCCCTTGTTTGAGCTGTGACAATGGGACGAGGCCTCTGTCTCCCTTGTTTGAGTTGTGACCATGGGACAAGGTCTCTGTCCCTCCCTGTTTGAGCTGTGACAATGGGACAAGGTCTCTGTCCCTCCTTGTTTGAGCTGTGACCATGGGACAAGGTCTCTGTCCCTCCTTGTTTGAGCTGTGACCATGGGACAAGGTCTCTGTTCCTCCCTGTTTGCGCTGTCACCATGGGACAAGGTCTCTGTCCCTCCTTGTTTGAGCTGTGACCATGGGACAAGGTCTCTGTCCCTCCCTGTTTGAGCTGTGACAATGGGACAAGGTCTCTGTCCCTCCTTGTTTGAGCTGTGACCATGGGACAAGGTCTCTGTCCCTCCTTGTTTGAGCTGTGACCATGGGACAAGGTCTCTGTCCCTCCCTGTTTGAGCTGTGACCATGGGACAAGGTCTCTATCCCTCCCTGTTTGTGCTATTAAATGGAGATCTGTGATGGGTGAAGCACTGAAGAAAGACTACTGTTGGAACCTGCAGTTTTATCTTTTTATTTTCTGTTAAAAACTAAGAAGGTCCATAGTATGTAACTTTTAACTTTACTTCATTTATTTTACACTACATTATAATTACTGCAATGTTTACCTCTTGACTTTTTTCTTCCTTTCTACCTGGTTTTTCGGCTTTTGTACCTCGGTATTCGTACCGAAGATGGCACTTTATGTGGAGACATGAAACATTTTTCTCTGTACTCCTGTATGTTTGTACTTGAGTACACATGGCAAGGAAGCCAAAATCAAATCAAAACCAGTTCCCTGGTGTTTCCCTGTACATTGTCCTGAACGTGTCTTACTGTTGCATTAGTCAGCATTGAAAGTTCTCGATTTTGTGAGGTGTCTTGATGCTTAAAAATGTCAACAGTGGGAATGAGCATCCAGCCCTTAAAATCAGGGGGTGACTGGGCTGAATCATCAGGAACAGGGTTTGTAGCCCACACCCCTTCACTCCCCAACACTGAGTGTCTCTGTATTTCTGTTTCTGTCCCTGTGTAAGGGGTTGCTGTGTCTCTCTGAACTCCCATTGGGGTGGACATCACTGATGTACTTTAATGTGTTAATGACCCATCCCCACAGTCTAGGGCAGTGCGGGCAGAAAGCTTCATGGAGGATCTGGAGTTATCATTCACACATTTCTGACAGCAAAGGGATCTTCTGGGATTACAGTCCCTAAGGTAACATTTGTTACAATGAGGAAGCCTCCTCTGTTCACCCTCACCACAGAAATGAAGATCATTGAAATGTTTCTGTGTGTTCTGTAAATCCTCAGTGAGTAGATTTTCAATCATTCATTCTGTGTGTTGTTACAGGGCCAGGAGAGGAACCCTGTCTCACCTGATGTTACAATCCAAGTGGGGGATTCAATGATTGATGATCTCACCAGCCCTTTGACAGTTACATTTCAGGATGTACCTTTCCAGGTGAGATAAACCTCCACATTATCATCGAGCTAAGCCTGTGAGCAGCCAGGTCTGACTGGATTGTGCAGCAGAGTCTGGATCATCTCCAGTGTTGATGAACAAGTTAAACTGAATGACCCCGAAATTCTATAGTCCTCAGGCTGTGAATGGAGCCCTGTCTGGGCAGGTTTGGAGGATTCAGAGCTGATCTCCTTGTCTCTTTAATGTCCATCAGAAGCTGTGATCATGGTGAGGGTGTGGAATGTTATGATGCTCTACAAATGAGGATCGCTGGGCCTTGTGAGACATTTCCCATCACTTGTGTCCTGAAATTCCTCTGGAGAGTTGAGAAAGGAGGGTCTGGGACAGGACAGAATGATTGTCCACCCCATGGATATGGCCCTGACTCCATCCAAAACCCCATGGTCAGAGGGATATCTCTGTTAAAGGTGGACCCCCCACAACATTCCTGGTAAAACAGGTTGTTCCCCTCGGGTCAGGTGACCCTGTTTCTTCAGGTTTGTGGAGCTTGGGGGAAAAGTTCATTAAAAATGGCCACGTTCCAGTTTGGTCACTTCATGAAATGTAATTGTTCACACAATGTTCCTTATACCCCACATTCTGGGGACCATAAACAGCAGAAGGAAATTAAATGGGACATTTTCCTCATTTACATCAATAGACCCACAGCCCCCCATGGCCACAGTTTCAGATCAGCAGGAGAAGGACAGGGACTCGGTGTAAACAGGTGCTGCCCCATTGGCCATCCAAAACACCCAAAACCCATCCCCTTTACAGCCTGAGAGACTCTGGGAGTGAAACCTGTTCACGGAGCATCACCTCAAACAGAGCTACACAATCTCACCTCAATTCCCTGACAGTAACAGCCATGTCCTGCCTGTCCTCAGGGAATTGAGGTGAGTCTTCACTTGAATCTCTCCCAGACGATGATGGTTTTAAGCTGTCATCTTTCCTTCATTATGACTCATCTCCATTTCAGTAAAATGACCTCCACAAGTTCTGTAAAGGCACTCGGCACGGGCTGCATTTTCCCAATCTCATGGAGACAGGTTTGGGGGTGAATGGCCTGGTTAAAGAGCCAGAAACCCTGACAGGTCACTCATTGACCCTGTCCAGGGGTGAGTTTCTCATGATAAGGGACTGGAGCAATCACAGGACTCAGCAGCAACCTCCACAGAGATGGCCAAGCAGTGAGGCCAAATATGACCCCAATCAGGGACCATGATCCTCCAGTGCTGCAATGCTGCTGGTGTTACACAGGCCCCTGCTCTGTCAGGAGTTGAGTAACATGGTGGAAGGGCTCTCTCACTGGGAGGGCAGTGGACCATGGGTAACTGATATAACTGACAGCTTCAGGGAGCTGCAATGCTCACAGTGGTCCTGGAGTAGTGCAGACAGTCTTTCAGAGGGATCACTGTCCAACCTGAGGTTCCTCACAGGACTTTGTATCGTTCTCACCACTGAAGAGAGAGACATTTGTGAGTGCCCCTATTTGAAGGTGTCTGCTCGGTCTCTCCCGTGTCCAGCAGCGTTCTCCTCTCCCAATGAGGCTGCTGTCTGGACACTGCTTCAGACCCTCCCCCTGGGCCCTGTACTTCCTGGTAAAGTTAAAGATGGTGAATGGAGAGGTGACCAATTAGGAACCTGCTTTGTGTAAAGTTACTTTGGTGGGAACACTGAGGTCATACCCAGGATCCGGAAAATTATAACCCAATAATTTCCCAGTTGGCATCACATTTCCTCCTCCTTCCCTGCCTTACCCTGTTAGACAGGCGAGAGAGAAATGTCTCAATGTGTTTGTATCGACCCAGCTGCTTCAACTGTGTTATTGTTGGTGAAGCTAATGTTCTGGTTTATCTTTTCCATTTTAGCCCGATTCTCCACCATGCAGCTCCTGGGACTCTGGTGGAAATGGTAAGTGAAGATTGTTTTAAAATGCTGACATCACTCAATACTGGAATGTGTAAATGAGGGAATGATTCTCATGATTAATAATTCTCCAATACAGGCCCCTTCGATCAGAATGGATGTAACACCCCCATGAGCAGACTGGGGAACAGAGTGGATACGATCACTTGCAGATGTGACCGTCTGGGTTTCTTCTTTGCCCTAACACTGGAATCGAAGGTATGAATCGTGCTCATCTCCACACTGTAAATAAACTCCAATATAAGGTTCAATTGGCCTGGAAAGTGAGACTGTTATCACATTCTTACTGCAGTTCAATACAGCTCTGCCCAAGTCTTGAACATGCCTCTGCAAAATATTCTGTAGCTCTCCCACCCCAGTCTCGATGTTTACTTTTAATCTGTTTAAAAACCAGCAATGTAACAATATTTCAGCCTCTCAGTTCAGATGAACCTCCTGCTTGAAATCCCGTTCTGACTTTGATCTCAGTGCCCATACATGGATTTTCAATGGGCCTCCCAACTCTGCTGCAGTGTCTGAGCTCCCGCTAGTGCAGACAAACCAGGGAAATCAGTCATGTTTTTTTCATTCTCTCCCAGGATGCAGGTATTGCTGGATGGGCCAACGATAGTTCCCTGTCCCTAATTGCTCTGGAGAAGTTGGTTCTGTGCTGCCTACTTGAACCTCCATAATGTTTATCCCCACAATGCTGACAGGAGGGGAGTTCTGGGAGTTTTACTCAGTGGCTGTGAACTAATGGTGATTTATTACCAGATCAGATGGTGTGTGGCTTGAAGGGTAACTTGCAGACGGTCCTGTTTTCATTAATCGTCTGGCATCATCCTTCTTGATGATGAATGGAGCAGGTTTGAAAGGTGATTTTCAAGGAGTTTTGGTGAGTTAATCCAATAAATGGTACTTACTGCTACCACTGTGATCCTGAGCTGCACGTAGTGAGTGTTGAAGGTGGTGGATGTGATGCCAACCAAGTGGTTTCCTTTATCCTGCGAACTGCCAAGCTTCTAGAATGTTGTTCCTCATTCAGAATTCTCCCGAGATGAACATACGGGCAAATGTTTTATTGACATTAATTTTAAGACAGCTCGAATATAATAACAGAAATGTGTTGCTGAGTCTGAGTTTTGGGCCCCATATCGAAGGAAGGGTATTGGAGGAGATCTCAAGGAGGCTTAAAAGAATGATCCCGAGGATAAAGGGCTTGTCACATGAGGAGCAAATGGGAACTCTGGGAACATACTCAATGGCATGTAGTCGGATGGCGGGATCTGACTGCAACTTGATACTAAGAGGCCTGGATTGAGTGGATATGGAGAAATTGTTTCCACCAATAGGAGATTAGGAACTGGGGACACAGCCTCAGGGTGAAGGGACGACCATTTAGATGAGGAGGAATTTCTGCTGCCAGAGGGTGCTGAAGCTGTGGATCTCATTGCCCAAGTGTCTTTAAGATAGAGATGTACAGGTTCTTGATCAGTCAGGGAGTAAGGGTTATGGGGAGCAGGCAGGAGAATGTGGTTGAGGAACAGGCCAGCCATGATTGAATGCTAGAGCTGATTCAATGGGCTGAATGGCCTCATTGTACCCCTGTCTTATGGCCTCAGCAGGACATTTCTGCTCTCGTAATCTTGCCCTCTCGAAGTGAATGCTAATATTGCATTTGCTTTCCTCACTGTCAGATTTGATACATAATCCCCACATCTAAGTCAGTAGAAGTATGATCGATGCAATTTATCAAGGCCGATTTCATTTTAAGATCTGAACTGTCCAGTCCCGTCATCAGCTGGAACCATAGTAAGGACAAGTGGAGAGTATCCCATCAGAATGCTGAGGTGTGCCTTGTAGACAGGCTTACGAGTGCAGAGGTGAGTCACTCACAGCAGAATACCGAGTTTAGAGTTCAAACTGGTGGCATCGGGATGTTGGTTACTTTGTCAAGGGTGTTTAAAAAATCGTCAGAGAGTCTGGAAGAGGGACCGAATGCAGCAGGTGTCAGAGAGCAGGTCACTGCAAACCCCTGTCTGTGTGAATGGAGGGTTGTTGATTTGATGGGGTTTATGACAGGGGGAATACATATTGAAAAACATTAACTTGCTTAATGATCAAGGATTGATCTTTGGACAGTTTAGGAGGAGATGACTAGAGGAAGAAGGGAATATATTTTCTCACCTAAAAAGCATGGCCATCTTGGTGTAGGAGATTAACTTGTGAAACTTCCAGACCAGGAATGTTTGATTCGAAATATGCAGATGATTACAAGACTGAGAAAGAGTAAGCTTTCAGTGACATGAGTGTTCATGTCAGAGACTTGACAGCGCACTGTTAAAAAAATCTGGAAGCAGCACTTAAGTTGAATTTAAAGATTTGACATCGAAGGTAAATTTCTCTGGATTTGAATCACTATAAAATGATACTATCAGGGATTAGATGAGAGTTTGTTATGCCGTGTTTTAACATCTGTCAAACTATGGTGACTCAGTGGTTAGCACTGCTGCCTCATAGCACCAGGGTCCCATGTTCAATTCCAGTCTGTGTGGAGTTTGCACATTCACCCCGTGTCTGCGTGGGTTTCCTCCAGGTGCTCTGGTTTCCTCCCACAGTCCAAAGATGTGCAGGTCAGGTGAATTGGCCTTCTAAATTGCCCATAATGTTCAGTTCAGAGGGAAATGGGTGTGGGTGGGTGACTCTTAGGAGGGTCGGTGTGGACTTGTTGGGCCGAAGGGCCTGTTTCCACACTGTAGGTAATCTAATCTATATTCTTTATTTAGACAGCTTTTTTGTTATTTTGTCCAGGAAGCTTCTGTTTTATTGCTGAAGTGAACTGCAGCCTTGTGTATCTGTGGTTCGGTAAATGAGCCTCACTTTAAAAATAAATATGATTTATACAATCCAGATTTCATTCTGCGATCTTAACTGTCAAGAGTGTGGTGCTGGAAACGCACAGCAGGTCAGGCAGCATCCGAGGAGCAGGAGAATCAACGTGCATAAACCCTTCATCAGGAATGAGGCTTGGGGGGGGGAGGGGGGGGTCGCTGAGAAATAACTGGGGGGGAGGGGGTGGGGCTGGGGGAAGGTAGCTGGGAATGTAATAGGTAGGTGGAGGTGGGGGAGAAGGTGATAGGTTGGAGAGGAGGGTGGAGCAGATGGGGAGAAGGATGATGGACAGGTCAAGAGGGCGGTGTCGAGTTGGAGGTTTGGGACTGGGTTAAGGTGCGGGGAGGGGAAATGAGGAAACTGGTGATATCCACATTGATCCCATGTGGTTGCAGGGTCTCAAGGCGAAAAATGAGGCATTCTTCCTACAGGCATCGGGTGGTTAGGTTTTGGCGATGGAGGAGGCCCAGGACCTGCATGTCCTTGATGGAGTCGGAGGGAGAGTTAAAGGGTTCAGCCACGGGGCGGTGGGGTTGGTGGGTGAAGCTGTCCCAGAGATATTCTCTGAACTGATCCACAAATTGACATCCTGTCTCCCTGATGCAGAGCAGATCACATCAGGTGCAATGTATACAATAGATGATGTGTGGGAAAGTACAGGCAAATATCTGTCAGATGTGGAAGAATCCTTTGGGTTTTGGACAGAGGTGAGGGGGGAGGTGTGGGCACAGGTTTTGCAATTCCTGCGTTGGCAGGGGAAAGTGCCGGGAGTAGGGTGTGGTCTGGTGGGGGTGGCGTGGCTCTGACAAGGAAGTTGCAGAGGGAATGGTCTCTCCAGAATGCTGACAAGCGTAGGGAGGGAAATATATCCCCCGTGGTGGTGTCTGTTTGGAGGTGACAGAAATGGCGGAGGATGATGCGATGTATGCAAGGGTTGGTGGGGTGGAAGGTGAGAACCTGAGGGGTTCTGTCCTTGTTGTTGGAGGGGTGGGATTCAAGGACGGAGGTACGTGAAGTGGAGGAGATGTGCTGGAGGGCAGCGTCGACCACGTGGGAGGGGAAATTACGATTGTGGAAGAAGGAGGCCATCTGGGACTTTCTGAGGTGGAATTGGCCATCCTGGGAACAAATGAGGTGAAACAAATTTGGAATAAGGGATGGTGTTTTTACAGGTGGTAGAGTGGGAGGGTGTAGTCCAGGTAGCTGTGGGTGTCCGTGGCTTGGAAGATGTCCATGGTTCGTCGGTTGTCGGAGATGGAGCTGGAGGGGTCCAGGAAGGGGAGGGAGGTGTCCAAGATGGTCCAAGTGAATTGAGGTTGGGGTGAAAGGTGTTAGTGAAGTTGATGAACTGTTCAACCTGCTCCTGGAAGCACGAGGTAGCACCGATACAGTCATTGATATAGCGGAGGAACAGGTGGGAGGTGGTGCTGGTGTAGCTGCAGAAGATAGACTGCTCCATGTATCCAACAAAGAGGCAGGCATAGCTGGGTCCCATGTGGGTGCCCATGGTTACCTATTTGTTTTGGAGGAAGTGGGTGGATTGGAAGGAGAAGTTGTTAAGGGTGAGGACCAGTTCAGCCAGCCAGCTGAAGGTGTCAGTGGAAGGGTACTGGTTGGGAGGGCGTGAGAGGAAGAAATGGAAGGCTTGGAGACCTTCGTTGTGGGGGATCGATGTGTACAGGGATGTCCACGGTGAAGATGAGGTGTTGGGGGCCAGGGAAATGAAAATCTTGGAGGTGGTGAAGAGCATGGGTGGTGTCCCGAACATAGGTGGGGAGTTCCTGGACTAAGGGGGACAGGACGGTGTGAAGGTCGGCCAGGATCAGTTCAGTGGGACAGGAGCAGGCTGAGACAGTGGGTTGACTGGGGAAGTCAGGTTTGTGAATCTTTAGTAGGAGATCTCTGGGACATCTGCATCAACCAACCACACTGACCCATGGCTGAACACTTCAACTCCTCTCCCACTCCACCAAGGACATGCAGGTCCTGGGCCTCCTCCATTTCCAAATGCTAACCATCCGACACCTGAAGGAAGAACTCCTCATTTTCCGCCTTGAGACCCTGCAACCACACAGGATCAATGTGGATTTCACCAGTTTTCTCATTTCCCCTCCCCCCTCCCCCACATTATGCCAGTCCCAAGCCTCTAACACAACTCCGCCCTCTTGACCTGTCCATTATCTTTCCCATCTATCCACCCCACTCTCCTCTCTGACCTATCACCTTCTTCCCCACCTTCATCTACCTGTTGCATTCTCAGCTATCTTTCCTCCTCCCCCCCGACCCAGTCCCAACCCCCTCCCATTTATCTCTCAGCTCCTCAGCCCACAAGCATCATTCCTGGCGAAGGGCTTATGTCCAAAACATCAATTCTCCTGCTCCTCGGATGCTGCCTGACCTGCTGTGCAGTCCTCACTTTCTCCTCCCTGGGATCTGAACTGTCTGGCGATAATATCAGCTGGCATCCTAACAAAGACAAGTGGAGAGTATCCCATCGGAGTCCGGAGTTATGTGACGTAGGCAGGCGGATGGATGTAGGGATGAGTTACTCACAACCCAATTCCCAGCGGTTGGCCTGCTGATTGGCCACTGTATTTATATCGCTGGTATAGCTGGGCAGTGGTAAGCTCATCACATTAAAAGTGGGGAAGTCAACAACGATAATTCCATTGAATGTCAGGGGGAGATGGTTATATTCCCTCTTGCTGGAGGTGACCACTGTCTGGTAGTTGGGAGTGAAGGTTAACTTTCCACTTGGCAGCTGAAGCTCCATGTTGTCCAGGTCTTGCTGCATGTTCACACGGACTGCTTCAGTAGCTCAGGTATAGTACTGAGAGTGAAGATCCTCACGTCTGACCTTATGATGGAGGGATTGTTGTGTAAGAAGCAGCTTATTCAGGTTAGGCCTAGGACACTCCCCTGTTGAAGTCCTGCCGAATATTCTGCACTGAGATAATTGATCTCCACTAACCACAACCACCTTCCTTTGTAAAAAAAACAAATTACTGCAGATGCTGGAATCTGAAACCAAAAGAGAAAATGCTGGAAAATCTCAGCAGATCTGGCAGCATCTGTAAAGAGAGAAAAGAGCTGATGTTTCAAGTTTAACTGACCCTTGTCAAAGCTAAAAAAAAGGGAGAAGTAGGGAGTTATTTATACGAGGCTGAGAGAAGGTGATTCATGGCTCCAGAAGCAAAAGTAGCAATAAAGAGGTGATAATGACCTTCCCTGTGACTTGCCACTTCAGCACCCAATCCTGTTCCCATACCCACATGTCTGTCCTTGACCTGCTGCAATGTTCCAGTGAAGCTCAACACAAACTGGAGGAACAGCATCTCATCTTCCAACTAGGCACGTTACAGCCTGCCGGTCTCAACACTGAATTCAACAACTTCAGATGATTATCCCAACTTGACCCCTCTGTTTTCATTCTGCTCTGTAATTTTATTTCATTTATTTTATTTACTTTTTTTTCACTGTTCCGTACCTCTTATTTTTTGATTGTCTCTCTTTCTCTCGCTCCCCACTCTCTCATCACCTTTTTCTTCTCCTCTTCCCCCTTTGCTATCCTTCTCCCCTGTTTTCCATTTTGCCTCTGCTTCACCCATCCCCCACATATTGTGTCACGTAGCACTGGCTTCAGCCTTGTTCACTCATAGCTCCTAATCTCCCTATAATCTCTCTATGCACTGTCATTATCACATTTTATTGCTACCTTTGCTTCTGGAGCCATGACTCACCTTCTCTCAGCCTGGTATAAATACCTCCCTATTTCTCCCTATTTTTTAGCTTTGGCAAAGGGTCAGATAGACTTGAAATGTCAGCTGTTTTCTCTCCTTACAGATGCTGCCAGACCTGCTGAGATTTTCCAGCATTTTCTCTTTTGGTTCCATCTTCCTTTGTGTTTGGTATGGCTCTAGCCAGCGGAGAGTTTTCTCCCTGATTCCCATTGATTCAGGTTTTCCTGAGGCTCCATGATGCCCACCCCTGGTTAAATACTGCCTTGGTGTCAAGGGCAGTCACTCTCACTTCAGTTCAGCTCTTTGTGAACAGTTGGACCAAAGCTATAATTCTATCAGGGGCTGGGGATGCTGTCGTTCCCAAACTCCGATAGCAACGTATTGCTGAAAGTGCCATTTGAGAGCCCTATTAACCAGGCCTGCTCTGGTTATCAACAATAGGGTGGCACGGTGGCACAGTTGCCTCACAGCGCCAGAGACCCGGGTTCAATTCCCGCCTCAGGCGACCGTGGAATTTGCACATTCTCCCCGTGTCTGCGTGGGTTTCCTCCGGGTGCTCCGGTTTCCTCCCACAATCGAAAGATGTGCAGGTCAGGTGAATTGGCCATGCTAAATAGACAATAGACAATAGACAATAGATGCAGGAGTAGGCCATTCAGCCCTTCGAGCCTGCACCGCCATTCAACATGATCATGGCTGATCATTCCCAATCAGTATCCTGTTCCAGCCTTATCAGCCTCAGGTGACTGACTGTGTGGAGTTTGCACGTTCTCCCCGTGTCTGCGGGGGTTTCCTCCGGGTGCTCCAGTTTCCTCCCACAGTCCAAAGATGTGCAGGTCAGGTGAATTGGCCGTAGTGTTAGGTAAGGGGTAAATGCAGGGGTATGGGTGGGTTGCGCTTCGGCGGGGGCGGTGTGGACTTGTTGGGCCGAAGGGCCTGTTTCCACACTAAGTAATCTAATCTAATCTAATAGACAGCTTGAGCTGTAATTGATCGGGTTGGTTCAGTCCTGGTTCCTGTCGATGAGATATTCCAAGCTGCTTTATAAATGGCAGCGCTGTACCTTGGTCAAGGGTGTGGTTACCGCTGGATAACTTAACCTTTGTGTCCATGTTAGTGTCCAGGACCTTCAACTGCTCCTTGCTATGACATGGAGTGAATCCACTGACCCACGGACTGGCATCTCCAGTGCAGGGAATGTCAGGTGGAGGCCAAGATGGAGTTTCCACTCAGCAGTTTGAGCCAAAAATGATGACAATGCTTCAGTCTTGTCCTTTGCCCTGATGTTCTGAGCTCCCTCTTCATTGGGGTGGGGGATATTTGTGGAGCCTGCTACTCCAGAGAATTGTCTAATTGTCCACCTCCATTCAGCATCAGGACTGCAGGGCTGAGATTTGACCCATTGGTTGTGGGATTGCTTAGCTCTGTCTATTGCAGGCTGTTTACAATGTTTAACATGCAAGTAGTCCTGTGTTGTTGGATCACCAGGTTGGCCCCCCATTTTCAGTGATGCTCATGTTCTGTTGATTCACCCTTTTTCCTGGGACCATGCTCTGGATTCTGGAAAGTGTACTCCAGTACAACTTAAGCTTTCCCAAGGTTAGTCGGAGATCCAAGCTTGCTCAGCTGCACCAAGCAAACACTACTTGTGGGATTATATGATCTCACTGTATATTGCCCTGAGCTATTAATGTCTCACAGGCTTCTTCACAGCCACACCATGGCTCTCAGTACTTTTGCTAAATCTTAACTGTGTAACTGCTTTGATATCTACTAGTGGGCGGCACGGTGGCACAGTGGTTAGCACTGCTGCCTCACAGCGCCTGAGACCCGGGTTCAATTCCCGCCTCAGGCGACTGACTGTGTGGAGTTTGCACGTTCTCCCCGTGTCTGCGTGGGTTTCCTCCGGGTGCTCCGGTTTCCTCCCACAGTCCAAAGATGTGCAGGCCAGGTGAATTGGCCATGCTAAATTGCCCATAGTGTTAGGTAAGGGGTAAATGTAAATGTAGATGTAGGGGTATGGGTGGGTTACGCTTCGGCGGGGCGGTGTGGACTTGTTGGGCCGAAGGGCCTGTTTCCACACTGTAAGTAATCTAATCTAATCTAATCTAAAAAAAACAGCCTTACTTTGCCAAAGGCAATTCTACACTCTGGCCTCCTCTCAGTTACAACTCCTGGCTCTTTTTGGAACTTTCCTTAATCCTGACTAACTGCAGCTGTCAAATCGCTCCTGGGACTTCTCCCTGATCCCTAGTTACAGGCCCTCTCTGTAACTTCAGTCAGTTCCTACATGGAGCCTGTTTCTGACTCTGTTTCTCTCTCTCTCTGCTCTCTCTTCAGCTGCTGTTCAGTTGCCTTTGAGTTGTTTTGCATGATTTATCAAAACCCCTCAACAAGCCCCATCCTTATTCCTCGGTAGGATTGCAACCATTGGAACAGGCAAAGGTAGCAACACTCGCAGAGCATGAAGATCAGCTTAATTTTCACACTTCCAAATGTAGTAACAAGTCGCAGGATTTAAACACCATAGTAATCTAATCTAATCTAATCTAAAACCATAGCATTTCAAGGTATCAGCACTGTTTTAATAATCTTCCTTTGAAGCTGCACTGAATCTTTGAGTTAAGGACACAGACACATCATCCATCCGTTCATGCACTGGAGCTGTACCTTAACCTCTAAGTTTATTCTTTAAACTTAAATACGATAGATTCTCATTTTTAGTCACTGAGGTAAAAATGATATCTCTGTGTTCCAACAAGACACCTCTATTCCAAATAATATCCCTTTTAGCTGGTTTGAGAAAATTATTGAGATTTTGTGTGTTGAAATGTTTTGGATTCTTGTTGGCTTTGACCTTTGAAGACTTTGAGATCTGTCACCTTCTCCTGATCCCCTTTTGAATGTGCTTCATTGGAATCTTTCTCAGCGATGTCAATAGTTCCCTTCTTCAGTTTCTCTTTCTAATATTTTCAGTCTTTTGGGAAATTTATGAACCACATCCTTCCCATCCTCTGGCCTTTTGCTTTTCCTCTTCCCTATCGGTAGAAATTCCATGGCTCCATGACGGTGGCTGTGGGAAGCTGGGTTCCTGACTGACACCTGGCTTCAGACTCATCTCCCTGAATCACTTCCTTTGGAACAGAATTGGCTGCATTGTGTGGGTCTATATTAGTTTATTCAATCAGTGTGAAGGGACTTTTGGTTTCTTGACTCCGATCATGTTCTAGTTTCTCTGAGATACATCGCACAGCCTTCTGTAACCAATCATTTTCTTCCCTGTGAAGTTTTAAAGAGTGGAAACTTAATTTTCACTTCTTTCACCATTTCCTCTGACTTTTGTTTTCTCCCTTAGTTCATAATTCATTCTCAAATTTGCTGATTTTTTTTTACATTCAACCACGCAACTACTCTGGTCAGTTTAGTTGCCTCTGTTTCATAGTGGTCTTAAAAAAACCAGCGACAAGTTTCACCATTTCACATAATAATTCCATACATTATGGAACTATTCCTCCCTCTGTATCTGATTGCTCCTCAGCCTATTTCTTGAAAGTCTCTTTGTTCAAAAATCTCGTTTTTTTCCTTCGCATGGAACATTTCATCTTTCTTGTTCTCCAGTCTGAGTCAGCATTTTGTCTGTCTTCGTTTTTAATTCTGGACTGAGCCAAGTATTCTGAGCCTTCAGAAAGTCCTTCTCCTGTTCAAGGTATTTGTCATGATACCTCACAGAGTCTTTTGATAGTTGATGTTCTAAACTGAATCTTTATTGAATTTGCTTTCACGTGTTTATCATTGAGACATTTTCAGTTCTCACTCAAGTATTTTCGTTCCTGTGACCGATGCTGAAGTGTTCTCACCTGTTTAATTTTTCTTCAGTAAATTCATCATTTGAGCGTGGAAGTTGGTTCCCCACATTACTCAGTTTTTCCTTAAAGTGTGATTATCGGCAAAAGGCTTCTTGGGTTTGGCTGCAGTAATTGTGGAGTTTGGGCAAGATCAGTATGATCAGGAACTGCAGCAACACACTCATTGCTGTGTGACTGTCTATGCTGGACAACTCACTATCCAATATCATTTCCTCCCCCTTCAATGAGTAAACCAGGAATAATTTACACAATTTAATTCCACTTCCTAGCCACTTTGTAAGTTAACTTTGTGCAAGTAAATAGATTCATAAATCTTTATTAATACTTTTTATTTGTCAAACCATCAGCAACAAATATCACAACATCAGCCACCATCAAAGACTGACGTGCCCAGAGTCTGTCAAAATATTCATTGATTTTCTCATGAAGGAGAAAGAGAATCATTCTTGCTGAGAAATAAAATACCAGTAACCCTCCCATAACATGACAGTAATGCAATTTAGCAGTGCTGAGTTCCAGGAACAATTCCTTCAAAAGGTCTGAGACACATTCTAGAAAGTTCTAGGAGAACATGCTGCTTGTCTATTGCCCCTGGTTCATGGGTCCATTTCCAGCAATCAGTGCAATGTGGTTGCTATGGCGCATCTTGTTTCCAAGGACACAGAAGCTTTCAGCTTCACTCCCACTCTCAGCATCTCTCATTTTGACTTGAGGACAGTATCCTTTTGGGTGGAAATTTCTGCTCCATTGAGTGGCATGGGAAAAGGTAAGAAAACTGGAAAATATAGGGAGAATGGAAAAATCAGATTCTTGATAATATTTCCAGCTTTCCCTGGAGTTTACATAATGCATTTTCAATCTTGCAAATCAGCAGTTACAACCTTATTTCAAATGAAGTTGCATCTCATTATTCGACAGACTCATGTCATTTTGTAAGCAGCTTCCAGTTCTCCTCTCTGTCCCAGAGAAACCAGATCGCACCAATTCCTGACATGAAAGTCACCGCGGTTACCTGGCAACAATTGCTTGTTGTTTCCTTCTCTGTGTCTTTGGACAAATCCATTTTACTATCGTTTCATCTCGAGCCTCCATGTCATGTCAGTTGCAAACTGAGTAATCTCACTGGGTTTGCCATTTCTGTGTCACTTTTCCAACCTGTTACTGGAAGACAGCACTGCCACATTCTCACTCTGAACTGTAATGTGCAAAGGCATGGTCCGTGATGTTCAGGGTGACCTTTTTTAGATGGGGGTTTTATCACAGCGGGTATGTGCCTAAATTTCACTCCCTAATCTAGAAATAGCACTGCGGCATATTTGTGGATAAGGTTACATTGCTTCGAGCTCTATATCAAGGTATATGACCATAAGACCATAAGACATAGGAAGCAAGGCCATTCGGCCCATCGAGTCCACTCTGCCATTTAATCATGGCTGATGGGTGTTTCAATTCCATTTACCTGCACTCTCCCCGTGGCCCTTAATCCCCTGTGAGATCAAGCATTTATCAATCTCTTCCAGAGACAGAGAGAGAGAGAGAACAAAGGTAGGCAGACAAAGGGATTGGTGAGAGTTAACCAGGGAAGAGAAGCTAAACAGGTTATAATGAGGATTATGAGTAATTAAAACTGGGTTAGCTGTGCTAAAAGCAATCCATTTCATGACAGAACCTGAGGTACATTGTGTAGACAATAGACTTGGAAGGAGGTGTTGATGCTCAAAAATGATTAAACTGGATATTGTATTCTGAAGGCTTTAGTGGGTGGATCCAGTAGATGTGAGACAGCAGAGTCGAGAGTGTGGTGTTGGAAAAGCACAGCAGGTCAGGCAGCATCCGAGGAGCAGGAGAATCGACGTTTTGGGCATAAGCCCTTCATCAGGAATGAGGCTTGTGGGTCAGGGGGCTGTGAGATAAATGGGAGGGGGGGGGGTGTGGAGCTGGGGGGAAGGTAGCTGGGAATGTGATAAGTAGGTGAAGGTTGGGGGGGGGGGAAAGGTGATATGTCAGAGGGGAGGGTGAAGCGAATAGATGGACGGAAGCTGTCAAGAGGGAGGTGCCACGTTGGAGGCCTGGGAATGGGATAAGGTGGCGGGAGGAAAAATGAGGAAACTGGTGAAATCCACATTGATCCCATGTGTTTGCAGGGTTGCAAGGCGGAAAAGGAGGTGTTTTTCCTTCAGGTGTCGGGTGGTTAGAGTTTGGCGATGGAGGAGGCCCAGGACCTGCATGTCCTTGGTGGAGTGGGAGGGGGAGTTAAACTGTTCAGTCACAGGGTGGTAGGGTTGGTTGCTGCGGGGGTCCCAGAGATGTTCACTGAAATGTTCCACAGGTTGGCGTCCTGCCTCCCCGATGTAGAGGAGACCACATCAAGAGGAAACAGCAGATGATATGTGTGGAAGTACAAGTAAATTTCTGTCGGATGGGGAAGGATTCTTTGGGGCCTTGGGCGGAGGTGGGGAGGTGTGGGCACAGGGTGTGTACTTCCTGCATTGGCAGGAGAAGGTGCCAGGAGTGGGGTTTGGGCTGGTGGGGGGCATGGATCTGACAAGGGTGTCGCAGGGGGAATGGTCTCTGTGAAATGCAGATTGGGGTGGGAAGGGCAATATATCCCTCATGGTGGGGTCTGTTTGACTCCTCTCCGACTTCTCACCTTTCCCCTTCACCTTCATCGACCTCTCACATTCCCAGCTTTCTTCCCCCAGCCCCACCCCTCTCCCATTTATCTCTCAGCCCCCTGACCCACAAGCTGCATTCCTGATGAGGGGCTTACACCTGAAACATCGATTCTCCTGTTCCTCAGATGCTGCCTGACCAGCTATGCTGTTCCAGAACCATACTCTCTCTGAACCAGTAGATGTATTATACTTGGACTTGCAGAAGGTGATCAGCAAGGCACCTCACTGAAGATTAAGTCATAAGAGTCCATGGTGTTGGAGATTGTATGTTGGCAATGATAGAGACTTGACTAATGGACAGGAAACAGCAAGTGGAGAACAGGGGTTATTTCTCAGGTTCACAACCTGGGATCAGTGGGATCGGTGATGGGACTGCAACTGTTTACAATGTATTTTAATGACTTGGAGGAAGGAAGCAAATGTACTGCATCCTAAACTTGCATGTATCACAAAAACAGGTGGAAAGACAAGTTGTGAGAGGAATACAAAGAGTTTACAGAAGGTATTGGTACGCTTGCCTTAATTGGTCAGAGCATTGAATATAGGAGTTGGGAGGTCATGTTGCAGCTGTACAGGATATTGGTTAGGCCACTTTTGGAATATTGTGTGCATTTCTTGTCTCCCTCCTATAGGAAGGATATTGTGGAACTTGACAGGATTCAGGAAAGATTTACAAGGATGTTGCCAGGGTTGGACGATTTCAGCTATAGGAAGAGGCTGAATAGGCTGAAGCTGTTTTCTCTGGAGCGTCGGAGGCTGAGGGGTGACCTTATAGAGGTTTATAAAATCATGAGGAGCAGGGATAGGCTAAATAGACTTTTCCCTGGGGTGGGAGAATCCAGAACTAGAGGGCATAGATTTAGGGCAAGAGGGGAAAGATTTGAAAGGGACCGAAGAGGCAACGTTTTCATGCAGGGTGTTGTATGAATGAGCTGCCAGAGGAAGTGTTGGAGGCTGGTACAATTACAGCATTTAAAAGGCATCTGGATGGGTACATGAATAGGAAAGGTTTAGATGGTTATGGGCCAAGTGCTGGCAAATGGGATGAGATTAATTTAGGATATCTGGTCGCCATGTACACCAGTTGGACCCAAAGGTCTGTTTCCATGAGGTACATCTCTGCTACTCTCTGACTCGATATCAACAGGTGAAATAGTGGGCAAAATGGTGGCAAATGGTGTATAATGTAGGAAAATGTGAAGTTGTTCATTTTGGAAGGGAGAACACAAGAACAGTGTTAATTAAATGGAGAATAACTGCAGAAAGCTGTAACACTAAAGGAATTGGAGGGACATGTGCATGAAACTCAGAAAGCAGGTCATCAGGAAGACCAGTGGAACATTGGGCCTTATTTCATTGGGTTTGGAATATAACAGTGGGGAATTGTTTTAGTTTTCCACCTGTTACCCAGTAGATAAGTGCCCACATCCAATGGTCTCTGTGTCTCTGCTCAGGCTGCTTCTGGAGATTTGGAAAGCTCTGCCTGTTCCCTTTAGGGACAAACCCAACAGCACTGAGGCGAGTGATCTTGGCTGTTTCACAATCGACAGAAACTTCTTCAGAAAGCATTTCAAAACCCACAGGGGTTTCACCAGTCAGCCTGCTCTGCATGAGAAGGGTCCAGCGTTCTGTGGGACAATTGTTTTGTTCTGCAATGTTTCAAAGGAAAGGAAAATGCCTCCATGTCCGTTTCTTCAAATTTGTGGATTGTTGGGAAAATTTAAATAGCACCGGACTTGGCCCTGAGCTGGAGGCAGTTCTTTTCCCCATCAATATCTTCACTGAGTTCTGGAGAATTGTTCCATCTTAGTTCAAACTTTTAGGACTGAAATTCCCTTTATTGCCCCCTCCCTGTTCTCCCTTTTTGCTTTCCTCCCCTTCCCTTCAGAATTCTAGTTCTGGTCTCCTGTGTTCCAACTAATTCTTTCCCAGTGCTACCTCATCTATTTCCAGCTCTACACTTCCCTCTATCTCCCTCAAAATTAGCCGTTTCCATAAAACCATCAGATATCGGTCATTTAGCTCATTGAGTCTGCTCCATCATTCAGTGAGATCCTGGCTGATTTGATAATCCTCTGCTCCACTTTCCTGCCTTTTCCCTGGAACCCTCGAGTCCCTTACTGGTTAAATATCTGTCTATCTCAGCCTTGGATATCCTTAATGGCCCAGCCTCAACAGCCCTGTCTGGTAAAGTCTCACAGATACACCACCCTCTGAGAGAAGGAATGCCTCCTCATCTCTCTCTTCAAAGTGCAAACACTTCCTCTGAAATTATACCCTCTGCTCCTAGACTCTCACACAAAGGAAACCGACTTCCCCACATCTACCCTGTCAAGTCCTCTAAGAGTCTTGTGTGTTTCAATAAGGTCACTGTTCATTCCTGAAGCCTCCAATGACTACAGGCCCAACATGCTCAGCCTCTCCTCATAAGACATCCCCTCCAAACCTGGTACCAATCTTGTGAATCTTCTCTGGAATGTCGCCAAGGCCAGTATATTTTTCTGAGATAAGAAACACTAAATTGTTCACAGTATTCTAGCTGTTGTATAACAGGTACCTTGTATAGTTTTAGCAAACTTTCCCTGGTTTGATTCTCTATTCCCTTTGGAATTAGGGCTAACATTCCATTTGCCTTCCCTATTTCCTTTTGAAATTGGATACTAATTAATTCTGAGGACTCTCAAATCCCTCTGATCTGTAACTTTCTGCAATCTTTCTCCATTTAAATAAGATTCTACTCCCTTATTTTTCCTGAAGAACTGCATAAATTCACATTTTCTCACGTTATGTTCCTTCTGCTAAGAGTTTGCCCATTCGCTTAATCGATCTCTTTTTTGTGTCATCCATACCACTTGCTTTTCCATCTATTTATCTGCTGTCTGCAAACCTGGTGAGAGAACAGTCACCTTCTTCATGCAGTCACTAATATATATTGTATATGATTGTGGCCACAGAACTGGTCCCTGTGGCTCACCACTGGTTACAGGCTGCCATCCTGAAAATGCCCCCCCCCCCTTATCCCAACTCTGTCTTCTATTAGTTAACCAATCCTCTGTCCATGCTAACGTACTTCCTCCAACGCCATGAGTGCTTATTTTTTTAAACAACCCAATGTTTGATACCTCATCAAAAGCCTTCTGCAAATCCAATTTATATCATAAACCACTTCCACTTTATCTGTCCTGCTGGTTACTTCCTCAAAGAATTCAGGTAAATTGATCCCCTTCATGAGGCCATTCTAACTTTCCTCAATGATATTACATATTTTTAAATGCTCTCCTATTACATTCTCGATAATTGACTCCAACCTGACTTTGTTCAGATGTTAACCTAATCGGCCTATAGTTACTTGTTATTGTCTACTTCACTTTTTTAAGTAAAGGTGCTACATTGCCAGTTTTCCAAACCTCTGGGAATGTTTCTGAATCCTGGAAAGATTCTGGGAAAATTATTATCATTGCATCCATGATCTCTCCAGCCACTTCCATTAATTACTTGGGATAGATCCCATCGGAGTGTCTTTAGCCCCAGCAGTTTCTCTCACACTTTTTCTCTGGTGATCGTTTTTGTATTTATTTCCTCTCCTCCTTTGCAACTTGATTATTTAATAATTTCAGAATGTTGTTCGTGTCTTCTACTGTGAAGACTGATGCAAAGTATTTTTCAACCCCTCTGCCATTTCCTGGTTTTCCTCATTCTCTAAGAGGCTTAGATTTCTCTCTTCCTTTTTATATCTTTAAAGAAATTTTTGCTAACCATCTTAAAATAATCTGTAAATGTACTCTCAGAGATTATTTTCTCCCTCTTTAATATTTTTGGTCATATTTTGTTGGTTTTTAAAGCTTTCCAAATTGTTTGGCTTGCCACTAATCTTTGCCACATTGTACTCACCTTCCTTCAATTTGATTCGATCCTTAACTTCCCTGGTCAACCATGGTTGGCTTATAATCTTCCTGGGATCCACCTTCCTCACTGGAATATGTCTTTACTGGGAGCCATGAACTATTTTCTTTAAGTTCTGCCATTGTCCTCAACCATCATTGCTGCTAAACCCCTTTCCCAAACCACTCTGTCTTCATTCCTTTGTAATTACCCTTATTTAAGCTTTGCAGAGTTGTTTCAGACCCACATTTCTCCCTCACAATTTGAATGGTATATTGTACCATATCACGATCATTGTTTCTCAGCTGCTCTTTTACTCTGATGTTATTTATTAAACCTGTCTCATTATATATCACCAGATCCAAAATAGTCTGATCTCTAGTTGGATCTATAACACATTATTCTCGGAAACTGTCCCAAATATTCAATGAACTCATCCTCCTGACTTCTCCCAACAATCTGACTAGCCCAATCTGCGTTAAGATTAAAATCACGCATGATTAATGTACTGGTTTTGTTACATGCCTTCATTATGTCCTTGCCTATTCTCTGTCCCACAATATAGCTCTGGTTAGGAGGCCTATAGACTATTCCTTCCAGTGTCATCTTCTCCTCATGGCTCCCTCTGCTAATCTGACTGACCCAATCTACATAAAGATTAAAATAATCCATGATTTTGGTTTGTATAATTTTAGTCTTGTGCACAGGAACCTGGATTTATAAAATATGATTATTTACAGCACAATTATCCTCATTCCTCTAGAATTAGGATTCCATGTCAGCGTCATGTATGATCACATGTGTACAGTGAAAAGTGTAGAAAGCCGCCATTCTCAGCACTGTCTATGTTTCGATGCCAGATACGAGCATCCAAGTATTTGTTCTGGCCAATGTTGGAGGTGTGCACTGATTCCATTGCAGGGCCACTTCTCCATTGGTCATTATAAAAGTTAGGTTTAACCAGGGGGTCGTTAACCTTGCCAATTAGAGAGAGCTCAGACTGTAGTAAAAACAGCAAGTGCTGTTCTAAAATGGCTGTGTAAAATGAAGCAGAGATTAATCATAAATGGGCCTGTTACAGCTGGGAAGGGTATAATGAGTGATGTGCTGTAGGATTAGTACTGGGACTCCACTGTATACAATTGACATAAATGACTTGGACAAAAGGACAGAAGGTATGTTTCCCAAAAGATATACAGAGGTACTTCAATTATCCGAAGGCCACAGGCGGGGAGTATTCCATTCGGTGAACCGAATGCCGGATAACATAGATTAGCCATGCATCGGGACCTTGTGATCTTGTTTGGATAATCCAAAATTTGGATAATCGAATGCCAGATAATCGAGGTCCCTCTGTAGATAAGTTAAGTGAATGGGGAAGATCTGGCAAATGGAATATAATGAAGCAAAACATGAAATTGTCCATTTTGACAAAAAGAATAAAAAAGCTTATGATCTAAATGGTGAGAGATTGCCATGCTCTCGGGTGCAGAGAGATATATCTGTGTCCTAATATAGGAATCATTAAAGGTCAGTGTGTGGGTACAGCAAAATATTAGGAAAGCTAATAGAATGGTATAATTTAATGAGAGGAAAATGGAATACAGAAGTGAAGAGGTGAGACCACATCTGGAATACTTTGTGGAGTATTGCTCACCTTACTTAAGGAAAGATGGAAATAAATAGGAAGCAGTGCAGGGAAGGTTTACCAGACTAATACCTGGAATAGAAAGGTTGACTTATGAGGAAAGGTTGGACAGACGAGGTTTGTATCCATTAGAGTTGAACAGGGTAAGAGATGACACGGTTGAAATATATAAGATTCTAAACGGCTTTGACTTGGTGGATGTAGAAAGGATGTTTCCTCATCTCGAAGAAACTACAACTCGGGATCGTTGTGTATGATTTGGGGCTTGAGAAATGGAGAGGAAGCAAAATATATTTTTCTCAGAGTCATCTTGAAAAGTTGGTAGGAGCAGAGGCCTTGAATATTTTGATGTCAGAATTTGCTAAATTCTTCTTAAAGCAAGAGGTGAAAGGTTATTAATGGGAGTGAAAAATGGATTTGAGTCACAGTTTTTTACATGTACAGTGTAAACCAGTAATAACATTCTAAAAATAATCAAGAGGTGAAACATTGAGGCTGGGGAGGAAATAAATCAGCAAAGACAAAGTATTAAGGAAACTAATAGGGATAAAGGTTCCCTAGACCTGATTCGCTGCTTCCTAGAATATTAAAGGAGGTAGCTACAGAGATACTGGATGTGATAGCGGTAACCTTCAAAGAATCGTTAGATTCTGGAAAATTCCCAGAGGATTGGAAAACTGCCTGCCTAACACACTCATTCAAAATGTGGACCAAGTTAAACATCACACAACACCAGGTTATCGTCCAACAGGTTTATTTAGGAGCTCTAGATTTCGAAGAACTGCTCCTTTATCAGGTGGTTGTGGAGAATAAGACCACTCCTAAAAGATGTTGGAGAGTTGAGATAAGGGGAACATTTGCCAGGATGACAGCCTCTAACTCACAGAATGTCACAGGGATCAGTGCTGGAGCCAGTGCAATGGCCTCCTTCTGCACTGTCAAAATTCTGTGATTCTGTATGGAGGGATATCTTTATGATGAGAGGTTGAGTAGGTTTGGCCTGTTCTCACTGAAGTCTCTCAAAATGAGAGAGATGACCTTCTTGAAACATTTAAGGTTCTTTGAGGATTTGACACTCCCTAGATGCTGAGAGTTATTTCTCTTTGTGGGAGAGTTTACAGGCAGGGGGCATAATCTCAGAGGAAGGGATCATCTTAAGACAGAAATGATGAAGAATATCTTTTCTCAGAGGGCACTGGTTCTGTGGAACTCTTTACAGCAAAGGGCTGTGGAGACTGAACCATAAAGTGTATTCAAAACTGAGGGAGACAGATTTTTAATCAGTGACAGAGTTAAAGGTTATTGGAAAATGAGTAAGAAAGTGGAAGTGAGAATGATCAGATCAGCCATGAACTGATTGAATTGCAGACCCTTTGGGCTGAATGGTCTACTTCTACTCCTTGTGATCTTATTAAATTGTGGAACAGGCCCAAAGGCCGGTCTGTCCTGCTCCTGCTCCATGTCCATCTGTTTATATGTGTCCCTGCCTGCTAGGCCTCAATGTTTAGCAGGTACATCTGGAACCTCCACCAGACTGGGAAGGCTGAATAGGGCCCCTGTGAGAGCTGTATTAAAGCTTCAATTTTAAATGTTTGGATTTCTTTCAGCAGTCCAATACTTGATCTCAGCCTGAGCCCCTGGTTAGCCTCAATTCCACTCCTGTTAATGTGTGATTACCCTCCAATCCGGGGTAGTTACACAATAGCCCCCACTGAAGGGCTAAGACTTGGGAATTCTCACATTTGGAGTCTGTAGACTGAATCTCAGTGATAACAATGATCATGTTTTAGTCACCATTGAAGTATTTCAACATTTATCCAAGACCCAGTGGTACTTAGGTACTGATCGAATACACAGACATTCTGGAATGTTCCTTGACCCCCTTTCAGTTGCTCAAAACTAATTACACTTCTCATTTTCTGAGTTCTGAAGAAAGGTCAAACATTTGAAAATGTTAACTCTCTCATTTCTTTTTCCATGGATGCTGCTGGACATGTTAAATACTTCCTTTTGTGTTTGTCCTTGGCAGATTGTTGGGCTTTTTATTGTTTGAGACACAGTGTGACACTCTGTTGTAAAACAGTGTCACCTGAAATATCAGGGCAATGGGTATTTTCTTATCTCTATTTCTAATTAATTTATGCACTAAAAATAAATAAACCTTGCTTATTTCACTGAGCACTTATTAGAGCGACTGACAACAAGTTGGAAATAAAAACATCTATAAAATATTCATGGTATGAACTTTTACTTTCAGATCTGTTTCAATATTTTTACCATATTTCTTTACAGGACATTTTTGCCTTTTTTCCAAGTGGTGACCCATTTAAAATTACAACACAGAGTAACCTTTCCAATCATGTCAGTGTCACTACCCCAGTGACGGGCAGAGCCTGTGAAACACCCCTGGTAAGTTCCAATTATTATTCAGTATCTCCATTCTGTTATTTATAAACATTTATTTGATTGAAAACTTATCTGATGGTGTAAATTTCCACTTTAGGAATCAAGCATCAGCACATCCTCTTCAGCAGGTAAATAAATGTTTTTATAAATATATTATTCTGATCTGGACAATTTCCATCTCAAGTTAAATCAGTTTACATCAACAACTTACAATTTTCTTAAGCAATTAAGTTGCCATTGAGGACCCATTCTGTGATATTTCAGGGTACTGTACATGACTGTTGTGTGATAGATGCCCTTTGCTATCACACATCGAGGTCTGCTGCAGTTGGACCTCTGTGAGACAGTTCCATCAGAAATTTAAACTCAGCTCAATTGTATGTCCATTGAAGGAAATACTGGCAAAATTCCCATTACATATGAGTACTTTAAACTTAAAAAAAAGATTATGGCAGATCCGACCTTGGCCTAATCTTCACTTTCCCGCCCAATCACTGTAAACCTCAACTCCCTCGTGGATTAATAATCCAGCAGCAAGGTAACAGCTGTTTGACAATTCAAATCCAACCGCTCATCAAGAGTGTCCACCTTGGTGAGGATCTCATCGTAACCAATCTGGAATGTAGTAAAAGGTTTCCTCATTGATTACTTACCACACAACTATGGGAAGTACATCTTTCCACCAATGAATCATTTAAAGCATTCGCAGATTATGGATATTGTCAAGAAGACAGACTTTTACATAAATATTCTGTTGCTAGTTATCACAAACTATTCCTTACTAATGGAAGTGAATCCCATGACTGGATTAATTAAATGCAGTTCTGGCCTTCACTGTAAATATTGGACTAATCGGTGACTCCTTACAGCCCTGGAGGGCCAGAAATGTAAAAGGAACCACTCTCCCTGCCCTGTTGGTGAAGCTGGTGCCATGCACCCAATTAGTGCATCAGTCACTTTATAATGCAGCAATGATCAGTCTGATGTGTGCAACATGAACAATGGGGTCGTGAAATGATCCTGTTCCAGGAAAATCAAGTACTGTAATTCTCTTTGCTGCTGCTTTATTGGGACAGCAATGGCTGCTTGTAGCAGATGGTGGAGGTTTGTCATGGTTTCCTTCAGTTCTCTGCCTGAAGAGAGGTCCAATTCACAGCCCATCAATCTCCACCATGAATGGAGTGAGGAGAAGGGTCTTGAACCCACCCCAGTTCGATTGGAGGACATCTGTGTGCTGGGGGCACCAATCTGATACACACCAGCCATCCAGCCAACTGAGCTCACTGGCCACTTCAAGGGATCTGAACATGTACTGTTTGACACATGTTGAAGCCTGGAACTATTGAGGGTGATGGTCAAAGGTCTAATTCATTTCGATATCTCACCATGGCTGCTCATGCCATCTGCCATTGCCATATGTTGGAAGCATTTAGAAGTGGTCACTAAACTGAAGTCACTGGAAAATCTCAGCAGGTCTGGCAGCATCTATGAAGAGAAATCAGAGTTAACGTTTCAGAACTGAGGAAGGGTCACCGGACCCGTAATGTTAATTCTGATTTTTCTTCATAGATGCTGCCAGACTTGCTGAGATTTTCCAGCAATTTTGGTTTTTGTTTATGAACACCCCATCTTTAACTGTCAAACCTCGGACTGAGACCAGAACCTCCAATCATGGCCTCATGTGGACATTTCCAACATACGTTACAGGATTGAGCTTTTATGTGGAATTTTGGATATTGCAGACCATTTTTAACCAATTCTGATAAGAGGTTTAGCTAAATCCGTGGAGTCACATCTTAATTAGCTTCACTTCACAAACAAACCCACAGGAAACAGAATTCTAAAAACTGAATCACTGTTCACTAAATGAAGATAGGAATCCATCAGTGGATAAAGAGACAATTAGATCCCAAACTGTTTCGATTGTGTAAATGAGATATAAAATTGGAAATAAACTCCAGCCTCTGCAGTCTAGAAATCTAGAGTTTAGAAACATGAGTGTTCTAGAAATGTTCTGAGTGGATTTGATTAACTTTAAGCACCATTTTAGTCCAATAGTTTGTGAGTGGAAATGGGGCATAAGTAACTCAATATTTTTACTGCTTTATAATGTTTTATCGGTGTTTTATGCTGTAGGTGAACATTTATAAGTTTGATGTTCTCCACTTTTGTGTTTTAATGTTATTCTTTAATCCAGAAAATTCCAATATCCAGAGATACTTTGATCCTGAACATTCTGGATTGGAGAGGTTACAGTCTATCCGTTTCATTAGGCTCCATTTTTTCTCTATGACAGAAGGTTCTTCATGTAAACTGGTCTAAATGATCCCTCTGTCAGATTGTGGATTTGCTGTAGTCCCAGTTAATAATTATTCTAGTTTTTTGAAATATTTGATAAGTTTGAATCATTGTAAAAGCATAGTAACATGGGATTATTACTGTTTAAATTATTTGTAATGAACTGATTGATGCACCAGTTTGAAACTTCTCTGCTTACAACTTAATTGAAGATTTGAGTCAAAACTGGAAATTTCTCTCAAACTCATTAACCAGTAAATTAAAAAGCTGAGAAAGAGATTCCACTCCCAGAATAAAACAAAGCGGGTTTCCCCCGAGACCGTACTGTGGGTGTTTTCCTGTTGGTATTTTGAAGGGCTGGAGCTGATTTGTATTGACCTGATTATTTAATCCTCTCCTTCTCCACTCAGGGCCGACTGAGACTTGTGAACATTTGCGGCGCCAGCTTGATGAAAGTGAACAATGCACGGCTGCAGTTGGAATAGTGAACAAATTCATCCAGAGATGTACCAACCACACTCCTCACATGTAAATAATCATTCTTCTAGAGGGCTATGTCAGCCTCACAACACAGTTCATTTCGATATTATCCCAGTACTAGGGTTTTTAACTAGACTGTATGTTCAATAATACTTGGTGTTTTTCTGGCTGTTCCCTCTGTTTGAACCTACTCTGTGCTCGTATCCCAGTCTGAAGGAGATACCCGAGGCAGTCTTGTTGAAATATCAGAGATTTCACCTGATGACTGGAGAGAGTCAGCAAGAGACCCATTGTGTCTCTTTAGGACGAATACCAGCCAAACCACATGCCAATCAGGCAGTGGCACGGCGATTGACAGAGCCTTCCTTGGAATCATTACCCTGGGGGTAGCAGTGCCATACAGTGAGAGCTGCTGGCAGTCGATGTGCTCAGCAGTGCCACTGAAGTGGTCATGGATGATGTCAGAGGATCCACCCCCACTCCCCCAAATCCCAGGCTCCTGGAGGAGCCAAGCCACAGGTCAGTAATGTAGCAGGGATAGTGCTGTGGGAAGTTGCAGGGAAATAGGGGCCAGGAGGATAGGAAATGAATGCAGGGGCAATTCTCACCAACCAATCCCTTCCTGATCTGCTATCCCTCAATTAGTTACTGATTGCCTCTGATTGAAGGACACCAACACACACCCTCCCCAGAGGTGACAAGCAGCCCACACAGTTTGATCAATCCAGCACGCCACATAGCACCATGCCCACTTGTAGCTGCGTTAATCCCAGCAGAGGTGGTGTGATGAGGCCATCTTGTGATCCATTATTGGCACTTGCGGAACATTTCAGAGAACACCTCTGGGACACCCGGACCAACCAACCCAACCACCCCGTGGCTCAACACTTCAACTCCCCCTCCCACTCCACCAAGGACATGCAGGTCCTTGGACTCCTCCATCGCCAGTTCAAAGCAAGATGACGGTTGGAGGAAGAGCACCTCATCTTCCGCCTAGGAACCCTCCAACCACAAGGGATGAACTCACATTTCTCCAGTTTCCTCATTTCCCGTCCCCCCACCTTGTCTCAGTCAAATCCCTCGAACTCAGCACCGCCTTCCTAACCTGCAATCTTCTTCCTGACCTCTCCGCCCCCACAACACTCCGGCCTATCACCCTCATCTTGACCTCCTTCCACCTATCGCATCTCCAATGCCCCTCCCCCAAGTCCCTCCTCCCTACCTTTTATCTTAGCCTGCGAGACACACTTTCCTCATTCCTGAAGAAGGGCTTATGCCCGAAACATCGATTCTCCTGTTCCTTGGATGCTGCCTGACCTGCTGCGTTTTTCCAGCAACACATTTTCAGCACTTAAGGGCCTTGACTATGAGCATGGTGGGGAAGTTGAGCTGCAGCCCAGACCCTAACTCTGGTGAAGATGGGAAGTCAGCAGGGTTCAGGTAAAACACCATCCCACCTAATTATTTACCCTCCCTGTCTCCAAGCTTGTGAGAACACCAGTGAGAACAGGATATTCTGCTCTAGCCTCATGCTAGTATTATTCATGAAAATCCTTTGCCAGAGTGATAAATAGGGGGGCAGAAATTAGGATTTATATTGCTTCTTTTACCATCAACAAGCTCAGGTAAAATTGGTATCAAATGGAGAAATCTTTCTTGATGTAAGACGTTAAACTTGCACATTTCTGTGTTGCTTCCATGGAATGCTCATTATATTTTGCACACATCCCTATTCTGTTTCCCTGCATGTGTGGAGCCCAATACACTTCAGGACAGTGCTGAAAAATATACCTATTCCCAGAAAGGAACTACAGAAAGCAAGCCATTGTCTTGTTAAACCAGCATCCCCAATGTTTAAACCACTCTGGTCTCTTTCCTAACGGCTGGATCGAGCTTGCAAAATAATTTAAGCGTGTTACATGTGACATTGCCATTTAAAAGTGTCTGCACAAATGGGGCTCAGTGGCCTACTCCTCTGCGAACTCATGTTAATATTTGTGTATACTCTGAGTAGGACAGCAGTTGGTATGGAAATCAACATCGCTGTAATGGACCTTGATCTGGGAGTTGTACCCTTTCATGTTTGTGTGTCTCCAACAGAACTCGTGCTGTATGAAGCAGTTTCTCCACAGAGATCAATGTGCATTGTCTGAGAGAATGTTCTCCTGAGAGATGACAAGTTTCCAAACTGGGATCAGTATTGGAACCCTTGTTTTTCCTGACTTATATTAAAATTCTAGATCATGGAGTATAGGGGACAAGCTTCCAAATTTATAGAAGATACAAAACTTCAAGACACTGTGCACTGTGAGGATAGTAGTGCAGCACCTCAAAAGGATATTGATGAAATGGTAGAATGGACGTGGAAGATTCACTGCAAAAAAGTGTGAGGTGATGCACTTTGTTAGAAAGAACATAGAGAGACAGTATGAAACAAAGGATGTGCAAGGGCAGAGAGACCTGGAAGTACATGTGTGTGAGTCATTAAAGCTGACAGCACAAAGAATAAAGCATCCTTCACTTTATTAACAGAATAACAGAACAGGGAGGGGATGCTGAACCTGTCTTAGACACTGGTGAGTCCTCAGTTGGAGTATTGTGTACAGTGCTGGGGTACCACACTTTAGATGAATGTTAGAGAGTGTTGAAGAAGTTTCTGAGAATGTTCCAGAGATGAAATCCTTCAGCTATGAAGATTAGATTGAACAGTTGGAATTATTGGTCTCAAGCTGGAGTACTATATATATTCTGCTTGCGAGTTAACATGAAATTAGACCTTTACACCATTGTGACAAAGCAGCAACTGTTTTATTCTCCATATTGTTCAGTCAGACTAACTCTGAGCCTGTGAGTGTAGGCCAGTTGCTGTCTGTTGTATCCAGATGTTAAGCTTGTGCCTAACCTTAAATAAGGTTCAGTTTGACTTTATGTCTGCAGACCAAGAAGTCACGTGGACCTATCTCTGGGCAGACATAAAATGAGGTTACATGAGCTTGTCACCAGGAGGTTTGTAAGAGGTCACACACCCGCTCCAAACTATTATGATTTACCTTGAATTAAAGGAGACAGTATAAAACATAATATATGTACGTATGAGTCAGGATCAGAAACAGGCTATCTGGCCCCTTGAGCCTGTCCTCGCCATTGAAGATCTTATTGAAGATCATGGGAGTTGGGGGGGAGGGGGTGCTGATCTGAATGTAACCTCAACTCCACATTCCGCCTCCTCCTGCCATAACCTTTCACCCCTTACCAAGAATCTATCTACCTCTGACTTAAAAATACTCAAAGTTTCTGTTTCCACCATCTTTTGAGGAAGAGTGTTCCAAAGATACATGATCCTCTGAGAGAAAACAACTCTCCTTATTTCCATCTTTAAACCCTTTGTTTTTAAACAGTGACCTCTAGTTTTAGATTCTCCCATAAAGAAAGAACATAGAACATAGAACATAGAAAAATACAGCGCAGTACAGGCCCTTCGGCCCTCGATGTTGCGCCGACCGAAGCCTACCTGACCTACACTAGCCCAATAACCTCCATATGCTTATCCAATGCCCGCTTGAATGACCATAAAGAGGGAGAGTCCACCATCATCTCCACATCCTCCACTTCGATTCCTTCCAGGTCTTACATTTCAATCAAGTCACCTCTTACTTTTCCCAGCTCCAACAGATACAAGATGAGATCGTCCAAACCTTTCTCATTAGCCAACATGCCCACTTGGGTCTCTTAAACCTCCTCCTTCATTTCCATCCTTCCTTAAATAAGGAGATCAGTGTTATACATAGATCCACAGATGTGATCTCACTGGTGCCCTGCATAACTGGAGCACAACCTTCCCACTTTCGTATTCAGTTCCTCTCACAATAAACAATTATGTTCTAACAGCGTTCCTAAATACTTGCTGTACTTGCATGCTAGATTTCTGTGATTAATTCACTAATAAACCCAGATTGCTGTGTTTCACAAAGGTCCTACAATCTCTCCATTTAGAAATGTTTCTGTTTTATTTCTCGAAAACGGGGTCGTTGCAGTTTCCCACGTTATACTCCATTCATCAAATCTTCACCCAATTATTTCCCTGTAACCTGTTGTAGCCTCAATCTGTCCTATTCATGACTCTGTATTCTACCTATTTTGGTGTCATCAACAAATTTAGCAATTCTGCCTTAGGTTTCTTAATCCAATTCCTTTATATAAATTATACAAGTTGGAAGCCCCAGCATTGATTCCTGAGGCACATTATTTGTAACACCTTGCCAACCAGAAAAAGGCCTATTTATGCCACTTTCTGTTTCCTGTTAATGAGTTAATCTTCAGTCCATATCAATGTATTATACCCTACACCCTCAGGCTTTATTTTCCTCCCTAACCTTTGACATGGTGCCTTCTGGAAATCAGTGCAGTATATCCACCTTTTCCACAGCACATGTTACTTCTTCAAAGAGCTCTAGTAAATTAATTCATTTTGTTATGGTTTCCCTTTCACACAGCCTTGTTGACTCTGCCTAATTATTTTCAATTTTTTTAAGTGCTCTATGATAATATCTTTGATCATAGCTTCTAATATTTTCGCTCTGACAGATTTTGAATAAAGGAATTGCATTAATTATCTTCCACTTGAACAGATATTTCCCCAAATCCAGCAAACTGTGCAATATGAGAAACTACATATCTACTTCCACTCGCCGCCACTTTTAAGTCACTTGGATGGAGTCCATCCGGACCAGAGAATTTGTCAGCACAAAGCTCAACAGCATTTCCCTCATGATTGCAAATTTCTTTCCATCTGTGGCCTATTATCCTGCTGTATCAGGTCTTGCTGTCATCACAAGATTGAAAAGATCTTCTGAGTAATACAGTGGTTAATATTAGAAGATTATTCTAATATGAGTGTTTGAGGGAGACTTGAGCTAATTAAACACAAAGAAAGGCAATACTGCAACAGACACCAAGATCTGGTTTCCAGTGGAGTCCTGGAGACTCCTATACCCATTAAAATGGTGGACACGACCCAGATGTGAAACTGTTGGATGCATTTCTGACAGATTCCATTTTCACTGGAAGGGAAAAGATAGCAGCATATGATTCAAACATGAAGGAAACCTAAAATTAGCAGGCCCCTTTAAACTCAGTGTTAAGTTCAAACAGACTCATTTTTGCCTTAGCCAGGATCTTAATCTACGATGTGGGGTCACGGTTTGTTTTTGAGGAGACTGAAATGCTCTTGAGGGACGGATAATGTCCATAAAACTGTAATGATGTGAAGTGATTTAATTTTCCAACCATGTAGAAGATCTTAATGTATAGGTTGTCTTTGTCATTGAGAATTGAAAACTGTTCTAACAATGACATTTTCCAAGGGCTATCATTATGTCACCATGAAATTTCCTAACATGTACTTTGCATTTCGAAAATGAAATTCCATGAAAGATTTGTGAATCTCCAGACTGAATTTGGTGGTTGTGTTAATTTCAGCATCAATGTGGCTTAAAGATATCGATTGATGGTTTATCCATTTTTTATGGAGACAGCAGCGATAGGTTGAGTTCTTTTTACAACCTTGGTCTGTGGCACGTGGATAGTCAAGATCAGCTGACAGGGTTCCAAACTTGCAAACTGGATAGAGAGAAAGCGAAACAAGGAGAACCCACTCATGCATTTCATCCCTCAGTGTCTCAGATGTTTGCCCAGTAAGGCAGCTGCTTAAACATATAGAACATTTTGTGAAGTTAGTTTTTTGCATGTCTTTCCACAGCAATGTGACCATTGCAAGAGGGAAAATGGAACATACATCAAGGTTTCAGTATCAGTTTCAGAAAATTGAATGGAAAAAATAATGGGACTTGGTTTAGTTAAATTTCCAACCTCTGATGTTTCCTCCTATAGGTATTGAAGCAGTCAGTGCAGAAACTAAAAGGGTGGGCATCATAATTTCAAGTCTACCTTGTTTTGAGAATTGTGCATTGGATTGGAAATTTACTAATTATTTAAGATAGGAAAAAGAGGGAAACCAGATGCAACACCTCCTGTCAGTTTAACATTGTTTGTGGGAAAGGTACATGCATCTGATGTTAGGGCTAAAGTTACAGACTAGGAGGGTAGATCACCCAATTTAGAGTCCAATAAAATTGAAGGGGTACATAGTTCTTGAAGACTGATGACTTACTCCAGACTGAATTTGGTGGTTGTGTTAATTTCAGCATCAATGTGGCTTAAAGATGTCGATTGATGGTTTATCCATTTTTTGTGGAGACAGCAGCAATAGGTTGAGTTCTTTTTACAACCTTGGTCTGTGGCACGTGGATAGTCAAGATCAGCTGACAGGGTTCCAAACTTGCAAACTGGATAGAGAGAAAGCGAAACAAGGAGAACCCACTCATGCATTTCATCCCTCAGTGTCGCAGATGTTTGCCCAGTAAGGCAGCTGCTTAAACATATAAAGAGGTTTGTTGTCACATGGCATTCTCTGTCCGATTGCCCAGTGACCCAAGTGTGACACTGGTAAGTACAGTTCAACTAGAACTTGATTCAATCATGGCTGGGAATTCCTCTCTCAGCCAGAATCCCATTGTTCAAATAATTCATCCTTGAATTATTGAATCATAGAATATCACTGGACAGAAGGAGGCCCTTTGATCCATTTGGTCTGTACTGTCTCCTGAAAGCATTGCCCAGCCAGTCCCAGTCTCTAGCCCTATCTCTGTACCCCTGTAATTCCATTACTTTCAAATATATATCCAGTTCTCTTTTGGAACCTGAAATGGAATCTGACTCCATCCCTCTCCCTGGCAGCACGTTCCAAATCTTAGCAACTCTCTGAGGAAAGAAGTTTCTCCTCATTTCACTCCCAGCTCTCTTGCTGGCAATCCTGAAATTTCTGGTAAATCTCCTTTACACTTGCTCCAGGGCTTTAACATCCTTCCTTAAATAAGGTGCCTGGAACTGAATACAATGCTTCAAATGTGGTCTGACCAATGATTTACAGAGGTATGGCATCATCTCCCTGCTTTTATACATTCAGCTCCTATATAAACCCAAGGATCCTTTACACCTTCTCAATAACTGTTTCAAACTGTTTGACCACCTTCAGAGAATCATCCACATGACCCCTGAGTTCCCTCTGCTCCTGTACCTCCCCTCAGGGTGGTACCTTTGAGCCTGGATTCTGTATCGTGATTCTTCTACCAAAATGTATCACCTCAAATTTCTCTGCTTTGAAATTCATCTGCCAGGTGTCTGCCTATTTGGTCACCTTGTCAATGTCCCTCTGAAGTCCCTCAGTATCCTCCTCCCAATTCACTATTCTCCTGAGCTTAGTGTCATCTGCAAAGTTAGAGATTTTACCCTTAACACCCAACTATAAATCATTTGTATGAATCAGAAAAAATAAGGGCCCCCAACACCAGTCCTCAGGGAACAACAGTTTCAACTCATCTCCAGTCTTAGAAATGCTCATCTACACCTACCGTCTGTTTCCGACCTTGTAGCCAATGTCTACCCCATGCTGACAAGGACCTATCAATCCTAAACCTTTCTAATTCACGAACCATCCTGCCGTGTGGCACTGTATCAGATGCTTTCTACAAGTCCAAATGTACAGCATCCACAGCACTACCCTCTCCACTGCCTGTTTCACCTCATTAAAGAACTCAATTAAGTTTGTCAGATATTGCTGAAACTTGACAAAACCGTGTTGATTGTCTCTAGATATATCTTTATCTTCTCCCCTGTTATAGCTTCCATCAGATTTCCTCCTATTGATAACAAGCTGACAGGTCTGCAGTTTCCTGAGTTATCCTTTGCCCTTTCTTAAACAATGATGTCACTTTGCAATCCTCTAGTTCCCCAGAACTAAACCTGTGCTCAGAGAGAGCTAAACAATTTCTGTCAAAGACTCACATATTCTCTCTCAGCAATCTAGGATGCATCCCATCTGGGTCAGGCAACTTCTCTACCTGGAGTGCTGCCAGCCTTTTTAGACTTTTTGACTGATTTTGATGCTTTGCCAACATAATATCAAACACGATTAATACTATGATCGCTATTTCCCAAATGTTCCCCTACTCTGACATTCTCCACTTGGCCTCCCTCATTTCCTTGGACCAGATCCAATCCTGCTCCCTCTCTGTACGACTGGAAATGTACTGTTCCACACTGTTCTCCTGAACACTTGTTTCCTGACTAGTCTACCCTAATGGTAATTGCAATCACCAACAATCACAATCCGACTTGTCTTGAAGATTTCCATAATCTGCCTGCAAATGTTCTTTTCTATTTCCTCCCCATTATTTGGACGTCTATAATAAATATCTAACAAGGTCACCACTCCCTTCCAGTTTCTCACCTCTAACCATATCGATTCCATCACTGCTACTACATCATATCCCACGAGACAAATCTGTTTCCTGTCCCCAGTTTTGTTCACTATACTCCGTACATTTACATACATACAATTTACCCTGCCCTTATTTCTTCCTTGCCCAGTGGGAGGCAACCATTTCTTTGTTCACCGTCAACACTCAAACCTTCCTTCACTTCCTTTTCCTTGTTCTCCATCTTGTCTGTTTAGCCCTTCTCTGGTACCTCCAAAACTAGGTCCATTAGTTAACCCACATCCCTGCCTTACAAGTTTAAACCCACACTCACTACACTATTTACTCTTTCAGCCAGGAGATTATTTCCATTTCTGTTTTGGTGAAGCCCATCTCCTATTTCCCAAAAGTGATCCCACTTGTAATAAAATCTAAACCCCTCCATCCTGCATCATCCCTCAAGCCACACATTTACCTCCCTGATCTGCCTTTGCCTAAATGGTGAAGCTCATGGCACAGGGAGTATTCCTGAGATTCCTGCCCTGGAGGTGCTGCATTTCAACCTACTCCCTACCTCCTGAAGCTGATCCTGCAAGACCTCCATGCTATCCCTCCCTATGTCATTGGTTCCCATGTGAACAGCCATCGGTTTTTCACCCTCCCTACCAGAAGTTTATCCAGCCGTTACATTACATCCCAAATCCATGCACTCAGGAAGCAGCAGAGCATACGGGACTCACAATCTCATCTGCAAACCAGACTGTCTATTGCTCGAGCTATTGAGTCACCAACTGCTACCGTCTCCCTAATCAGCCTCTCAGCCCTTCTCTCTTTTCCCAGAGTACCTTCATGCACCATGGTATTGTGGTTTTCCTTCGAGTCATCTATCCCCAATTCAGTCACATTGCTCACTAAATAGGGATCTAAAACGTCAGACCCATTAGACAGCTCCATGGAATCCTGAATTTCCTGGATCTGCTGTCTCAATTCCTTTCAGTCACTCACATGCCTGCCATCTCTACACTCCTACTGCCTGGCCATCACATTGTGGAGTGACCACTCTTTGGTACGACTGTTCTTTGAGACTGTTCTTCGATACTGGGTCCTCCACAATCCCCTTCTCAGTTGGAGTAAGGGAGCTGTCTTCTCCCAGAGTCCTCCTTGGTCACTTCTCATGACCGACCTCTGTTAGAAGCTCATTCTCCTGTTGAGCACAGGGACCTCCGCGATCCCCTTCTCAGTTGTGGGAAGTGAGCCAACTGCTCCTAGAGCCCTCCTCGATTGCTTGTCACTCCCTCCACCTCATGGTGTATCACCAGCCCCTTGAGTTTACCTGTTGGATTGTTTGTTGACCTTTGTTCATGAGATAAGGATTGGCACCCATTCACACTCTTTCCAGGCTATTTCTCTTGGTGCAGCCTGGCAGACAGGGTCACTCCATTTCAATGGTTTAAAATGTAGAATGTACAAGTGATGGTGCTTTCTGTGACTGTGATCCTCAGTCAGTGCAATGTGGCTTTTGTCTTTAAAAAGAAATGAAGACATTTCCCAACACGACCTTCCTCCTTGCCTTGGTCCTAACTGGCTGACCCCTTATTCTGTGACTATAACCCTCCCTACCATCCATCTTTCTTAGTTACAAAGTCTTCTGCTTCTACACATCGGGAATGCCCTCGATATCTTTCTCTGCCTCTCTGTTTTATAATTAATCATGAATAAACCGGCTGTAATCGTATACTTTTATGGAATTACTCAGATAGACAGATGTCGTATCTCAATCATGTAAAACACTTAAATCCTGAAACATTTTAAAAATCATAGTTGTAGATTTATAGAAGATGTAAAGTTGTCATAATCTTAGAAGATCACTGAACTACTCTCTCATGGAGAGAGATTACTGGAGGTGTTTAAACCTGAAGGTCACCGAGGGGATGGGGTGTTTGAGAAGGAGGGTCAGTAAGGGGATTGAACCCATGGTCATGACATTACTCTGCAAAACAAACCAACCATCCAGCCAACTGAGCTAACTGACTCCCAGATCTATACATGTACACATGAAGGTAATTTAGTCACTTCCCTGAATCACATTGGTGATAAACACCACGATCTGTAATCCTTCCAAGTGCAGCAAGTGTGCAGTGTCTTCCTACTTTGTTCAGTGCCATCCTGCATTTCCTGAAGCTTCTGATCCTCCCTTCCCTCAGCACTCCCCCATTGCCATTTGCAAACATCTACTGTCTTGTTGAATAACTGAGCTTCCTGGGAGCTATCCTTTCCCTCCTCTGGGCCTCAGAATGATATCTTCTATCAATTACTCAGGTTTTTGTTGTGGCTAATGACTGAATAAAGCTCATGGGTCTGATAAAGTCCCCCAGTGCCTCTGCACCAACTGGTCTGACCCCACCAGATATCTCCAGGCCAATTGATTGGCATCATTCTGTCTTATTTCATGTGAGTGCTGCATGTTATGCAGAGAACGTAATCAAAGAGCATTGTCTGGATGGCATTGTGCAGAACCAGGACATTCTTTGGCCTAGAGCAAGCTGCTCAAGGCACTGGGCAGATCCCAGGATGCCATCAGGAAGAAAATGTGTGAAATATTGTAATCAGGAATGCAGCCTCACATTTTGACCCGTACCAAATGAACAAACTGGTCTGGTTGCACCATGAGGACGTGCTGTATTTACACTGAAGATAAAGATCCTCATGAGCCGGCTGTACAGCCTCCCCAAGGGCTTCAGGCCTCTCTCCTTCACCTCCTTCACCCAGATGGGCAGCTAGAGTGCAGTGTGGGCCTCAGGCCAATGTACTATGTAAAACTATTTGTCCTGATGCAGCAAGTTATCCCGAACCCACTGCTGCTGAACTCCAGCCCTCCTTAACTGGCGGACAGTAACATTCTTCCTTTATTAATCTTATGCAGAGCTTCGATCATCTCAGGTTTGGAAAACAAATTACTGATTGGAGACTGTGAAATGGACAGACAAGTTATTGAAACAGAGAATGTAATATTCTACATTCAAGATACAGAAGCTGAAAATTTCCCAGCTCTCCAGTTCCCTAATGCAGATACGGTGAGTGTATGTGGAAATCCTCTCGTGTCCCAGTTAGAGTCCTGCTGATAGGACGAGTGGCTGGAAGTCATGTGTCCCCACTTTCTCTTCATAGTGCAGTCTCTCTTTCTCTGTTATTGCTCCGAGTTTGAACGTGTGACATTCACTTACTTTCTGTTCCACCTCCACCAAGACCATGCAACACACAACACACACACACACACACACACACACACACACACACACACACACACACACACACACACACACACACACAAACACCATGCACCCACACACGGACACAAATACATAAAATAACACACATGCACATACACAGACATAAATACACACAAACACACGACACAACTGGGTGGAACAGTGGTTAGCACTGCTGCCTCACGGTGCCAGTGACCCAGGGTTGATTCCAGCCTTGGGTGACCGTCTGTCTGTGTGGAGTTTGCACCTTCTTGCCGTGTCTGCGTGAGTTTCCTCCGGGTGCTCCAGGGTCCTCCCACAGTTCAAAACTGTGTGGGTAAGGTAATTGGCCATGCTAAAGTGGGGATGTGATCCAGGGATGATCCATTGACCATATGGAATGCAGGGTTTCAGGGATAACACAGTGGGATGGATCTGGGTGGGATGCTGTTCGGAGGGTCAGTATGAACTCGATGAGCCAAATGGCCTGCTTGCACACTGTAGGGATTCTACATAACATGCAAACAAGTGCATAACAAACAAGCACATAATCCTGTGTACATGCTCACACTCTTCTCCTCCCATATTCTTAACGAAGGGAATGAGTAAGGGCTCCATCCTGGTGCTGATCCAATGACCCCGTTACTGACCGGAAGATTGAGAGGGAACTGAAATTAGTCCGGTGGAAATTTGAGTGCAGCATAAAACTGTCGGTTGATTTAACTCCATTTCAAACGGGACAAGTGAGATTAAAATTACCTCAGAAGTTCTCTCTTAAAACATTTAAAATTCCAATTCTGTTTTGAGACGAGCAGAGTTTTGGTAATGAGTTTGAACATTTTGAGGGTGACCATAATTATATTTCTGATCTTGTGAGTCACCTCTATTTTCTGGTCCCACTGTCATTTCCCTGATGGTCATGCAGGCCCCAGGCCTCTGGTACCATATTGTGAGGTGGAAGATGCTCTGAGTGCTGCTAAAGAACTCCCACAGCGAGTGTTAGAACTTCCACCAAAGGTCAACAGGATTTTTAATAGAAAGAAAAAAATTGGATTTATTTGGCATTTCTCAAACCACTTTAGAGCCAGTGACGTACTTTCTGAAGTGTGGACACGGTTGTCGGAAACAGGGCAGTGAACTCACACACAGCAATCTCCTCCAAACAACAATATAACAATGACAAGATTACCTGCTTTTCTGATGTTGATTGAAAGATAATTCCTGAGCTCCTCTTCAAAATGGTGCCATAGGGCCTTTCACATCCAACCAGGCAGGGAGAAGGGACCTCCATTTAATATCCCATCTGAAAGTCATCCCCTCCAACAATGCAGCCCCCCCCCCCCCCCCCCCCACCACCGCCTCCTCAGTACTGCACTGGTGTGTCAGCCTTAATTCTTGTGCTGAAGTCCTAAAGTGGGACAAAAGGCCAAAAGTTTGAAACTTCTTCAGCGCGTTACTCCTGAAGGGAAGAGGGAAATGGCATTGCAGATTCTTGTCAGTTAACCAAATGTATTATTTCTATTGAATATAAAACACAGGAGAATATCTCTGCCTTTGACCCAGCGATTAGGATCAGTCTGTCACCAACTCTCCTGGACAACATCAACATTACAACGAGAATGATACGGAGTAAAGTACTATTATTCAGGGATGCAAGACTGTTCCAGGTAATTAATCATTTTCCCAAGTGTGTAATGAGCTGTTGGATTTTATCAAAAGATACTAAAATAATAGACCTTTCTCCCTGTTGCTTATTGAGCATTTTATCGGAGGTGATAGTTTTCGTTTTTGTTGAGCATTATTTAAACAGTTATTGAACTCTTGCTGAGGTAAATTGATGCTTTGAGCAGATATTTCTTTGTGTGTTCAGTTCGTACACCGTCCCGAATGTGAGAATTTCCAAGGCCATACCGAGTAACATGAGCAGAGTACACCAGGGTGGGGGAGGGAATGGAATAAAAATGACCATCTTTGGTTAAAAACCTAATCGTCAAATATTTGTGCTTCAGGCTAACATCAGTCACATTGTTGTACATCACTACACAACAACAAGTGACCAGTGTGTTAGTGTGACAGTAAACACTGCAGTGCAGTGGTAGTGTCCCTACCTCTAAGCCACAAAACCTGGTTTCAAGTTCCATCTGTTCCAGAGGTTTGTAATAACATCTCTAAAGAAAGCACCGAAATGTTACCTTTCTGATGGACAACAGCAAGGGACAGATTCAAGCTTTAGGTTTCCATTCAATCAATGCAACAATAACAGATTGCATTTAAATAGCAATCTGCCAAGGTGCTGCACAGTGGTGTGATCCTCCAAGAATGACCCATGGTATCCTCTCAGGTACGTAACATCCCCCCAAGAATGACCCAGGGTATCCTCACAGGTACGTAACATCCCCCCAAGAATGACCCAGGGTATCCTCTCAGGTACATAACATCCCCCCAAGAATGACCCAGTGTATCCTCTCAGGTATGTAACAGCCCCCCAATGACCCAGGGTATCCTCTCAGGTATGTAACATCCCCCCAAGAATGACCCAGGGTATCCTCTCAGGTATGTAACAGCCCCCCAATGACCCAGGGTATCCTCTCAGGTATGTAACATCCCTCCAAGAATGACCCAGGGTATCCTCTCAGGTATGTAACATCCCCCCCAAGAATGACCCAGGGTATCCTCTCAGGTATGTAACATCCCCCCAAGAATGACCCAGGGTATCCTCTCAGGTACATAACATCCCCCCAAGAATGACCCAGGGTATCCCCTCAGGTATGTAACATCCCCCCAAGAATGACCCAGGGTATCCTCTCAGGTACATAACATCCCCCCAAGAATGACCCAGGGTATCCTCTCAGGTATGTAACATCCCCATAAGAATGACCCAGGGTATCCTCTCAGGTATGTAACATCCCCCCAAGAATAACCCAGGGTATCCTCTCAGGTACATAACATCCCCCCAAGAATGACCCAGGGTATCCCCTCAGGTATGTAACATCCCCCCAAGAATGACCCAGGGTATCCTCTCAGGTACATAACATCCCCCCAAGAATGACCCAGGGTATCCTCTCAGGTATGTAACATCCCCATAAGAATGACCCAGGGTATCCTCTCAGGTATGTAACATCCCCCCAAGAATAACCCAGGGTATCCTCTCAGGTACATAACATCCCCCCAAGAATGACCCAGGGTATCCTCTCAGGTATGTAACATCCCCCCAAGAATGACCCAGGGTATCCTCTCAGGTATGTAACATCCCCCCAATGACCCAGAGTATCCTCTCAGGAATGTAACATCCCCCCAAGAATGATCCAGGGTATCCTCTCAGGTACGTAACATCCCCCCAAGAATGACCCAGGGTATCCTCTCAGGTATGTAACATCCCCCCAATGACCCAGGGTATCCTCTCAGGTATGTAACAGCCCCCCAAGAATGACCCAGGGTATCCTCTCAGGTATGTAACAGCCCCCCAAGATTGACCCAGGGTATCCTCTCAGGTACGTAACATCCCCCCAATGACCCAGGGTATCCTCTCAGGTATGTAACAGCCCCCCAATGACCCAGGGTATCCTCTCAGGTATGTAACAGCCCCCCAAGATTGACCCAGGGTATCCTCTCAGGTACGTAACATCCCCCCAAGAATGACCCAGGGTCTCCTCTCAGGTATGTAACAGCCCCCCAAGAATGACCCAGTGTATCCTCTCAGGTATGTAACATCCCCCCAAGAATGACCCAGGGTATCCTCTCAGGTATGTAACAGCCCCCCAATGACCCAGGGTATCCTCTCAGGTATGTAACAGCCCCTTCATGTTCTTGAAGATGAGAGTGCTCCAAAGTACAGGGAGTTCTTACTTATCGAGTCTCCCACTTTAGTGTGATCATCAATGATGGTCATTGTCAGAGAGCGTGGAGTGAGGCCTGGTGTGAGGATCTTGGAACCCGTTTGTATCATAACTGCAGAGACAGTATGGGTTTACTGATGGACACAGGTCCAGGAATTGTGATGTCCAATTAATCCATGCCTGTTGATTGAGGTGGAGACCGGATATCAGTTTTGTGCTACCTCATTTCCATTGTTGCTACATACAACCACTGCCCCGTGGCTGATCATTGGCTAAACAGATCAGTAAAGGTTCCAGTATCATGTGTGTCAAACATAGTCTAAAGCCAGTGTCCACTTCGAGATGGGGAGATGCTCTTTGGCTGCAGATGGTGCTGAGACCATTCAAACATCAGGGTTGTGGAACAGCCAACCGTGCTGATCCTCGGGGACAGCATTGATCAAACTTTCAGATATGCACTGCAAATCTTATTGGAAGAGGTATTGAAAAGAAGAGATGTCATGAATAGGAGAGGTGCACTGTGTACTCAGGGTGACAGAATCCCTCAGTCACATCTCAAATCATCAGGGACCCACCACCCACTAACACACAATAACCATCAGTAAAGACACAGCCTTAACACACACACGTTATCCCTCATCCACACACACTTCACACTATTATAATACTCACAACTTTGACACACTGCCAGCTATTCAATCAGAACAGCTGCATCAGCATTGCATGTTACTCACGGACACACTTGCTTCATTCTTGCAGGACAGGGTGGGTCACAGATGAGGAGGCAGGAAGTGGGGGGAGAGGCCCCTGTGTGTTTCAGCTGCTCTGGAGGAGGCAGCATCAGCCATTGTGTTGGCTTTTACTCTTGTTTTGTGGGGAAAGTAAACAATGTGACGGTCAGTGACAGAGAACCAATAAGGAATCTCTGTCTTGGAAGTGGAGTTAAAATTCTAGGTACAAAAACAGAAGTTGCTGGAAAAGCTCAGCAGGTCTGGTAACATCTGCAGAGAGAAATCAGAGTTAATGTTTCTGGAAACCGGACCCGAAACGTTAAGTCTGATTTCCCTTCACAGATGCTGCCAGACCTGCTGAACTTTCTCTGTTTTTGTTTCTGATTTACAGCATCTGCAGTTCTTTCGGTTTTTATTTTGAAATTCTTGGTATTGCTTGTGAATGATTTGTTCACATCCAGCCTGAACAGAAAGGGGCTGCCTCATTCCAGATATCCGTCTTGTTCTTCCACTTCTCCCTTCCCATTCTTACGCCTGTTCCTCAACTTCTCAACTCAGAGGGGACATCGAAAGCCTCATGATGACGTTGGATCACTATAAACCCAGCGGCCTTCTTCTGTAGTCTGGTCTATCAGAGTCTCTGTCTGAGCTTGTTACAGGAGTCTATTGTGTGATCTTGCATTCAGGTATTCTCATTATAACAAACATACTGCTGACCAGGGCAAATCCTGACACCTGATTAGCTGGAGATTACAGGGCTCTTCCAGAACAGTTCAGGACATTGCTTCAGGACATCAATGGTCTGTTCTAAAGAATGGGAGCATGTCAAATGTCATGTGCACATGTGCAAGGTTCCCATCTGGAGTCATGGGCCATATCATGAGGAGGTCATCCTGCTGATCATTAACCAATCTTTGCATTGCCAGGATAATGGGCACAGATGGCACAGAGGACTGCCACAGAATGAATATGTCAGAATTGCTGCCAGGATAATGGACATGTATCTGAAAGATACGTTACCTGTGGTCACACAGCAGACCCACATTGAGGGAGTGGAATTACTTTCAGCTCAGGGAAATGGTAAAACGTAAACTGTAATCATACACAAGGCACTGTGTGTCAGCTCATTGACAAACCCGCACTGTGTAAAGACTGCAACCCAAAGAAATCCTTCAATTTGTTCCACCTTCAAGAGGGATCGGGATGAATTTCATTCTCTTTGAACGGAGAGTCTCTCTCTTGCAGAGTATACTGAAAACTGCAAGCTGTTGCAGCCTCAGGAAAGTCAGAGCCACAGTCCAATTGATGGCTATTATTAATGCTGTCCCTGCTTAGCTCTGAGGTTGAGCTGCAATCGTTGGTAAATTACAGTCACAATCCTTTTTAGTGAAATAGTCACAAATTGTTTTCATCGCTAAAATTCAGGGAGAAATTGCTTCCAAACCATCCTTAGCTGACATGGTATCTGTTTGAAAGCCGTGTCCCTTTTCTCATGGTTACGCCTCTGTTCATTTTCCCCGTCATGATGAAGCTTCACAGGCCCCACTGTGTCTGATGACAACTTATTAATACAGCAAAATCCACCAAAAAAACTCAGCACTATCCAGAATACTCCCTGTACAACTCCCTGTACAACTCCCTGTACCACTCTTTGTACCACTCCCTGAACAACTCCCTGTGTCACTCCCTGTATCACTCCCTGTACCACTCCCTGTATCACTCCCTGTACCACTCCCTGTACCACTCCCTGTATTACTCCCTGTATTACTCCCTGTATCAGACCCTGTATCACTCCCTTTACCACTCCCTGTACCACTCCCTGAACCACTCCCTGTATTACTCCCTGTACCACTCCCTGTATTAGTCCCTGTACCACTCCCTGAACCACTCCTTGTATCTATTAACAAGAATGGAAAGATGCTCAAATGCACAAAATTGTAGCATCAGCCAGAAAGAATACAGCAATCCTACAATTAACTCAGAAGACTTGAAGTAGCACAAGTGATGATCTTAATGTTGTGTTCAGGGTGAACCATGGGGTCGGCTGGATGATGGAACTCCAAAGTGGCAGCACTGGTGTCAAATCGCTGCTACTCACTGACTGACATCATGATCTATCTCCTGTCGATGATGCTGGTGATCATTAGGTACATGCACACAAACTCTTCAATGAATATGGTATCTCCTGTGCTCCTGTTGGAAGTGTGTGTGCACAACCTTGGTACATTTTCAAAACTTGAGAGGACTCATGGTACTGCTTGTATCCCGCAAGGAGATCTGCTGTCACGCTATGCAACACCCTTCTGACTTGTACCATCCTCCCATATCCACTATATCTAACCTACAACCCCTCTCTGACATCTTTCATTGAGTCTACCACCGATGATGCCTCTTTCTGCAGCCCCCACTTTGTCCTTCAGAAGAGACCTTCCTGGCTTTTCAGTTCCGATCCAGTCACTGAAATACTGACAGTTTCTTTTCTGGGTGTCACATTTTAGAGTTCTTTTTGCTCTTGAAATGTCAACCCCCTCTCCATTTTCAATGTGGTTTCTGTATGACAATCTGAGCATATGTTTTATTAGATACATTCCAAAGGCCTCTGTTTTCTTCCATAGATCCTAATGTATTGTCCAGGTTTCTGAGAGAAAGGGGAACGTGAATGGAATGGAACATCTTCTGAAGTTTTTTCCTTGCTTTACGTTTGAACTTTTATATTGTTCTGTCATACTTTATCTTCACAAAATTACTCCTGCCTATCTCTATCCTCCTTCAACCTTCAGCATCATATTTGTAATCTATGGTTGTCATTTGGCAGAAATGGACATAGTTTTCCACTTATTCCAGTGTGACATTGCCCTGGTTTCATTAAATATATTCTATTCTTGTTTTTGACTTTTTGTTGTTCGTACTTAATCCATATTCTCGACGTTTTCTCGATCTTAGATATTTTCAAATCAACCTGTTCAGGGATGTTATTACATACCTCGGGAGCAGGTGGGACTTGAGCCCGGGTTAATCCATATTCTAAACTTCTATTTTTCACCTGTTCTATAATATTTCCCTTCTTCTGATTCTGTAAGTAGTGTTGTCAGCATACTCCAAGTTCGTTATGTATAAAGAACAAAAAGAATGAAAGAACAAAAAACAATCCAGCACAGGAACAGACCTTTCAGCCCTCCAAGCCTGTGCTGACACATTTTGCCCTTCCATACTAAAACTGCCTTCACTTACAGAAACAGTATCCCTCTATTCCCTTCCTATTCACGTATTGGGACAGGTTCATCTTCGATGTTGCTATTGTGTCTGCTTCCACCACCTCCTCAGGCAGAGTGTTCCAAACACTCACCACCCTTTGTGTGAAAACCTTACCTCCCACATCTCGAATGTACTCACCTCCAGTTTCTACTCCTGGAAGCACACCTAATTTTCTACATATATGTTCTGTGAACTGATTGAAACGTTTTGGCTCCAGTATCCTGCATTGTTAAGCTCCTCTCTTCAATGTGAAATATATCTGATTGTCTCTCTTCTAGTCTAAAGTTCAGAGTATGTATAAATCACTTTTCCTTACTCTTAATGATACATTTCAGCAACACACCAATTAATTTTTGGTGATAAAAACGATGCAGTGCTTGTATATATCAGAGATTGTCCTGAGGTTAAATATTCCATGCCTTCTTCCTATTCCAGGGCTAAAACATGACTGTGTTTCTCCAATGGCTGCTTCAAATGGGGTATTATACCTTTTTATTATGATTTTTGAAATGTCTTTAATAAGATGACTTAAAAATTATCATTCTAAAATGATTGTACTCCAGTCCTTGAGGCTGCTTGGTTCATGAACAATGAACACTTCAACCAACTTAGAACGTGTTCTTTGGTCTATATTTAATTCCAACCTCCTGTTATCCCTTTTAATTCTATTTCTCTCGGGGCTTTTGAATGGTATATTCTTATTTCATCTATACTTGAAGTTTTTTCCTGTACTCATCAATTTGAAAGCGTTCTATAATCTCTGATGCCAATGTTTTGTCCAGCATTTTCCTCTGGATTTATATTCCTCAATTTGCATGATTGTCTTGCTACTGCATCACTTTCAAACAATATTTGACCAGCTTTGTCTTCCATTGTTTGTTGTTATCCCTTTCTATCTGTGAACAATGTCTCGTGCCTAACTCTCATTTTGTGGTTTCTTTCCAGCTCCAACATCCCACACATCTGCCCACTCACCTAACTTGTCCAGGTCACCCTGTAATCTCCTAACATCCTCATCACATTTCACCCTGCCACCCAGCTTTGTATCATCAGCAAATTTGCTAATGTTATTGCTGATACCATCTTCTATATCATTAACATATATTGTAAAAAGCTGTGGTCCCAGCACGGATCCCTGCGGTACCCCACTGGTCACTGCCTGCCATTCCAAAATGGAGCCGTTTATCACTACCCTTTGTTTCCTGTCAGCCAACCAATTTTCAATCCAATCTAGTACTTTGCCCCCAATACCATGCGCCCTAATTTTGCTCACTAACCTCCTATGTGGGACTTTATCAAAAGCTTTCTGAAAGTCCAGGTACACTATATCTACTGGATCTCCCTCATCCATCTTCAGAGTCACAGCCTCATAAAATTCAAGAAGATTAGTCAAGCATGATTTCCCCTTCATAAATCCATGCTGACTCTGACCTATCCTGTTACTACTATCCAGATGTGCTGTGATTTCATCCTTTATAATAGACTCCAGCATCTTTCCCACCACTGAGGTCAGACTAACTGGTCTATAATTTCCTGCTTTCTCTCTCCCACCTTTCTTAAAAAGTGGTATAACATTAGCCACCCTCCAATCCGCAGGAACTGATCCCGAATCTATCGAACTCTCGAAAATATTCACCATCGCATCCACGATTTCCCGAGCCACCTCCTTCAGTACCCTGGGATGTAGACCATCAGGCCCCAGGGACTTATTAACCTTCAGACCTAACAGTCTCTCCAACACCAAATCCTGGCAAATATAAATTCCCTTAAGTTCAGGTCCTTCAGCCACTCCATTGCATTATGGGGAGAAAGCAAGAGAATGGAGTTGAGAAACTCATCAGCCATGGTTAAATGGCAGGGCAGATTTGATGGGCTGAACGGCCTGTCTGCTCCTATCTATTATGGTCGAATGGTCTTCTGGATTCGAGGTCATATTGATTGACACATGTCCCGATATTCCTTCACCAATTTAATTGTATAAGTCACCCATTGCAATGATCATAACATCCAATTTAACTGAATTTGCAACACTTCAGATTGCCACCAAAAATGCCTCTATTTCCTGCTCACTGTGTTTTTATGCTGGGGCAGGATGGAAGCACAGAAAATAGGAGCAGAACGAGACGATTCAGTCCTTCGATCTTTATCAACCATCTAACTCAGTCCCTTGTTCCTGCTTTCTCCCTGTACCCTTTGATTCCTTTAGCACTAAGAACTATATCTAACTTCAGTTTGAAAACATTCAATGAAATAGCTTCAACCACTGTCTGTGGTAAAGAGTTCCACAGGCTCACCACTCACTGAGTGCAGAACGATTCCCCATCTCAGTGCTAAATGACTGACCCCATATTCACAATCTATGATCCCTGGTTCAGGACTCCCCAGTCACCGGGAACATCTTTCTTGCAGTTACCCTGTCTACTCCTGTTAGAATTGGATAGGTTTCTATGAGATTCTGCCCAATTCTTCTAATCTCCAGTGAACAAAGACTGGATTGGTTCAGACATTCTTCAAATGTCAGTTCTGCAGTCTCAGGAATGAGGTCACTGAACCTTCATTGAACTCCCTCAATATCCAGAACATCCTTTCTCAGATAAGGAAACCAAAACTGGACACAATACTCCAAGTGTGGTCTCACCAAGGCCGTGTATAATTACAGCAGGACACTCCCGCTCCTGTACTCGAACCCTCTCACTATGAAGGACAACATGCCATTGACCTTCCTCACTGCTTCCTGCCCCTGCATGCTCACTTTCAGCAATTGCATTATGAGGACACACCGATCTTGTTACGCCTCCCCTTTGGAAATCGATCATTATTCAGATCATAATCTGCCTTCCTATTTTTGTAAACTAATCACATTATACTTCATCTGCCGTGCATTAGCCCACTCACTCAGCATGTCCAAATCATATTGAAGCATCACTGCATCCTCCACAGAGCTCACCCTCCCACCCAGCTTCATCTCATCTGCAAACATGGAGATATGACACTGACTTCCTGATCGAAATCTTTCATAAACATTGTGAGTAGCTGCTGTTCTAGCACTGATCCCTGTGGAGTGAAGCATGAACACTGCTGAGAGTTATATGCTGCTGGTCTTAGACAGGGTTACACATGGACATGATATGTTCAGAATGGCCGATTGAATGGATTGAATGTTTAATGACAGTACGTTTTCTTCACCATGAAGCTGACACCTCAGGCTCCCTGTTCATTTAGGTCTATCCCACCAATGGAGGGTGTCACTGGCATTGTATACATCAGGACCTCACCCTGGGACCAGTAGATCAAGTCAAGTCTGGCTGGTATATGAGCCCCTCGTCATTGGGGGGACCGGTGTCACCAGCATTGAGCATTTTTCTTCCATTCCAGCAGACAGCTTTCTGACTTTCTCTTCCGGTCAAACCTTTTAAGGGAAGGATCGGAGTTGGCATTAAATTCAACAATATCCTGAGCTGCCCGAGTGCAGGCTTGGAACTGCAGCTGCCAATATCATTTCCCACCTCATGGTTTGGGCCTTTTCCAAACACTCCAGGACTTTTCTGTTTGAGTTTTAGTTCGGGTGGTGTTATTTTCCCCTTGCTGCCTGCACAGTGGAGCTTTAAGGTGGAGTGTAGTGTGTGCTGACTGACCCCATCCTTTAAGCTTGGAGTTAATCTGTGAGACCCTGCAAACAGTCTCCAACCTAATGACAGGTTTGAATTCAGAGTTTCCCTTTCCTGACCAAGGTTTGGAAGAGCCCATGCTATTTTACCCATTACTGATATACCAACACCCACAGTTCATGGAATATGGTGTGGCATGCACTTGGTCCAGAATATTCTGGTTATTTGAATCCTTTGGAATCTTTCTGCCCTGGCTGTTTTCTTTGTCAATGAATACACCTCAATGTTCATCATTTCTCCTTCCATTACGGTTTGTCCCTCAACTCAGACAGGGTATGACCCTTCGAGCTAGCAGTGAGAGCTGGGTGGAGATGAGAACCATTGATCCCAGTCCATCACACAAGGTGGGATGACTGAAAACACAAGGGTAAGACCTCGATCCAAACACTCCACGTCAACACACTTTGTACGTTTGACTATAGTGAGTGGAGTCTGTCTTCACCCAGAAATTAGGCTGCTGTTCATTCCTTTCCTTCATTTGATTTTAATCAGAAATTCTACTGTAACCTATATGTATATCTTTGCAGGTTAAAAATCAAACTGTTCTAAATCGTGTGGTTGGAATTCAAGTGGGGAATAGAGCGCTTGATAATCTGACAGACCCTGTGATAATTGTATTTAACAAATCATCACCGGTAAGGACATTTTTCACTTTTCATTATTCAATTGATTAACAGGAAATATTCATGTTAAGGGTGGCAAAGATTTATTGATCATTTTCTTCATATTAGGTAAAGGCCATTCCAAAATGTGTCTTTTGGGAGTTACAACAAAATGGTAAGGAAAACGGTCATGTTATCAAAGATTTCAGTTATCCTTGACCCAAGGATTGAGTTCTCAGTGCTGCCCCTTTCTATTGCAGGGAACCCAGCTGAGGGTCACTGGAACGATTCCGGCTGCACAACACAAAACACAGTCAATGAAGTCATCTGTCGATGCAATCACCTGACTTTCTTTGCTGTCTTGCTGGTAGGGTCAATGTAATGCAATATTTTGTATCTTTTGGCCTATTCCACTTTGGCTGCGATCAACAAATTTTAGCAGCAATAAAAATACAAAATACATAAAGATGCAAAAACAGATTAGAAAAGCCAATTGTTTTATTAAGACAATCCCATCCCAACAGGCAGCAAGCTACTCAGCTTCAAACCCATTTCCCCCATTCCTTTCTTTCAGAGTTATCCCATCTTTACAGGGAGGCAAGAGAAATTAAATCTGAGGGAGAATCCAAATTTGAGGGAGGAGCTTTGGGAAGTGTCACATTGACCCTGATAGGTCCATGAGACAATGACAACTGATGTCACAATCACTGTTAATCCACTCACCTTGGGCAGATCAAGATGTCTCCCACTCACCAAAACTCATCCAGCTCCCGAAGGATTGGTTGCAGTAAATCTCTCACTCCCAGTGTGTGTTGGTGATTTTTTTCTAAAGGTTTATGGCTCTTGGGAAGTGAATTGTTTCTCAGTATCTAACCCATTTGTCATCTCCCACCGCCCCAACACCATCTTCACTGTCTATCCCATTAGGATTGTCAACATTAGGGCTGGGAGTTTCATTACTCTCCAGGTGCTGAGTATCTGATGTGGAGCTTGTCGTTCTGGGGATTGTGTGGAGGCCCAGTAGCTCAGAGTAGAAAAGAGAATTGTTCAGAGTGCACATCTTTGTGGCTGCTTTCAGACTGACCTGGCCTTAGATCAGGTGTTTGTGTGGCTTCTCAACAGGAGATGAGTAGATATCACAGGGGGACCCCAACCCAGAGGTGAGGGAAAGTGCAGTGAAAGTAGGGTGTGTCACTCAGTTGAAGAAAACATTACCCAATCCTCATGTCAATGGTCTCGTTTTCTGTTATAAAGCAAATCGATGGGAACCAACACTTGGATGAGAAGACATTGAGATCGCTAACATACATCACCCAGATTGGTTGTGGTGTTTCTGGCATTTTCACAGCAATTACTTTAATCATCCACTTTATTCTCAGGTAGGAACATTAATCATCAAAGATGAAATTTCATGGAGAAGAAGCCATTCTCAATGATCTCACTGTACAATCACAATATATACAAATGTCTCCTTGAAGATAGAGCTTATGAGTAATTCACAACAGCAAGTTCATGAAACAAAGCTTACTTCTGTTTTAGTGTTTGACATTAATTCTAAGAGTATTGTAGCTGAGTAATGATTCACTTTACTTTCAGATTGTACCTCAGTATGTCATGGTCAAAGTTTGTATCTGCAGTGAGCAGTGTCACTACCTCTGAGTTAGCAGCTCTGGGTTCAAGTCCCACTCCAGGACTTGAGGACCATAGAGGGTGCATCCAGACTGAGGCCAGATTGATTATCGAGCTACAATTCCTTCCAGCACACCTTTAGCAGGTGGTCAGAGAGGGAGAGTTTCCTGATTAGGGGTTCTTGCTGCAGAGAGGTGCCCCTCGAGCTGTGCCTTCAGGTTATCCACCTGCTCCAGGAGATGGGAGTTATAGAAACAACCATAGGCACATGCTTCACCTGCCTCAGGCATCTCCAGATGCAGGAAATCTTCAAAGTCAATGTTTATCAACTTGCTGTTTTATTCCTAAATGGAGTCATTGAGATATATAGCACGGTTAGAGACCTTCAGTCCAACTCATCCGTGCTGACCAGACATCCCAATCTGACCGAGTCCCATTTACCAGCATCTGGCCCATATCCCTCCAAACCCTTCCTAATCATATACCCATCCAGAAGCCTTTTAAATGTTGTAATTGTATCAGCCTCCACCACTTCCTCTGGCAGCTCATTCCATACACGCATCACCCTCTGCATGAAAACATTATTCCTTAGGTTCCTTTTAAACCTTTCCCCTCTTACCCTAAAGGTATGCCTTCTCGTTCTGAACTTCCCCACCCCAGGGAAAAGACCTTGTCTATTTTTCCTATTCATGCCCCTCTACAAGGTCACCCCTCAGCCTCCAATGGTCCATGGAAAACAGCCCCATCCTGTTCAACCTCTATCTACAGCTCAAACCCTCCAACCCTGGCAAATCCTTGTCATTTTTTTCTGAACCCTTTCAAGTTTCACAACATCCTTCCAATAAATGGGAGACCAGAATTGCACAAAATATTCCAAAAATGACCAAACCAATGTCATGTACCAAACCAACGTGACCTTCAATGTCATGTACCAAAAATGACCAAACCAACGTGACCTTCAAACTTCTATACTCAATGCTCTGACCAACAGAGGAAAGCATACCAAACACCTTCTTCACTATCCTGACTACCTCCAACTCCACATTCAAGGAGCTATGAACCTGCACTCCAAGGTCTCTTTGTTCAGCAACACTCCCCAGGACCTTACTATTAAGGGGAAGTCCTGCCTTGATTTGCCTTTCCAAAATGCAACACCTCACATTTATCTAAATTAAACTCCATCTGCCATTCCTCAACCCATTGGCCCACCTGATAAAGATCCCATTGCACTCTGAGGTAACCTTCTGCTGTTTCTTTTCCCTTCATTCAGAAAAAGACAAAAGGAAGCTTCCATCCAGATCCACGTGAATCTCTCTGTTGCCTTGTTTCTTCTCAATGTGAGCTTCTTAACCAGCACAGTGTTCAGTTCCAAGAGCACTGATGAGCTGTGTAAAGCCATTGCTGCCCTGCTGCATTACTCACTGCTTTGCAGTTTTACATGGATGGGAATTGAAGCATTTCACCTGTACCTTATGCTGATCAAAGTCTTCAACATTTACATTCGGTTTTACATGCTGAAACTCTGCCTTCTCGGTTGGGGTGAGTGTGAAGTATTCTGTCACTGAGTTATTTGTAAGTGCATGGTCTGATTCTCACTCATGTAGTAACAACTTTTATTTCATTGTTACAAGAAAAGGGGCTGAATTATAAAACAGCTATTCTTTAAGGGTTCTGGCTGTCTCTGTCAGAAAACAGGAGAAAACCTCTGTCAAATTTCAGGCCAAGTGTATTAAGGATCAAACTTGGTGAAAGTCGGAATTGTAATTGGTAAATGAACAGATTCAAACCCAGACAGAAAACAGAATGGGAGTGATGTTTGATAGTCCAGGTTTACTTCCAGCTGGGAATGAATACAGCATGAAACATCCTTGAAATGTAATCCTGAGACAGCACCAATCAAAGACACCATCCCCTCTTGTGAGAGTGGAATTCATGGATAGTGGGTTTCTCTTGATTAATTAGAGAGATTCCTCCAGCAATGAACTGTGTCTCTGATTGAAAGCTGGGTCTTAGGAATCTAAATTCAGTGCTGAAAGGTTCAAGGGTGAGGTCCCCCAGAGTCATCACTGAGAGACACATGTTAATATGTGCCAAGCATGACCATACACACAGGCCGGTATTTTAAACCAAAGAACAAGTTTTCTTCCAAACGCTGCCACCTTCGTGTTGCTGTAGCAGGAAGTGAAGGATTCTGACAGCAACTTTCACTTTCCAATCTGTCACCACTCCCCATAACAGAGCAGGCAGTTCATTTCTGACTGTACTCACATTACTCAGCAGAAAAACAGTCAGAGTCAGGGGACAGCTCCATGCTGGGTAGAAACCCTGCTGACTGTATTCAACATTCCCAGTGCAACACCCCATAGCAGCCTGCCAACATCTGAAGTCTGAGTCTTAACGTCAGTGACCTCTTTGTGTATCTGACACTCCTGTATACTGGAATCTCGGGGGAGTGAAATTCTTATATACCAGCGACACAGCAGGGGCTCTGAGTGAATTCAGCAGCTTGTCATACACTGTCTCAGTTTATATTCTCTGTGGATTTGACAAATATAACCAAGAGTTTTCATTTCAAGCCAAATAAAACAAATTGAAACAAGGAAACAGGTCTCCAAGAGCAGTTTGAACTCTTGCTATGCAAGGTTACTTCTAAAATATTGCTTAAAATAAACACAACTTGAATCATTTTCCTCTTGAGTCATCAAGACTGGGGTGCAAGGAAATAATGTTGAAAAGGGACCATCAACCCATATAGTGTAAGACGAGGGTACTGATCGGACCGTGTTTGGGATATAGATGCAGCAGTAACTCAAAGCTGTTAGTCTTAGTTAGATGCTTAAACTCAGCCAGGCAAGCATACTTTGTGTAGTCAAGGATAAACATCACACAACACCAGGTTATAGTCCAACGGGTTTATTTGGAGGCGCTAGCTTTCGGACTGCTGCTTCTCCATCAGGTCATCAACCACCTGATGAAGAAACAGTGCTTCAAAACCTAGTGGCTCCAAGTAAAGCTGTCGGACTATAACCTGGTGTCGTGTGATTTTTAAATTTGTCCACCTCAGTCCAACACTGGTCCCTCCAAATTGTGCCGTCAAGGCATTGTCATGGATAAAGCAGCACGGATTGACTGATTCCATAACCCTTTCCTCAATGAAGAATATACAATGTATGGGCAAATATCTTCTTCCTCCAAAGGATAGGGTCCTGTGTGCGAATAGATATAGCTTCTATCACGTGAAGCTAACTCTCACTGCGAGCCTGATTGATAATATTAAATTGGTTTGGAGTGTAATTCTCACTGTAGTCGGAATTATTAATAAATGTTTTCTATTAACAATCACAGAATAATGTCAGTAATCTCTGTAACTGTACTCATTTGTATTCCCAGGCCTCCCAGCTGGTGTGCTTTTAATCATCATTGGAGTACGCACAGATAATTATGGCCAGTACTCAATTCTTCTCAATGGCGATCATGCCCCTTCTAACATGTAAGTTTTAATAATTTAACTTTTAAGAAGTTACTGGTAAATAAAATAATGCAATCGAGAAAGAGACCATTTGGCCGATCAAGTTTGTGCCAGCTCCTTTGGTAAAATTGTCCAGTCATCCTTACTCTCCTACTCTTTCCCCATCGCTTCCCAGGTATTGACCCTTTTACCTCTGGAAACAGTTTATCTTTTTGTATTGCGGAAGAAAGATGCATCTTGTCAAAGCTTTCTGTCTTATAATCATCAGGACAATTTGCAAGAATACCAATTTGATGGGGCAACAACATTTATACTTTAAGAGAGAAGAGTTGTCACTGGTGAGCAGGTAAACTCTGATTGTCAGAGACATTACCATAGAGAAGTTAATGATGAACGAAGGGAGAAATTGAAGAAAATCACAGTCACTGGAGAAGTGGTCCTGAATAAATTGATGGACCTGGAGGCTGACAGGTGTTTGGGTCCTGATGGACTCCATCCCAGGGTCTGAAAAGAAGTGGCTAACGAAATGATAAATCCATTTTATCTTAAATTTCCAAAATTCCCGTATTGGTCAGCTTATTTCAAAAACAATGTCAATATATTGGAGGCAGTTCAGAGAGGATTTACTGGGACTAATATGTGGAATGAGAGGATTGCTTTGTGAGGAAAGGTTGGATAGGGGAGGTAATGGCCTTGTGGTGTTAGGTGTGAATCCAGAGACCCAGGTAATGTTGTGGGGACCAGGGTTTGATTCCTGCCCTGGCAGATGGAAGAATTGGAATTCAATAAAAAAAATTCTGGAATAATGACCATGAAACCATTGTCAATTGGTGGGAAAACTCCATCTGCTTCACTAAGGCCCTTCAGAGAAAGAAACTGCCAACTTTACCTGGTCTGTCCTTCGTGCGACTCCAGATCCAGAACAAGGCAGTTGACTCTAACAGCCCTTTTGGCAGCTAGGGATGGGCAATAACTGCTGGCCCAGCCAATGATGCACGTTTTTAAAAAATCAACTGGCGTTTCGAACAGTAAGAAATGACTTGGTTGATATATATAAGTTCCTGAGGGGTCTTGGCAGGGTACATGCACAGAGCGTCACAAAGCTGTTTTTTTCCTAAAAGCTGTTCCTTGGCTCAAGGACACTCTGTCCTTGATATTATTCCGAGGGGTAGTACACCAGGCTGGGCTCTGATCAGACTGGTCTGGTACAGAGATGGAAAGGATTTTGAGAGGCTTGTTGTTTGTATGTAAACAGATGAGACTTCAGGCCAAAAGTGGTCATGTTTTAGAAGTGACCTGTATAATGAAAGGGGAGTGGTCAGCTCTCTAGCTGAGCTGAGCAGTTTAATTCAGTCCAGAACTGGTTGGGAGTTCAACAGTGAGCTGTGTGGAAACTCTATCTCTCCTTCTAACTTCAACCTGTAAGCATGTGTTCCATTTATACTGGTGTTTAAAAGGAATTTGCTTTTTGGGACTGTTGTGTATATTCAGAACAGCATAATTAAGTCTAGTTTGGGTAGATTGAGTTCTGTAGGGGTTCTTTATTCTGTTTCATTGTGTAATTTTGTGAATAAATGTTTTGTCTCTTTTAAACTTGGTACTCAAACTTGCTTACTTAATCTGGGTGATTTTCACTGTGCACTTAAAATAAATTGCAAAGTTATGGTCTGGGCTGCCTGCTTAAGAATGTGTTGAGTGGTCTGGCCTAGTTCATAACAAGAGGATATTTCCTCTCATGGGGAATCTAGAACCAGGGATCACTATTTATAAAATCAGATGCACCCATTTAAAACAGGCTGTTTTTTTTTCCTTCAGAGGGTTGTGAGACTTTGCAATTCTCTCCCAAAAGTGATGGTGGAAGCATTGTCCTTGAATATTGTTAAGGCAATGATAGACATACTGTTGCTGAGGAGGCAATGAAAGATTATCAGCAGGAAGCAGGAATGGCAATTTGATGTTAACAATCAGTCTACCCATGGTCTTATTGAGTGGCACAGCTAGTTTGAGGGACTGATTGGTCCACTGTTTTCCTAATTCTTATGTGAGCATGGTTCATGCGAAGCCTCGGTTAAATGTTAATCCAGGCATGGTTGACTCTGGTTAGTCAAGGCATTGCCCTGAGAAATTAACCAAAGAATGGCAGTCACCCATTTTGTTGAGTTGAAATGGGCTATGGGTGTACATGTTCTTTCTGTCTGCAATAAACAGGGCCGATAGGTTCAGGAACACATCATTAGCCCATACTCACGACATAGTGTCCAACATTAGATGTGCTTCTGCAGTTGGACAGCATATACTAGATAATCCAGTGTGCAAAGAATTATGCTAACGACCAATGTAGGATCTTTGTTGTCTCCAGCCTCGACTATTCCAGTAATCTTTCTCCATCTCTGTGTCCTTCAGCTCATCACAAACTCTGCAGTCAGTTCTTCTTCTGCACCAAGTCCTAATTATCCACTTTCCTTTGTCCTCACTGATCTACACAAACTCCTGACCTTCCTCCTTCTCCAATTTATGATTCTGATCCTTGCTTTAAAAGCTGCATGACCTTTCCCCTCCCTATATCATTGGAAATACTTCCCTCTCTACAACTCTCCAGAAGGGCCATTCCTCACTCCTTTTGCCTCATCATTCTCTGGCATTGCCTCCTGAAGACTCTCCAATTCACTCCCTTTTTCCACAAAACACCAAAAACGACCTCGATATCCAAACTTTTAATCATCCCTCTGAATCTCTCCTTTGGCTTTTTGTCCTCTTCATTCACTTGTCTCTTGGAAGCAGCTTTGCTGAAAAATATAAACAACTGAAGACCATTTATAAATCCAACTGATTGTTTTATTTACAAAAATACATTGGAGAGTTAGCAATCCTGTTTAAAAGTGTAAATAAGAGATTGCAAATTGTTGTCTATAGCTTCCTTTCTCATTCCTTCAGTCTTCATTTTCCCAGGATGCCTTGGGAGGTGTTGAATTCATTTCATTTATTGAAATCACTTTGTTTTAGCTCCTGACTTTTAACACTATTTTTAGAGCAATTAAAAAGCACTGAGATGTGGATTTCCTCACTGAATATTTTAACCCATGAAGAACTCGAGCTGGAGAATCCTCATTTGTCAACATGGAATGTTTGAAAGGAGACTCGAGGCCAAGAGTCACTCTCAGAGATAATCACCACAAACGGTTAATGCACACGCAACATTCCTGTGTGCACTATTTTACCCTGAAACATTACACTGTTTCATATAAACCAGTCATTTCTGATGATGAAACAGCAGCCAGCAAAATGTCACATTCGATCTTTGAGCATCTACCCAACGATAATCAACTGTCATTTAGAGTCACAGAGACTAAATGAGTCTAAATTAGAGTCTAAATGACGGTCCAACCCGTCCATGCCAACCAGGTATCCCAACCCAATCTAGTCCCACCTGCCAGCTCCTGGCATATATCCCTCCAAACCCTTCTTATTCATATACCCATCCAGATGCCTTTTAATGTTGCAATTGTACCAGCCTCCACCACATCCTCTGGCAGCTCATTCTATACACGTACCACCCTCTGCGTGAAAACATTGCCCCTTAGATCTCTTTTATATCTTTCCCCTCTCACCCTAAACCTATGCCCTCTAGTTCTGGACTCCCCCACCCTAGGGAAGAGACTTTGTCTATTTATCCTATCTGTGGCCCTTATGATTTTATAAACCTCTATAAGGTCACCCCTCACCTTCCGCTGCACCAGGGAGAACAGATCTAGCCCATTCAACATCCCCTTATAGCTCAAACCTTCCAACACTGGCAACATCCTTGTAAATCTTTTCTGAACCCTTTCAAGTTTCACAACATCTTTCCGATAGAAAGGAGACCAGAATTGCACATGATATTCCAAACGCGGCCTAACCAATGTCCTATACAATCACAACATGACCTCCCAACTCCTGTACTCAATACTCTGACCAATAAAAGAAAGCATACCAAACGAATTCTTCACTATCCTAGCTACATGTGACTCCACTTTCAAGGAGTTGTGAACCTGCACTCCAAGGTCTCTTTGTTCAGCAACTCTCCCTAGGACCTTACCATTAAGTATATAAGCCCTGCTAAGATTTGCTTCCCCAAAATGCAGCACCTCACATTTATCTAAATTAAACTCCATCTGCCACTTCTTATCCCATTGACTGATCAAGATCCCATTGTAATCTGAGGTAACGTTCTTTGCTATCTACTGCACCTCCAATTTTGGTGTCAGCTGCAAACTTACTAACTGTACCTCTTATGCTCACATCCAAATCATTTATATAAATGATGAAAAGCAGGGGACCCAGCACCAAACCTTGTGGCACTCCACTGGTCACAGGCCTCCAGTCTGAAAAACAACCCTCCACACCACCCTCTGTCTTCTACCTTTGAGCTAGTTCTGTATTCAAATGGCTAGTTCTCCCTGTCTTTTGTGAAATCTAACCTTACTAACCAGTCTCCCATGGGGAACCTTGTCGAACGCCTTACTGAAGTCCATATAGATCACATCTACCGCTCTGCCCTCATCAATCCTCTTTGTTACTTCTTCAAAAAACTCAATCAAGTTTGTGAGACATGATGTCCCATGCACAAAGCCATGTTGATTATCCCTAATCAGTCCTTGCCTTTCCATATACATGTATATCCTGTCTCTCAGGATTCCCTCCAACACCTTGCCTACCACTAATGTCAGGCTCCCTGATCGAGAATTCTCTGGCTTGTCCTTACCATCTTTCTTAAACAGTGGCACCACGTTTGCCAACCTCCAGTCTTCTGACCCATCACCTGTGGCTATTGATGATCCAAATATCTCAGTAAGAGACCCAGCAATCACCCCATCTCCTGCAGCTCCACACAAAGGCCGCCTTGCTGATCTTTGAGGGGCCCTATACTCTCCCTAGTTACCCTTTTGTCCTTAATTAACCCTTTGGGTTTTCTTCAACTCTATTTGCCAAAGCTATCTCATGTCCCCTTTTTGCCCTCCTGATATCCCTCTTAAGGATACACCAACAACCTTTATACACTTCTAGGGATTCACTCGATCTATCCTGTCTATACCTTAGATATACTTCCTTCTTTTTCTTAACCAAACCCTCCATTTAGATTACTTACAGTGTGGAAACAGGCCATTCGGCCCAACAAGTCCACACCGATCCGCCGAAGCACCACCCACCCAGACCCATTCCCCTACGTTTACCCCTTCACCTAACACTGCAGGCAATTTAGCCTGGCCAATTCCCCTAACCTGCACATTTTTTGGATTGTGGGAGGAAACGCAGACATGGGGAGAATGTGCAAACTCCACACAGAGAGTCTGCCTGAGGCGGGATTTGAACCTGGGTCTCTGGCGCTGTGAGGCAGCAGTGCTAACCACTATGCCACCGTGTCGCCCACAATTTCTTTAGTGATCCAGCATTCCCTGTACCTACAGCAAAGGCAGTAACTGTGCAGGTTCACTGCTGGGTCAGTGTGGGTTTCTTCCTCTCTCTCCTGCTCTCACCCCTGCATTGACCTCACCTTGTGCTTCCTTTGTCTGTTCCTCTCCCTTATAAAACTGCTGCTGTTTTGACTTTTTTTTCTCCAAAGTTGCAACAGCATATAAAACAGTAATTGCTGTTCCTGGAACTTGACAAAATCACCTCCAACACCTAAAATACCTCAAAAAAGGAGCACCCTGTTACAGGCAGAAATTTTTCCCATCCTCCATCTTGGATTACCCCAAATCCTTCTCAACCTCTGTATAACAGGGACTGCTTGAATGGAATTGTAAATCCAGCTTGTGATCCAATATGGGGCAGCACAGTGGCTCAGTGGTTAGCACTGCTGCCTCACAGCGCCAGGGACCCAGGTTCAATTCCCGCCTCAGGCAACTGTCTGTGTGGAGTTTGCACGTTCTCCCTGTATCTGCGTGAGTTTTCCCCGGGTGCTCCGGTTTCTTCCCACAGTCCAAAGATGTGCAGGTTAGGTGAATTGACCATGCTAAATTGCTTGTAGTGTTAGGTGGATTAGTCAGGGGTAAATATAGGGGAGAGAGTCAGGTGGGTTATCCTCCGGAGGGTCGGTGTGGACTTGTTGGGCCGAAGGTCCTGTTTCCACACTGCAGGAAATCTAATATAATCTCAATAAGCCTTATATTACTTGGTAAAACACTTCTTTATACATTTTACAGACAGCTAGTGCTTTGAGAGTATTGCTGACTTATTTAACACTCATGGTAAATTCACACATTATCAGACTCAATTATTCAGTATAAAACATCCTCAAATTGTTGAATTAGTTAATGATTTTGTGAAAAGTCTGCAAACAGAAATGTTCAATGAACACCTTAACCACTAGCTGCTAAAATAGAATACAAAGAGATACAATCAGAGCGAAAAGGTTGTTTCTCAATGTGAAGACAAAGTTACCACAGAGTTGCTCTCTAATTAGGATCATAAGACACAGAATTTATAGCAACAGCTCGCAGTGTCATGCAACTGGAATTCTATAGTGAACAAACCTGAATTGCTGTTAACTTTCATCTTTTAGAATGGGTTGCAGGTTTCGTTTCAATAATATGTAAATCCCAGAACATTTCTCAAGTCAAATTTCAAGATAACTGAAGGTTTAATAAAGAAATGGTGACATCTCAGCTCAGACAATGTATTAAAGGTGTGAAGTTAGTATCTGTCTGTATCCCAATCTTAAACCAGACTAGTTCTATTTTCAAAGTAGGAATTTATGAAATGTTACATGATTGACTGCCTGCAGATTGTGTGCTTTTTGTCCAAAATAGAATGTATCTGCTTTTACAATTCTGCAAATGCAAATTCACTCCAGAGACTCATATGTGTATGTGCGTGCATGTGAGGGAGAGAGAGAGAGTGTATTTGTGTGTGTGTGTGTGTGTATGTGTGTATTGGGGGGAGGGGTTGGGGTGCAGGAGAAAATGTCATTGTGTGCATCTGAGAGCATGAGCGTGAGTGCGCGTTTGTGCGTGTGCGTCCTTGGTAGTCTGTGCATGAGTGTGATGGAGTATAAGTCTGTGAGAGGGTGTGTGCGTTAGTGTGAGTGTGGGGATTGTATGTGTGTGTCTCTGAGAGAGAGCGTGTGCATGACAGAGGGACTGCGGAGTGTGTGTGAGAGAGAGAGATAGTGAGTGTATATAGTGAAGTGGGGTCACCTGTAGTGTGACATGAACTCAAGGTCCCAGTTCAGGCCATCCCTATGGGTACTGAACTTGGCTTTCAGCCTCTGCCCAGCCACTCTGCGTTGTTGTGTATCCAGAAGGAGAGACTTTCATAGTAACCAGAGCCAGAGCAGGAACTGAACCCATGCTGTTATTGTCATTTCACATCGTCAACAAGCCAGCCAGCCAACTGAGCGAGCCGACCCATCCACCCCCCTCTCTGTGGCAGCAGGATTGACCAACTGAAATGGGCACCTCCCCATTTGGATGAATATTACACCATCACCTCATTCTGCACAAAACTCTTCTTGGGATGATTTTTGGGATCTTAATTAAAATATTTTTCTGTCCTCTCAACAGGTGTTGGATAGAAAACCGGACAGTGCATTATGTTACAAATATTGCATATTTTGCACTTGTGTTCCTGAGTAACTCAATCGTGCTGCTAATTGTGGGTGTGAAGGCGTTCAGATTGAAAGGGAGAGATAGAAAGAGTGTAATCACTGTATTCGGCTTGATCTGTCTACTGGGCATTACCTATGGCATAGCTTTCTTCTCATATGGACCTCAGAGTGTAACTGCAATGTACCTGTTCTGCATCCTCAACCCTCTCCAAGGTCAGTCAGACTATTACCGGGACTGTTCACATTGATGAGATTTTAGGTCAAAATAATATTATGTTTTGAGGGCTTCTCTTAAGATTTTATTTGGGATTTAGGATTTTGGAGACTGCATTTCCATTTAAGTTAGTCAGAGTAATTTAGCAAGCAACAAATGGTTTTTGAAAAAAACATACTGGCACATACTCTAATCAAACATCCATCACCTTAAACATGTTTGCTGTGGACTGGCGAGGTCTCTGCTAAGTGGGAGCATGATTGTCTCAAACACGGTCACTGCACCTCGGATAATTCACTGCATGTGAGATGAGTTGAAGTAATACGTGATAGGATAACATATAAAAGCAAATCTTTGTGAAATACAGCTGATCAATATTTCCCTCCCAGCAATCTTCAATCCATTTTTGAATTCTTTCCTCACTAACCAGTAATCCTGTAGCCAAGGATTATCTCCAAGCCTAGGCGGGCAGGATGAGGGAAAACCCAAAGGCGTTCTGTATGTGCGTGAGGAATAAGAGAATGATCAGAGAGAGGATGATCAGGGACAGTGGAGGGGAACTTTGCCTGGAGTCTGAAGAGGTAGGGGAGGCCCTAAATGAGGTTTTTGCTTCACTACTCACGAGGGAGACTCCTTGTTGATAGTGAAGACCCCATGGATCAGATTAAAAGGCTTGCACTGATTGATATTGAGGAAATGGATGTGCTGGAAATTCTGGGAAGCATCAAGATAGGTAATTCCCCAGGACTGGACCAGGAAGTGAGCAATGAGATTGCTGTGCCTCTAGTGATGATCTTTGCAACCTCACTCTCCATGGGAGTAATATCGGCTGATTGGTGAGAGGCAAATGGTGTTCCTTTGTTCAAGAAAGGGAATAGGGAAACCTCTGGGAATTACAGACCAATCAGTCTTACATCTGTTACAAGCAAGGTATTGGAAAAGATTCTAAGAGATAAGATTTAAGACTATCTGGAAAAACATCATTTGATTAAAGATAGTCAGCATGGCTTTGTCAGAGTCAGGTAGGTCATGCCTCACAAGCCTTACTGACCTCTTTGAGGATGTGACCAGACACGTTGACAAAGGTCAGGCAGTGGATGTGGTGCATATGGATTTCAGTCAAGCATTTGATAAGGTTCCCTAGGGTGGGCTTATTCAGAAAATTACAGGGAAATTTGGCTGTCTGGATACAGAGTTGGCTGGCCCATAGAAGACAGCGAGTGGTAGTGGATGGAAAGTATTCCGCCTGGAGGTCTGTGATCAGTGGGGTCCCCAGGGCTTCTGCCCTTTGTGGATTTTATAAATGACTGGGATGAAGAAGTGGAAGGATGGGTTAGTAAGTTTGCCAATGACACAAAGGTCAGTGGTGTCGTAGATAGTGACGAGGGCTGTTGTGGGCTACAACAAGACATTGACAGGATGCAGTGCTGGGCTGAGAAGTGGCAGATGGAGTTCAACCTGGATAAATATGAATGATTTACTTAGGAAGGTAGAATTTGAATGATGAAAAAGGATTAAATACAGGATTCTTGGTGGTGTGGAGGAACTGCAGGATCTTGGGTGTCCATGGACATAGATCCCTCAAGTGGCCACCAAGTTGATTGGGTTGTTAAGAAGGCATATGGTGTTTTGGCTTTCATTAACAGGAGGATTGAGTTTAAGAGTGAGGAGGTTTTGCTGCAGCTCTACAGAACCCTGACTCGACCACATTTGGAATATTGTGTCCCGTTCTGGTCGCCTCATTAGGGGAAGGATGTAGATGCTTTAGAGAGGGTACAGAGGAGATTTACCAGGATGCTGCCTGGATTGGAGGGCTTGTTTTATAAAGAGAGGTTGAGTGAGCTTGGGCTTTTCACACTGGAGAGAGGAAGAGAGAGAGGTGACTTGATAGAGGTATACAAGGGAATGGGAGACATAGATAGAGTAGATAGTTAGAGACCTTTCCCTGGGGCAGTAATGGCTGTCATGAAGGGTCATAATTTTCAGGTGATTGGAGGAAGGGTGAGATATCAGAGGGAGGTTTTTTTTGTACAGACAGTGGTGGGTGCGTGGAATGCACTGCCAGTGGTGGTAGTAGAGTCAGAGACATTAGGGATGTTTAAGCGACTGTTGGACAAGCACATGGATGGCAGTAAACTGAGGGGTGTGGAGGTTGGGTTGATCTTAGGTTAAGATAAATGCTCGGCACAACATCGTGGGCTGAAGGGCCTGTACTGTGCTGTAGTGTTCTATGTTCTGTGTTCTAATATTGAATTACACAATTAACAGAGGCTTCATTTCACTAGCATTCATCACCTCTTTCCCCCTATTTGCAGCTCCTGACCTCATTCAGCTTTCTGTTTGCTCCCGATTACAGCCACTCTCTCCCCTTTGTGAAAGTCTCTCCCCTGTGTAGATTCTTCTATCCTTTGCAGCGAATTCTCTCTTTGCAGTCTCTCTCGCCCTTTGCACACCTTCTCCCATGGTTACAGCATTTTTCTCCCATTTGCAACTTTCTGTCCCCAGGTCTCACTCCCTGCAGCTGTCCTCACTTCTCCCTCCCCAGCCTCACAGCACACTCCCCACCCCTCCCCCATCTAGCAACCTTGCTCCAGGGCTCCACTCTCACCCTGTCTCTTGTCCCTCCTATAGTCTGTAGCCTCGACATCTCCAACATCAGGGTCCTTACTTTCTCCATCTCAAAAGCTTTGCTCATTGCTGCCACTCACCTTCTCTAAGTTCCGACAATCAGAGGCTGTTTCTATGCCACTGTCACTGCTGATTGGAGGTGATTGGAGGAGCAGATCCTTGTAGATTCTGTCCATTCTACCTGCAGGGATGACTTTTCTCTGAGTGATCACCCCTGTGATTGAACTTTCCTGAGTGTTTTTAGGAAGGGGTTCATCTCTGTCTATTATGAACATTGGACCATTGATCATTTCCCCACTTATCAAGTGCTCAAACTCTCCTAGTGATGGACATTAAGTTGAAGTCTTGTGATCCTGCGCCAGGAGAGTGTAAAACTGGCCAAGCCTGGGCCAGTCAGGACGATTAAGAAATGTTATAGAATTCTAATCGGACTTGACAGATTGATGCAGGAAGGATGTTCCCAATGGTGGGGGAGTCCAGAACCAGGAATCACAGTCTAATGATACAGGGGAAACCATTTCGGACTGAGATGAGGAGAAATAACTTCACCCAGAGAGAGCTGAGGCTGTGGGATTCAGAATCACAGAAAGCAGTCGAGGCCAAAACATCGTCTAATTTCAAGAAGGAGTTGGATATAGCACTTGGGACTCGAGTGAACAGAGGATGTGGGGGGAAAGCAGGAATAGAGCATTGAGTTGGACAATCAGTCATGGTCAGAATGAATGATGGAACAGGTTTGATGGGCCGAATGTCTACTGCTGTTCTAATTTTCTTTGTACCATGTCATTGATAGAGAGGAGGGAGAAATTCATCAGACCACCATTCTTGATATGGAGAATAATAAATCAATTACATAAACACTAAAAATAATCTACCAATTTACATTCATTCAAGGATCAATATGCCTTGTTCTGGATCATCAAACTAATGTTGGCCATCTCACAATTAAATATCTAGTTCTTTAATGAATAATCTTAAAATATATTTATTAATGTTTAACATACTTGATGTAAACACCGAAACAAATTCCTGAAATAGTTTGTTTTGCTTGCAGGGTTTTTCATATTCCTGTGGTACTGCATGTTAACACGATCACCCAGTAGCACAGTCAGCGAGACAAGTAAAACTACAACCAACTGTTGAAGACAGTTGTAATGTGCTGCCATCTGTTTCTGACTCACAATGTTAAACTTTCATCTCTCATTTCCCAGCACATTTCCCAGCACAGAGCAAATTTCCCAGCACAGAGCAGCACACCAGGGACGTATTCAGGGAATTCTGCGAGGGCCCCATAACTTTCCATCACAGATAGAAAGGGATGTGGCCTCTGTACCTGAATTCCTGGTGCACCCCTGAAGCTGTGCACTGGAAAGACCAAAGATCAAAGAGAGTCTCCCCTTCCATGTGCACAGATTTCCCACCAATTGATTCCAAACAGTATTCAGGCTGTTTCAGCTGAGCCTGATACAGAAGCTGTCAGGCATTGTCCAAGAATGTTGGAGCCATACCCCAAACCAGTGAGAGAAAGATGAAATGAGGGAGGCTCATGTGCAGCATAATCAGTGACACAGCCCCATTGGGCTGAATGGCCTGTTTTGTGCTGCAGAGTCGATGTCATTCTATTGAGGATCACAGCTTCTTTTTTGATAAGTTCAGAACCCACCAGATATCATGTTCTGTTAGAGTTTCACAAATATTTTAATGCAAAATAACAAACATACATAAAGAGAATGTCCTTTAAAATGATCGTTCATATCCAAAATCTATTTCTGAGAAAGTTGATCTTTATGATGTTGAATCACAGAATATGATCATTTTGAACATTTACATCTTGCTTTGATTTGATTTGTATTTAATTTTTAATCATGTTTCTTCCTCTCTCACTGTAACTAGGGACCAATGTCCTGCGAAAACCTTGTGACATTTTTATTCGGAAGTTTTAGTGTGATTGATCATCTAATTGTTATTAGATCAATTGTCACTGATGAGTTTATCAATTGGAATTGCTATGATAAAACATTGTCTTATTTGATAATTTTTAAGAATGTTAATGATTGCAATGATTGGCTTGAAACCTAGCTTATAGTTTTTATTTGTTTATGAATACCTATTAATGTTCTTAGGTTAATCAGCAACTACAAACCAGTTAGTTTAACTTTAGTGGTGGAATATCTTTGAGAAATGATAATATGAGCTCAAATTAATAGTCACATGGACAAATACGGAGAAAGTGATGCTGGAGATCAGGCAGTTCCTGATGAAGAGCTTATGCTCAAAATGTCAACTCTCCTGATCCTCAGATGCTGCCTGACCGACTGTGCTTTTCTAACACCACACTTTTTGACATGGACAAATATGCCTCATTTGAAGAAAAGCAAAATGGATTTCTTAAGGGAAAACTGGACTTAATAACTTGAAGGTTTTGAAGAGATTAGAGTGAAGTTTGATGAACACAATGTGGTTTGTGTGGTTTACATGGACTTCCAGAAATCATGTGATACAATGGTGCACATAGACTTGTAAGCAAAGTTGTCATTTTGTGGAATAGCAATGTGCTATGGAATCAGCTGAATGAGAGGAAACAGGAGCGGTTCAGTGAATAGAAAGGTTGGAGTGTCCTATTGTTGAGAATTGTCAGGGGTGTGTTGGCACTCTAGGCTCAATGTATATCAATGACCAAACCTGTGTGTTCAGGGCACAGTTTCAAAGGTTTGTAACTGATACAAAACGTGGAAGTGTGGTGAGCTATAAGTGAGGAGGATAGTAGAGAATTTAAAACGGACATAGTCTGGTTGGTGGAATGGATGGACAGATGACAGAGGAAGTTCGGTGCAGAGAAATGTCAGTTGGTTGGATCCCAGATGCCAATAAGAGCAATACAACAGCATAACAACATTCATTATAGAATGGTTAATGTCTGCTTATTATTGGTCAACATAAAATACCTCATACATGTGACCATGGAGACATAGGATCAAACAAATAAGGGGAAAGAGTAGGCCATTCAGCCCAACAAGCCTATTCAACAATTTGTTGAGATAATTGCTGATCTGATCATGTTTTCAGTTCTCCTTTCCAATTTACTCCATTACCTTTGACTACTTTGTTAATAAAGATGCTCACACAATCTTAAACATCATCAATAACTCTGTCTCCTCTTTTTGTTAATAAAGATGCTAACACAGTCTTACACATTGTCAATAACTCTGTCTCCTCTTTTTGTTAATAAAGGAGCTAACACAACCTTACACATTGTCAATAACTGTCTCCTCGCTTGTTTGTGGAACAGGATTCAACTTACTTACAATCATGTCAGAGAAAATATTTCTCCCTGTTTTTCTTTTAAATCAAAGACCATGTATTTTCAATCTGTGGCCTTGGTTTTAAATTTTCCCGGAAAGTTTAACAGCCTTTATTTATCCACTTTATCAAGCCCCCTCAGGACTTTATCCTTTTCAATAAGATTACTGCTCACTCATCTCAATTTCAATGAATACAAGCCCAATCTGTCCAATCTTTCCCCATAAGACATTCCCTTCATCGCAGGAATCAGTGCTGAATCTGCTCTGAATTGCTTCAAATGGAATCAGATCCTTTCTAAGACATGAGAGTAAAACTGTCGGCAGTACTTCAGGCTCCAGATGTGGATTCACTGGTTTCACACTTTAATACTTTTACACTGGACTCCTCTTGCAATAAATGCCATTGCCCATTTGTCCTCCTGATGATTTCCTGTTCCTGAACACCAGCCTTTTATGATTCACAAATCAGATCAGCCAAATCCCTCTGGGCCACAATGTTGTTCAATTTCTCTGTTTACATTTCTTCCTGCCAAAGTAAGCTAGTTCACATTTCCTACATTATACACCACATGCCACTTTCTTCCCCATTCATTTTCCCTCTCTATATCCCTTTCCATACTCCCTATCTATTCAGCACAGTTTACTCTCTTCATTACCTTTGTGTCATCAGTGAAAATACTAACCAGGTTCAATCCCTTTCTTGAATCATTTATAAAGACTGTGAATGATTGAAGCCCCTGTACTGATCCCTGTGACACCCCAATAATTACAATGTGACAATTGTAAAATGACTCATTTACCCTGACTCTCTATTTCCTGTGAGCTAACCAGTTCTCTATCCCTGCTAAGATGTTACCCCATACTGCACACTCTAGAGTCTGTACAGTAATCTTTCATGTCGCATCTGCTACCAAATGCAAACAAGTTCCTTATATAAATGTATGTGGAGTCAATGTGGTGTCACCCTGAAAACCTTGTGATGGTCTGTAAAAACCAGTCGTGTTCCCCGCTGCCTTGTATTCTCATCACATGAAAAATCTCATCATCTGGGATCAATACTATGCATCAATAAGTCAAGCGATGTTTTTCCTGATCAAAATTATCTTCAGGATGGAAGGTCAATGATTGTGTTGGAATTCGCGTCAATACAATACATCAATAGGCGTGTATAAAACCGTAGAGGGGAAGATCTGATCGCTCAGTTACCGTTCACTCAAAATTCCTTTGTTTCAGTAAATCCACAATATTCTGGCTGTTTATTGTGGTCTCTGCACAAAAATCTGTTTCACCTTCATGTATTAAATGATTATTTTGCTACCACACTATTTTGTGAGAAACACTGACTTTTTAATGAAGCTATCATTGAATCTTGCCTGTCAATTTTGTTTGAAGAATCTTATTGCATTTTATGAGATTTGAATGCTTTATTGTTTTATTAATTACATATTAAAATGCAGATTAAAACTTGAAATTGCATCATTGCTTTGATTATTTTCAATAACTCAGGAGATTTCTTATTATAATTTTAAACTCAGTGCTGTTTTTAAACTCAGGCCATTTGTTTGAATTATCTATTTTGTTCCCATCTACCTGACAGCCCCATGTATAAACATGCCCATGGTACAGCAAGAAGCATTATAATAGGAATTGGGCTGTAGTGTTTCAGTGGAGATTGTAGAACATTTTAAAAGTCCATCACAATTTATGCTTATCTGCATATTTGGGTATGGGAAGTACCTGGTTCCTTATTACTTTCCATAGCTCCTTCAGAATCTGCAAATTTCTATATCGAGTAACCTTGAAGCGTGTACCCAACCAGTCTGGTTCCCATGCTGTATAATTATTATTTTGCAGCCTTTGCCAAGCATGAATTCTAAGCCTATCTACTCTTTTAAGCCCTTACCTTTTATAATAAACCATCGGCTGAATTTCATCAGAAATTGGCAAAGTAACCATTGAGGTGAGCTACATGGATGGTTTGGCACAATGTCTCCTTCAATTCTCCCCAACTTGCCTCATTGCCTGTGTTGGGCCCTGTTCCTGCGATCTTCCCTCTTGCCAAAGGCAGTAGTATTCACCACTGCTTGGACATCCTGGGATTTCTGGCACTGGTATCATTCTTAAAGCCCAGCCATGCCCCCAGTCTTTGACCTGCTCCTTTATTGTACACTCATGGGGCATCGGCATCACTGGCTGGCCAGCATTTATTGCCTGTCCCTAGTTGCCCCATTGAGACAGTGGCGGTGAGCTGCCTCTCGAACTGTTGCAGTCCACATGCTGTGGGTTGACCCACAATTCCCTTAGGGTGGGAATTTCAGGATTTTGACCCAGCAACAGTGACGGAATAGGGACTTTTGGTAAAGACTGAAAAATAATAATTATACAGCATGGGAACCAGACTGGTTGGGTACAATCTAAATCTACTTGATTTAGAACTTTACAGATTCTAAAGGAGCTATGGAAGGTAATGAGTAACCATGTACTACTCCTACCCAAATACGCAGATCAAACTGTTGTAATCGATAGTTTGTCCCATGGACATATCAGGTCTGGTGGGCAGTATGTTCATCAGTCACAAGGACTATAGATATAAGGAGGTAATAAAGTCAAATATTTACCAGAAGGGGCTAGTCAATGGTGAAATACAACTGTTATCAGTTGGTTGATTATGGAGAATGAGGGGCAAGTGATTAGGTCCATAGATTGTTAGCATTGAACTACAATATTGAAAGGCAGGGAATTGCAGTGTAAACTCAGACAGTGACTCTGGGAGTGAACATACCCCGAGAAACTGATCTAGACCCATTGAAAGGAATCTACAGGAAAGAGAGGAAGTCAAACAGGAGCAGTCAAGAAGGAGATAGGAGGCAAGACAGAGAGTAACCTTTAACAAGGTCAAGGAATGTAGCACAGACCAGGAGCAGAAGCCCATAGGATTGGCAGCTCTTACAAACTAGAAGGCAAATTAATAGAAGCAGTCAGAGCTGGACAGAATTCGAGATGGAAAGAGAGTGGTCAGATTGGGGACAACCAGCTCTATCACAGATATGGATACACAATGAAAAAGTGCTTTCTGATTGAATATCTCAGCCTAAAGCCAGGCTAGTGGCAGATGGTTTTTAAGAGAAACTTGAGGATCAAGATATGAGAGTAGATTCACCCACAGCAGTGTTGAATATTTTCTTGGCTTGTTTGTCAGATCAGACTTGTAGACCCACTGATGTGAAAGCTGCATTTCTAGAGGGAGATCAGTTCAACAGTGAAGGGTTTCTTCACCCTTCGAAAGAGGCAGCAAATGGAGTGGGGACACTCTGGGTGTTAAGTATACACGCAGCAGTGATGGAACAGGGATATACTTCCAAGTTAGGATGGTGAGTGGCTAGGAGAGGCACATGCAAATGCTGATGTTCCCATGTACCTGCTGCCCTTGTCCTTCTAGATCTAAGTGATCATGGGTTTTGAATGTGCTGTCTAAGAATCTTTGGTCAATTTCTTCAGTGCATCTTGATGATGGTACACGCTGCTGCTACTGAGCGTCGGAGGTGGAGGGAGTGGATGCTTGTTGATGTAGTGCCAATCACGTGGGCTGTTTTGTCCCAGGTGTTGTTAAGCTTCTTGAGTGTTTTTGGAGCTGAAACCATTCAAGCTCCTCAGCAAGTGGGGAGCATTCCATCACACTCCTGACTTGGGTCCTGCAGATGGTGGACAGGCTTTGGTGAGTCAGGAGGTGAATTACTCACTGCCAATAATGTTTATACCATTGAATGTCTAGAGGCATTAGTTAGATCATCTTGTATTAGAGATGGTCATTGCCTGGCATATCTGTGGCACAAATATTCCTTGTCACTTGTCAGCCCAAGCCCAGATATTGTCAAAATCTTGTTGCATTTGAATATGGACTGCTTCAGTATCTGAGGCTTTGTGAATGGTGCTGAACATCATACAATCATTGGTGAACATCCCCACTTTTGGCAGGAAGGTCAGTGATGAAGCAGCTGAAGATAGTGCAACATAATTGGATAAGGTGAGTAAAGAAGGGATATGGCAGGATTACCTTCAGTAACCAGGGCATTGAGGAGAAAAGTTAGGAAGTCTTATTGCAGCTGCATAAAACCTTTGTTAGGCCACATTTGGAACATTGTATGTCATTCTATTGGCCACATAGACGAAGGATATGGGAGTTTTGGAGAGAGTGCAAAACACCAAAATGTTGCCAAGATTGGAGTGTATTAGTTATAAGGGGAGAGTAGACAAACTTGGATTATCTGCAATGGAGCATCGGAGGCTGAGGGGCAACCTGATAGAAGTATCTGAAATTCTGAGATGCATGGCTAGGGGTGGATATTCAATGTCTCGACTGTATCGAATCTATGACTGTAAGACTATAATGAGATACTATATATTAGCTGATAGCAATAGCTACAAGTGGGGGTGTTGACTAGTGAGGAATAATTACAAAGGAACCAGTGACTAACACATCTGTCTCCATGGGGATCCCATGACAGACTGCTTCTTCTCCACTAACAGACTGATCTCCACTGGTAATCCTTTTTGACCCAATACCTTTTGCAGCAGTCACTTCCTGTTTGGTGAAATGTTCCCGATCTCCCTGAAGTACCACAGGAGACGAAGCAGGCCTTTGCCCTATATTGCTGGCTTCATCACTAAAATAACATCAAAAGCCTGGAACTCTGTTGCAAACACCATCAGGATGGGTTGCAGCCCTTCGAGAAGGCATCTCACCAGGACCCGTTCATTGGTAACTGGAGATGGATAGCAAGTGCTGGTCTTGCTCCACGCCCACATCATATGAAATAATGTTTAAAAATACCTCAGTTAAAGGGCCTATCAGAACAGGAGTTAAGGAAAAGGGAGGACAAAGCTAAAGGGCACTGATTTGGAAGGTCGCATTATGAGAATGTGGAGAAACTGGAGACTAGAACAGTGACCTCGCCAGACATAGGGTGTCAGGAATGGGTTTGTAATAATGTTAGTTAATCATCTACTCCAGAAATTGAAATGGAGAAAATAAGAAACAAAGGGAAAAAGTCAGAGGCAGACTGTGTGAAGGTGAGAGCAGAGTGGAAATAAAAGTCAAATAAGGATACTGTCCAACTGAGAGCAAGAGCAGTGTACAGCCATCAATGTACTGGAGAAAGTGTTGTGGGATCATGTCCCCAAGTAGGACTGGAACAAAGAATGTAGCCCACACATCACAGAAAGGCAGACGTGGCTGGGACTCAAGCAGGTTCTAGCAGCAACATATAGTACTTCGGGACAGCAAGAGGGACTAAGGAGAAATGAGGTGCACCACAGTGAGCTGATCTCATGAATAACAATGTTTACAGGAAGCTTAAACTCTCCTTCCCATATCAGCCAATTGATTCTCTTTAAAAAATAACAAATCAAGTTTAAAAGGCTGAAGTATATATTAAACATGGTCAATAAGAGCAAAGATCTGAATAAAAGCAGGAAGTGCTGGAGGAACTCAGCTGTTCTGGCAGCATCAGTGGAGAGAGAAACAGATTTAACATTCTGAAAGCTCAGCAAGTCTGGCAGCATCTCTGGAGAGAAATCTGGTCGAGTGACCCTTCCTCAGAAGGTAGCTCAATGGTAGCTCGGAAAGTTTATATGCAGAGGTAGGGTGGTTGTGGGGTGGGGTGGGGGAATGCAGGGAGGTGTAAGGAATAGATGATAGCTGGGGATAGAGCCCAAATTGAGAGACGAACAGTTGGACAAACAAAGGAAGGGATACTAATCCTCCCCATTAACAGCCATTCAACCTCCCAGCCAGACCGTTAGCTTCTCCTTTGACTTAGAGTCATAGAGATGTACAGCATGGAAACAGACCTTTCGGTCCAGCCCATCCAGGCCAACCAGATATCCGAACTCAATCTAGTCCCACCTGCCAGCACCCAGCTCATATCCGTCCAAACCCTTCCTATTCATATACCCATCCAAATGCCTTTTAAATGTTGTAATTGTACCAGCCTCCACTACATCCTCTGGCAGCTCATTCCATACATGTACCACCCTCTGTACGAAAAAGTTGTCTCTTACGTCTCTTTTATATCTTTCCCCTCTCACCCTAAACCTATGCCATTTGGATCTGGACTCTCCGACCCCAGTGAAAAGACTTTGCCTATTTATCCGATCCATGCCCTTCATAATTTTGTAAACCTCTATAAGATCACCCCTCAGTCTCCAACGCTCCAGGGAAAACAGCCCCAGCCTATTCAGCCTCTCCCTATAGCTTAAATCCTCCAACCCTGGCAGCACCTTGTAAATCTTTTCTGAACCCTTTAAAGTTTCACAACATCTTTCTGTTAGGAAGGAGACCAGAATTGCACGCAATATTCTAAAATTGGCCTAAAATTGACCTGTACAGCCACAACATGACCCACCAACTCCTGTACTCAATACTCTGACCAATAAAGGAAAGCATACCAAATACCTTCTTCACTATCCTATCTACCTGCGACTCCACTTTCAAGGAGCTATGAACCTGCACTCCAAGGTCTTTTTGTTCAGCAACACTCCCTAGGACCTTACCATTAAATGTCTAAGTCCTGCTAAGATTTACTCTCCCAAAATGCAACACCTTGCATTTATTTAAATTAAACTCCATCTGCCACTTCTCAGCCCTATCTGGTCAAGATCCTGTTGTTATCTGAGGTAACCTTCTTCACTGTCCACCACACCTCCAATTTTGGTGTCATCTGCAAACTTACTAACCATACCTCTTATGCTTGCATCCAGATCATTTATATAAATGACCAAAAGTAGAGGACCCAGCACTGATCCTTGTGGCACTCCACTGGTCACAGGCTTCCAGTCTGAAAATCAACCCTCCACCACCACCCTCTGTCTTCTACCTTTGAGCCAGTTCTGTATCCAAATGGCTAGTTTTCCCTGTATTCCATGAGATCTAACCTGTAACCTTGCGTTTCCAAATACATGTACATCCTGTTCCTCAGGATTCCCTCCAACAACCTGTCCACCACCAACGTCAGGCTCACTGATCTATAGTTCCCTGGCTTGTCCTTACCACCCTTCTTAAACAGTGGCACCACATTAGTCAACTTCCAGTTTTCTGGCACCTCACCTGTGGCTATTGATGGCACAAATATCTCAGTAAGAGGCCCAGTTATCACTTCCCTAGCTTCCCACAGAGTTCTAGGGTACACCTGATCAGGTCCTGGGGATTTATCCACTTTTATATGTTTCAATACATCCAGCACTTCCTCCTCTGTAATATGGACATTTTGCAAGATGTCACCATCTATGTCCCTACATTCTATATCTTCCATGTCCTTTTCCACAGGAAATACTGATACAAAATAGTATCTGCCCCATTTTCTGTGGCTCCACACAAAGGCCTCCTTGCTGATCTTTGAGGGGCCCTATTCTCTCCCTAGTTACCCTTTTGTCCTTTACGTATTTGTAAAAACCCTTTGGATCCTCCTTAACTCTGTTTGCCAAAGCTATCTCATGTCCCCGTTTTGCCCTCCTGTTATCCCTCTTCAGTATACTCCTACTTCCTTTGTACTCTTCTAAGGTTTCACTCAATCTATCCTGTCTGTACCTGACATATGCTTCCTTCTTTCTCTTAACCAAATCCTCAATTTCTTTCGTCATCCAGCATTCCCTGTACCTACAGCCTTCCCTTTCACCCTGACAGGAATATACTTTCTCTGGATTCTCATTACCTCATTTCTGACAACTTCCCATTTTCTAGCCATCCCTTTACCTGCAAACATCTGCATGTCACCCCCCCACCCCATCAGCTTTTGAAAGTTCTTGTTAAATACCATCAAAATTGGCCTTTCTCCAATTTAGAACTTCAACTTTTAGATCGATTATATCTTTTTCCATCATAATTTTAGAACAAATGGAATTATGTTCACTGGCCCCAAAGTGCTCCCCCACTGACACCTCAGTCACCTGCCCTGCCTTATTTCCCAAGAGTATGTCATGTTTTGCACCTTTTCTGGTAGGTAAATCCACATACTGAATCAGAAAATTTTCTTGTACACACTTAATAAACTCCTCTCCATCTAAACCTTTAACACTGGGCAGTCCCCAGTCTATGTTTGGAAAGTTAAAATCTCCAACCATAACCACCCTATTATTCCTACAGATAACTGAGATCTCCTTACGTATTTGTTTCTCAATTTCCCTCTGACTATTGGGGGGGTCTATAATACAATCCCAAGAAGATGATCATCCCTTTCTTATTTCTCAGTTCAACCCAAATAACTTCCCTGGATGTATTTCCAGGAATATCCTCTCTCAGTAGAGCTGTGATGCTATCCCTTATCAAAAATGCCACTTGCCCTCCTCTCTTGCCTCCCTTTCTATCCTTCCTCTTGCATTTGTATCCTGAAACATTAAGCTGCCAGTCCTGCCCATCCCTGAGCTATGTTTCTGTTATTCCCTGCCCTGACTGTTTGACTCGCTTCTGTTCTCAACTGTACCAGTCTCAGATTGATCTCCTTCCTCACTATCACGCCCCCCCACACCCTCCCCCCACCACCACACCCACTCCCACCCACCCCACACCCTCACCCTACCACCAACCCCCCACACCCTCCCCCTACCACCAACCCCCCACACCCTCCCCCTACCACCAACCCCCCACACCCTCCCCCCACCACCACCCTCCCCCCCCAGCCTCTACCACCTCCCCTCCTCACCCAACCTTACTATTTTAAATCCCCCAGAGCAGCTCTAGCAAATTTCCCTGCCAGTGTATTAGTCCCCTTCCAATTTAGGTGCAATCCGTCCTTCTTGTACAAGCCACTTCTACCCCAAAAGAGATTCCCAAGATCCAAAAATGTGAATCCATCTCCCATACACCAGCTCCTCAGCCATGTATTCATCTGCTCTATCCTCCTGTTCCTGCCCTCACTCACTGGTAGCAGATATTACTACTCTCAAGGTCCTCCTTTTTAACTTCCTGCCTAACTCTTTGTAATCTCCCTTCAGACTCTCAACCTTTTCCCTTCCAATGTAATTAGTTCCAATGTGTATAATGACCTCCTGCTTGGCCCTCTCCCCCTTGAGAACGCTCTGCACCCTCTCTGAGATACCTTTGATCTTGGCACCAGAGAGGCAACACACCATTTGGATTTTTTGCTGCTAGGTGCAGAAACGTTTGTCTGTGCCTCTGACTAGAGAGTCCCATAACACAATCAAACACTTGGAACCTGACGTTCCCCACATTAAATTCGAGCCTGTCTTGATACCGTAAACTTGGCTGTTCGTGTGACATTCCCCTGTGAATCTATCACCCCCTACATTTTCCAAAAGAGCATACTTGTTAGAAATGGGGATCGCCACAGAAGACTCCTGCATTACCTGCCTACCTCTCTTAGTTTTCCTGGAGTTAACCCATCTATGTCATGCAGTCATAAAGTCATAGAGATGTACAGCACGGAAACAGACCCTTCAGTCCAACCCGTCCATGCCGACCAGATATCCCAATCCAATCTAGTCCCACCTGCCAGCATCCGGCCCATATCCCTCCAAACCCTTCCTATTCATATACCCATTCAACTGCCTCTTAAATGTTGCAATTGTACCAGCCTCCACCATATCCTCTGGCAGCTCATTCCATACACGCACCACCCTCTGTGTGAAAATGTTGCCCCTTAGGTCTCCTTTATATCTTTCCCCTCTCACCCTAAACCTATGCCCTCTAGTTCTGGACTTCCCCACCCCGGGGAAAAGTCTTTGTCTATTTATCCTATCCATGCCCCTCATAATTTTGGACACCTCTATAAGGTGTCAACCCTCAGCCTCTGACGCTCCAGGGAAAACAGCCCCAGCCTGTTCAGCCTCTCCCTGTAGCTCAGATCCTCCAACCCTGGCAACATCCTTGTCAATCTTTTCTGAATCCTTTCAAGTTTCACAACATCTTTCTGATAGGAAGGAGACCAGAATTGCATGCAATATTCCAACAGTGGCCTGACCAATGTCCTGTACAGCTGCAACATGACCTCCCAACTCCTGTACTCAATACTCTGACCAATAAAGGAAAGCATACCAAAAGCTTTCTTCACTATCCTATATACCTCCACTTTCAAGGAGCAATGAGCCTGCACTCCAAGGTCTCTTTGTTCAGCAACACTCCCTAGGACCTTACCATTAAGTGTATAAGTCCTGCTAAGATTTGCTTTCCCAAAATGCAGCACCTCGCATTTATCTGAATTAAACTCCATCTGCCACTTCTCAGCCCATTGGCCCATCTGGTCCAGATCCTGTTGTAATCTGAGGTAACCCTACTCGCTGTCCACTGCACCTCCAATTTTGGTGTCATCTGCAAACTTTCTAACTTGTACCTCTCATGCTTGCATCCAAATCATTTATGTAAATGACAAAAAGTAGAGGACCCAGCACCGATCCTTGTTGCACTCCACTGGTCACAGGCCTCCAGTCTGAAAAACAACCCTCCACCACCACCCTCTGTCTTCTACCTTTAAGCCAGTTGACTGCATCTGTGGCTTTTCTCCCTTCCTATGACTGCAATCCATCACATCCCCTTGCTCTTGTAAATTCCTCATTTCCTCTAACTGTCGCTTCAGTCGATCCATTCAATCTGAGAGGATTTGCAACCAATGGCATTTACTCCAGTATAATTCTCACTAACATGTAAACTCTCCCTCAACTCCCACATCTGACAAGAAGAGCATATCACTCGACTAAAGGCTATTTTTGCTTCTTTCAATCCATAGACGTAGAAAATAGCACTGTCTTATTCCTCTACAAAACACTGCTCCAGGTTAAATTAATACTTATGGCTTATATTTTTAAGTTTAATCAAGAGATAGATCTCAATATAACATATAATCAAGAAATAGACCACTCTACTCACTATTGCAGACTTACTGTAAGGCCATACCGAAAATATTCACTTCTCTGTTTCCTCCAAGATCAGATGTGAATTTCACTGTTTGTTAATTTTCCCAGACGCACTCCGATGTCCAGTGATACATGAATTCAAACAGCAAAGGCAGTAACTGTACAGGTTCACTGCTGGGTCAGTTAGCAATGTGGGTCTGTCTCTCTCTCTCTCTCTCCTTCTCCTGCACTGACCTCACCTTGTGCTTCCTTTGTCTGGTCCTCTCCCTTTTAAAACTTCTGCTCTTTTGACTTTTTTCTCCAAAGTTCCAAACAATGCAGCAGCAGATAAAACAGTAATTGCTGCTCCTGGAATTCGAAGGACCATAAACAGCAGAAAGAAATTAAATGGGACATTTTCCTCATTTACATCAATAGACCCACAGCCCCCCATGACCACAGTTTCAGATCAGCAGGAGAAGGACAGGGACTCGGTGTAAACAGGTGCTGCCCCATTGGCCATCTAAAACACCCAAAACCCATCCCCTTTACAGCCTGAGAGACTCTGGGAGTGAAACCTGTTCATGGAGCATCACCTCAAACAGAGCTACACAATCTCACCTCAATTCCCTGACAATAACAGCCATGTCCTGCCTGTCCTCAGGGAATTGAGGTAAGTCTTCACTTGAATCTCTCCCAGACTATGATGGTTTTAGCTGTCATCTTTCCTTCATTAGCACTAATCCCTGTTTCAGTAAAATGACCTCCACAAGTTCTGGAAGGCACTCAGCATGGGCTGCATGGGAGACAGGTTTGGAGGTGAATGGCCTGGTAAAACAGCCAGAAACCCTGACAGGTCACTCCGTGAGGAGACAATGAGGCCTGCAGATGCTGGAGGTCAGAGTTGAGAGTGTGTTGCTGGAAATGCACAGCAGGTCAGGCAGCATCTGAGGAGCTGGAGAATCAACGTTTTGGGCCAGAACCTTCCATCAGGAATGAGGCTGGGAGCCTCAGGAGGTGGAGAGATAAATGGGAGGGGCATGGGGCTGGGGAAAAGGTAGCTGAGAGTGCAATATGTGGATGGAGGTGGAGGTAAAGGTGAAGGTGATAGGTCGGAGAGGAGGGTGGACAGATAGGTGGGAAGGAAGATTGACAGATGGGAGAAGTCATGAGGTTGGTGCTGAGCTGGAAGGTTGGAACTGGGGTAAAGTCGGGGGGGGAGGGGAAATGAGGAAACTGGTGAAGTCCACATTGATGCCCTTGAGATTGAAGGGTCCTGAGATGGAAGATGAGGCGTTCTTCCTCCAGGCGTCGGGTGGAAAGGGAGTGGCGATGGAGGAGGCCCAGAACGTCATGTCCTCGACAAAGTCGGAGGGGAAGTTGAAATGTTCAGCCATGGGGTGGGGGGGTTGGTTGGTGTGGGTGTCCCAGGGATGTTCCCTAAAGCTCTCTGTAGAAGGCATCCAATTTCCCCAGTGTAGAAGGGACCAAATCAGGGGCAACGGATACAATAAATGACATGTGTGGAAGTGCATGTGAAACTTTGATGGATGTGGACAGAGGTGAGGGGGGGGAGGTGTGGGCGCAGGTTTTGTAATTCCTGCGGTGGCAGGCGAAGGTGCCAGGACAGGAGGGTGGCTTGTTAGGGGGCATGGACCTGACCAGGTAGTGGTGGAGGGAACGGTCTTTGCGGAAAGCGGATGTGATGGGGACGGGGATGTATCCCTGCTGGTGGGGTCCATTTGTAGGTAGTGGAAATGGTGGAGGATGACACGATGTATCCAGAGGTTGGTGGAGTGGAAGGTGAGGACCAGGGAGGTTCTGTCCTTGTTGTGGTTGGAAGGGTGGGGTTTGAATCTGGACGTTTGGGACGTGGATGAGATGTGGTGGAGGGGAAATTTCGGTCCTTAAAGATAGAAACCATCTGTGGTGGAACTGGTCCTCCTGGGAGCAGATGCACAGGAGGTGGAGGAATTTGGAATATGGGATAGCATTTTTGCAGGAGGTAGGGTGGGAGGAAGTGTAATCCAGGTAGCTGCAGGAGTTGGTGAGTTTGCAAAAAAATATCAGTGTTATGTCGGTCCTCATGGCTGGAGATGTTGAAGTCTAGGAAGGGGAGGGAAGTGTCACAGATGGTCCAGGTGAATTTTAGGTTGGGGTGGAATGTGTTGGTGAAGTTGATGAACTGTTTGACGTCCTCGTGCTGCCGGTGGATCTTCGGAAGATGGACTGTTCTACGTAGTCAGCAAAGCGATAGGCAGAGCAGGGGTCCATGTGGGTGCCCATGGCTACCTGTTTTGTCTGGAGGAAGTGGGAGGATTCGATGGAGAAATTGTTGAGGATGAGGACCAGTTCAGCCAAATGTATCAGAGTGTCAGTGGAAGGGGACTGGTGGGGATGCTGGGAGAGGAAGAAACAGAGGGCTTGGAGGCCCTGGTCATGGCGGATAGAGGTGTAGAGGGTCTGGATGTCCATGGTGAAAATGAGGCATTGGGAGCCAGGGAAATAGAAGTCTTAGAGGAGGTGGAGGGCATGGGTGGTGTCCCCAATGTATGTAGGGAGTTCCTGGACCAGGGAGGACAGGACAGTATCGAGGCAGGTGGAGATTGGTTCAGTGGGGCAGGAGCAGGCTGAGACAATAGGTCGGCCGGGGTAGTCAGGCTTGTGGATCTTGGGTAGGAGGTAGATTTGGGCAGTGCGGGGTTCCTCGACAATGAGGTTAGAAGCTATGGGTGGGAGATCCCCTGAGGTGATGAGATTGTGTATGGTCTGGGAGATGATGGTTTGGTGATGGGGGGGGGTGAAGTCATGGTCGAGGGTGCGGTAGGAGGTTGCGTCTTCGAATCTGGCTTCAGCGGTGTAGAGGTCAGTGCACCAAACCACCACTGCACCCTCTTTGTCCACTGGATTGATGGTGAGGTTGGGGTTGGAGCGGAGGGAGTGGAGGGCTGTGCATTGTGAGGGTGGGAGGTTGGAGTGGGTGAGGGGGGTGAACAAGTTGAGCCGGTTGATGTCCTGGCAGCAGTTTGAAATGAAGAGATCAAGGGTGGGTAACAGGCCAGCATGGGGTGGCGAGGTGGATGGGGTGTCTTGGAGGTGGGAGAAGGGATCCTCGGTGGGTGGGCAGGAGTCTTGGTTGTAAAAGTAGGCCCAGAGGAGGAGGTGGCGGAAGGAACGTTCAAGGCCAAAGCGTGTGTTGAACTCATTAATCTGGGAGTGTAGAGGAATAAAAGTGAGGCCAATATTGAGGACAAAACGTTCATCCTCAGTGAGGGGGAGGTCTGGGGAATGGTGAAGACACAGCATGGATGGGAGCTAGGGCCTGGAGTGGGGCTGGAATTCAAGGTGGGGGTGGAGACAGTAACTTGAGTGGGCGTGGTTATGGGGACAGTGGCTTGAGTGGGTATTCCTTAACTCTGTCCAGGGTTGAGTTTCTCATGATAAGGGACTGGAGCTATCACAGGACTCAGCAGCAACCTCCACAGAGATGGCCTGACAGTGAGGTCAAATATGGCCCCAATCAGGGACCATGATCCTCCAGTGCTGCAATGCTGCTGGTGTTACACAGGCCCCTGCTCTGTCAGGAGTTGAGTAACACGGTGGAAGGGCTCTCTCACTGGGAGGGCAGTGGACCATGGGTAACTGATACAACTGACAGCATCAGGGAGCTGCAATGCTCACAGTGGTCCTGGAGTAGTGCAGACAGTCTTTCAGAGGGATCACTGTCCAACCTGAGGCTCCTCACAGGACTTTGTATCGTTCTCACCACTGAAGAGAGAGACATTTGTGAGTGCCCCGATTTGAAGGTGTCTGCTCGGTCTCTCCCGTGTCCAGCAGCGTTCTCCTCTCCCAATGAGGCTGCTGTCTGGACACTGCTTCAGACCCTCCCCCTGGGCCCTGTACTTCCTGGTAAAGTTAAAGATGGTGAATGGGGAGGTGACCAATTAGGAATCTGCTTTGTGTAAAGTTGCTTTGGTGGGAACACTGAGGTCATACCCAGGATCCGGAAAATTATAACCCAATAATTTCCCAGTTGGCATCACATTTCCTCCTCCTTCCCTGCCTTACCCTGTTAGACAGGCGAGAGAGAAATGTCTCAATGTGTTTGTATCGACCCAGCTGCTTCAACTGTGTTATTGTTGGTGAAGCTAATGTTCTGGTTTATCTTTTCCATTTTAGTCCGATTCTCCACCATGCAGCGCCTGGGACTCTGGTGGAAATGGTAAGTGAAGATTGTTTTAAAATGCTGACATCACTCAATACTGGAATGTGTAAATGAGGGAATGATTCTCATGATTAATAATTCTCCAATACAGGCTCCTTCGATCAGGATGGATGTAACACCCCCATGAGCAGACTGGGGAACAGAGTGGATACAATCACTTGTAGATGTGACCGTCTGGGTTTCTTCTTTGCCCTAACACTGGAATCGAAGGTATGAATCGTGCTCATCTCCACACTGTAAATAAACTCCAATATAAGGTTCAATTGGCCTGGAAAGTGAGACTGTTATCACATTCTTACTGCAGTTCAATACAGCTCTGCCCAAGTCTTGAACATGCCTTTGCAAAATATTCTGTAGCTCTCCCACCCCAGTCTCGATGTTTATTTTTAATCTGTTTAAAAACCAGCAATGTAACAATATTTCAGCCTCTCAGTTCAGATGAACCTCCTGCTTGAAATCCCGTTCTGACTTTGATCTCAGTGCCCATACATGGATTTTCAATGGGCCTCCCAACTCTGCTGCAGTGTCTGAGCTCCCGCTAGTGCAGACAAACCAGGGAAATCAGTCATGTTTTTTCATTCTCTCCCAGGATGCAGGTGTTGTTGGATGGGCCAACGATAGTTCCCTGTCCCTAATTGCTCTGGAGAAGTTGGTTGTGTGCTGCCTACTTGAACCTCCATAATGTTTATCCCCACAATGCTGACAGGAGGGGAGTTCTGGGAGTTTTACTCAGTGGCTGTGAACGAATGGTGATTTATTACCAGATCAGATGGTGTGTGGCTTGAAGGGTAACTTGCAGACGGTGCTGATTTCATTCACCTTCTGGCATCATCCTTCTTGATGATGGATGGAGCAGGTTTGAAAGGTGATTTTCAAGGAGTTTTGGGGTGAGTTAATCCAATAAATGGTACTTACTGCTCCCACTGTGAGCCTGAGCTGCACGTAGTGAGTGTTGAAGGTGGTGGATGTGATGCCAACCAAGTGGTTTCCTTTATCCTGCGAACTGCCAAGCTTCTAGAATGTTGTTCCTCATTCAGAATTCTCCCGAGATGAACATACGGGCAAATGTTTTATTGACATTAATTTTAAGACAGCTCGAATATAATAACAGAAATGTGTTGCTGAGTCTGAGTTTTGGGCCCCATATCGAAGGAAGGGTATTGGAGGAGGTCTCGAGGAGGCTTAAAAGAATGATCCCAAGGATAAAGGGCTTGTCCCAAATGGAGCAAATGGGAACTCTGGGAACATACTCAATGGCATGTAGTCGGATGAGGGGGATCTGACTGAAACGTGATACTAAGAGGCCTGGATTGAGCGGATATGGAGAAATTGTTTCCACCAATAGGAGATTAGGAATTGGGGGCACAGCCTCAGGGTGAAGGGACGACCATTTAGATGAGGAGGAATTTCTGCTGCCAGAGGGTGCTGAAGCTGTGGATCTCATTGCCCAAGTGTCTTTAAGATAGAGATGGACAGGTTCTTGATCAGTAAGGGAGTAAGGGTTATGGGGAGCAGGCAGGAGAATGTGGTTGAGGAACAGGCCAGCCATGATTGAATGCTAGAGCTGATTCAATGGGCTGAATGGCCTCATTCTACCCCTGTCTTGGGGGGCCTCAGCAGGACATTTCTGCTCTCGTAATCTTGCCCTCTCGAAGTGAATGCTAATATTGCATTTGCCTTCCTCACTGTCAGATTTGATACATAATCCCCACATCTAAGTAAATAGAAGTATGATCTATGCAATCTATCAAGGCCAATTTCATTTTAAGATCTGAACTGTCCAGTCCCGTCATCAGCTGGAACCACAGTAAGGACAAGTGGAGAGTATCCCATCAGAATGCTGAGGTGTGCCTTGTAGACAGGCTTACGAGTGCAGAGGTGAGTCACTCACAGCAGAATACCGAGCCGCTGACCTGCTCTCACAGCCACAGGACTGATATAGCTGATCAGTCCCATTTCTGGTCAGGGGTAAGCCCATGATGTTATATGGGGGGGGGGGGTGGGGGAAGTCAACAATAGTAATGGCTTGAAAGTTCGATTCTCTCTTGTTGGAGATGATTATTGTCTGACAGTTAGTGTGAATGTTATCTGCCACTTAATTTCCTTCAAACATTTGTTTTCTCTCTTATCTCCCAATTCATTCTCAAATTTATTGATTTTTTTTCATTCACCTCCTCTGGTCAGTGCAGTTATCTTTGTTTCAGAGTTATCTGTAAATTCCAGACACAAGTTTGACCAGTTTACATGGCAATTCCGTTCATTTCAAAACTTTTCCTCCATAGGTTACTAATTGGTCCTAAATCTGTTCCTTAAAAATCTCTTTGCCTGTTGTAAAGTCTGGATATTGTCTTTCACACTGAATATCTCATCATTCGTGTTTCCCAGTTTGCATCAGCATTTCGAACTTTAATTGTTCTTTTCATGTCAAAGCATCAGTAATCCATCCGCCCTGGTTTTTAATTCTGCACTCAGCCAACTATTCTGAGCCATCAGCAATTCCTTCTCCTATTCACGGTATTTGTCACACGATCTCAGAGAAGTTTTTGACATTTGAGTTTTAAAGTGAAGATCAATCTTTGTTGAATTTGCTTCCACGTGTTTATCATTGAGACATTGTACGTTCTCGCTCAAGTACTGTCGTTCCTGTGACTGATGCTGAAGTGCTCTCACCAGTTTGTATTTTCTTCAGCAAATTCACCATTTCAGCACAAAATTGGTTCACCACTTGATCAGCTTTTCCTTTAACTGTCATTATCAGCAATAGGCTGCTTGGGTTTGGCCTCAGTAATTGTGGAGAGTTTGGATAAGACCAACATGATCAGGAGCTGCAAGAAGACACTCATCAATGACACTGTCCCAGTGTCTCTCAAAAGATGAATTTGTTCCTTTGTTTTGTTGGAGAGGAAAGGGAATACTTCTCACTGAGAGATAAAACCTCTGTAACCTCCCGTAATCTGGCTAAATTCAATGGAGTTCAAGGAAATATTTCCTTATCTATCCTGAGGTACATTCTCTATTCTAGAAGGTTCTGGGAGAACATGCTGCTCTTCTGTTGCCTCTGGTTTATGGGTCCATTTCCAGCAATCAGTGCAATGTTGTTCCTGTGTTACATCTTGTTTCAAAAGAAACATAGGCTTTTGGACTTCACTCCCACTCTCAGCATCTCTCAGTTTGACTTGAGGAGAGTGTCCTTTTGGGTGGAAATTTCTGCTCCCTTGAGTGGCATGGGAAATGGTAAGAAAATTGGGAAAATACAGAGAGAATGGAAAAATCAGGTCCTCAATGTTGGGAATAACATTTCCAGTTTTCCCAACAGTTCACACAGCAAATTCTGAATCTTGCACATGAGCGGTCACCATTTCATTTCTATGAAGTTGCATCTCATTATCAGCCCCAATCCCATCACTGTATGCAGCTTCCAGTTCTCCTCCCTGTCCCTGAGAAACTAGATGACACCAATTCAAACTAAACTACATGGATGTCACTGCGGTTACCTGGCAACTGCAGCTTATTGCCTCCTTCTCCATGCCTTTGGACAACTCCATCTTTCCCTCATTTCACCACATGCTCCATGGACACTGTCCTCTTCCACCCTTGATCCATGCAAGTGGGCATCACCAAACACCCAGCCTCAGCACATCATCACGGCTGCTTTTAGACAAAACACACACCTCGTCACCCCCTTCAGACTTCACTTTCGAGCTCAGGGATGCTAATGAGCTGCTTGCTTCTGCCAGTTACTTTGCAGACAGGGACACATATGAATCTCATACATCTCCAAATGATGTATGTGCTGGCTCAGTCAAGCAGCCTGAACAGTGGGATTCTCCCTTAGAGCTGGTTTCTCCCAGGTACAGGGTGATATAGAGTGCACCCATCTTGCTCTGATCATTTCCTATCACCAGCCGGTAAACATCGGCAACCGAAAAGGTTCCCACTTCATCAACTCCATCAAAAGCTGATGACACCTTTACAAAAGGCTCAGACTGAGGCAGAACAGCGACACGACACTGTCCATGTTTCCACCAGGGCCATAATGGAACTGATCATAGACCTGTTGACGTTGGTAATACTGTCCAATGAAGAAAGATTGAAAAACAATTGGTCTTTATTCTCTAGAGTTTCAAAGAATAAGAAATGATTTCACTGAAAAATGCAAAATAGTTAAAGGGATAGACTGGGTTGATGTGGGTGAAAGGTTACCCCTAGTGGGGGGGGTCTAGAACCAGGAACAATTGAAAAATAAGGGGGATGCCACTTCGGTGTGAATGAGGAGAATTGTTTTTAGTCAGAGGTTTGTGAACCTTTGGAACTCTCAGTCTTCCAAAGAATTCTCCGCAGAAGGATGTGGAGAATCCAGATTTGAGTATGTTTAAGGGAGAGATTGATACATTTCTGGTGGTCACTAATATGGGGATAGGGTGAGTAAAGGACTTTTGAAATGTTCAATCAGCTATGATCATACTGAAGGGCAGGGCAGTTTCAATGGGCTGAATGGCCATCTTTGCCTCCTGCGTTCCTGTGAGGCTTTGCTGCCTGGACTGCTCCTGTTGGGACTTAGAGTCTAACCAGAAAGGGTGTGCAACTTCATTGAGGAAGTTTCTGAGGAGGAAGATGAGGATCAGGACATTGACAAGGAGAGGTGCCCAAGGAAGCATGATAGAGCTATGTTTCATCAAGCTCGAGGAAATAACTGAAACCTGCTTCCAGGATGAATGTGCTGGGTTTTCAACTTCCTTTCATTCTCGGTGAGGTGTATGGTAAGACACCCCAGGTCAGTATGTGTGGAGCAGACAATTTCTGTACTACTTGAACTTGTCTGTTAATGAAGAAATGGTTTGTTCTTCATGTGATTGTCTGCTTGCTCTCTTCAGGTGCTTCCACCTTCCAGTATCTGCAGTAATTCTGATGCTATCTGCAGTCGAGGAGTTGGGTGCTTCTGAGAGAATGAGTAAGGCTTGGCCATCACAGCTTCTTTCTCCCTTGGGATATCTGAAAAGGCTGCTCACCTCTTACTAGCTCCAACAGCCACACAGACAATGAAGCCGACACTTTGAGAATGCAAAGGAGCATATTTTTAGAGAAATGCACTGATGTGTCATCCCTGTCACCCATACGCCCTCAGTGCAGTTTTTAATTTCCTTTCCATCTCAGTCCAATGTCTCAGTGCAGTCCGGCCTTCTGCTGCTGGGATAGGGGCAATGTTCTCTGTAGCCGGTCTTGTTAGCCTGGAAGACTTGGTTGGTCACCCAAATCAGGGATATTTGATTCTAGAGGGCCCAGGTTAGCTAAGATTGTCCTGCCGGGTTATAGGCTCATCCCTCTTGGCTTGGACTTCAGTAGGTATTAGCATCAGAGGCAGGGGGGAGGTGAAGGGGCCAGACACCACTAGACTGTCCTGAGAAGCTGCGGGAGGTCTCATGTGGGACTCCTTCTCCAGTGGGTGTCTGCTGGCACCATCCTGTCTCCCTGAGAGGAAGAAGGATCTGGAATGAGGTTGTGGTCCCTCATCCCCCTTTGGCTTTGCCATTGATGCTGAGAGCCGATAGCTACACTAATGGAATTCAGGCCTGGGTGTATAAGCAGCAGACACTTGGTGTGCAGGACCTGGGTTTCCAGAGCAGTCACCAGCCTGTCCATGGTGCCAGAGCTAGCATTGGTGCACTCATCCATCCTTGGATTCACTTTCCTGCCTGCTGCAGACAAGCTTGAATACTGTTGCTGGATGTTTCTCTGCATGTTGCTGATCTCCTTTAATTGCTGAGAACAGAGGGTCATATTGGAACTGATCATAGACCTGTTGACGTTGGTAATACTGTCCAATGAAGAAAGATTGAAAAACAATTGGTCTTTATTCTCTAGAGTTTCAAAGAATAAGAAATGATTTCACTGAAAAATGCAAAATAGTTAAAGGGATAGACTGGGTTGATGTGGGTGAAAGGTTACCCCTAGTGGGGGGGGTCTAGAACCAGGAACAATTGAAAAATAAGGGGGATGCCACTTCGGTGTGAATGAGGAGAATTGTTTTTAGTCAGAGGTTTGTGAACCTTTGGAACTCTCAGTCTTCCAAAGAATTCTCCGCAGAAGGATGTGGAGAATCCAGATTTGAGTATGTTTAAGGGAGAGATTGATACATTTCTGGTGGTCACTAATATGGGGATAGGGTGAGTAAAGGACTTTTGAAATGTTCAATCAGCTATGATCATACTGAAGGGCAGGGCAGTTTCAATGGGCTGAATGGCCATCTTTGCCTCCTGCGTTCCTGTGAGGCTTTGCTGCCTGGACTGCTCCTGTTGGGACTTAGAGTCTAACCAGAAAGGGTGTGCAACTTCATTGAGGAAGTTTCTGAGGAGGAAGATGAGGATCAGGACATTGACAAGGAGAGGTGCCCAAGGAAGCATGATAGAGCTATGTTTCATCAAGCTCGAGGAAATAACTGAAACCTGCTTCCAGGATGAATGTGCTGGGTTTTCAACTTCCTTTCATTCTCGGTGAGGTGTATGGTAAGACACCCCAGGTCAGTATGTGTGGAGCAGACAATTTCTGTACTACTTGAACTTGTCTGTTAATGAAGAAATGGTTTGTTCTTCATGTGATTGTCTGCTTGCTCTCTTCAGGTGCTTCCACCTTCCAGTATCTGCAGTAATTCTGATGCTATCTGCAGTCGAGGAGTTGGGTGCTTCTGAGAGAATGAGTAAGGCTTGGCCATCACAGCTTCTTTCTCCCTTGGGATATCTGAAAAGGCTGCTCACCTCTTACTAGCTCCAACAGCCACACAGACAATGAAGCCGACACTTTGAGAATGCAAAGGAGCATATTTTTAGAGAAATGCACTGATGTGTCATCCCTGTCACCCATACGCCCTCAGTGCAGTTTTTAATTTCCTTTCCATCTCAGTCCAATGTCTCAGTGCAGTCCGGCCTTCTGCTGCTGGGATAGGGGCAATGTTCTCTGTAGCCGGTCTTGTTAGCCTGGAAGACTTGGTTGGTCACCCAAATCAGGGATATTTGATTCTAGAGGGCCCAGGTTAGCTAAGATTGTCCTGCCGGGTTATAGGCTCATCCCTCTTGGCTTGGACTTCAGTAGGTATTAGCATCAGAGGCAGGGGGGAGGTGAAGGGGCCAGACACCACTAGACTGTCCTGAGAAGCTGCGGGAGGTCTCATGTGGGACTCCTTCTCCAGTGGGTGTCTGCTGGCACCATCCTGTCTCCCTGAGAGGAAGAAGGATCTGGAATGAGGTTGTGGTCCCTCATCCCCCTTTGGCTTTGCCATTGATGCTGAGAGCCGATAGCTACACTAATGGAATTCAGGCCTGGGTGTATAAGCAGCAGACACTTGGTGTGCAGGACCTGGGTTTCCAGAGCAGTCACCAGCCTGTCCATGGTGCCAGAGCTAGCATTGGTGCACTCATCCATCCTTGGATTCACTTTCCTGCCTGCTGCAGACAAGCTTGTATACTGTTGCTGGATGTTTCTCTGCATGTTGCTGATCTCCTTTAATTGCTGAGAACAGAGGGTCATATTCTGCCTGGTGTTGTGCAGGTGCCTGGTCTCCAGTTCTCTCCTGACCAGTGACCTGGGACATTTCTTCCTCGGCCAACTGTGGGACAGCACAATGATGTGCTCACCAGACTGTGCTCCTATCTCTAATCTCGAAAGTGTACCCACTGAGATGAAAGTCTGAGCTGGTACAGGGTGCAGTGAAAGCCTTGCTGGGACATCCTCTGAGCACTCAGCAGCATCCTCTTCAGAGGTGGGGTTCGAACTGAAGCACTCCAGTCTGTGTCTCTTCTTTGTGGTGGTTTGCTGGGTCTCACAAGAGCCTGCATAAGAGAAGAAAGGGAACTAATTGTGTGAAAGGACGAAAGGTCGGTGCGTATTGAGAACGTGTTGGCGCTGGCAATAACGAGAAAGCAGCACAGCACGGCCCAATCAAACTGGAGGGGAAGTGGTGGGAAAGTGGGAATGTAACTGGATTAGTAATGCTGAACCCCAGGTCGGTCTTCTGGGGACATGGTTTTCAATCACACCATGGCTGTTTGTCAGGTTTGCCAGGGAGATTGGAGGAGCTGAATGTTATTTAATGAAGAAAGCCTGTCGAAAACTACAAAAGAGGGTTTTGGTAGTTCTCTTCCAGGAATCTCAAAATGTCAGTGTGTAAGTTCAGAAGGTAATAGGAAAGGCCAATGGAATGTTGCTCCTTATTTCAAAGGGAATGAAGTGTAAAAATAAGGAAGACTTGTTAAAATGAAACTGGGCACCTGCTGGAACACACCAAGAAGACAGTGAACAGTTTGGTCCCCTACTCTAAGGAAAGATGTACGGGCATTGGAGATAGTCCCGAAATGTTCACTGTGTGGGTCCCAAGGAAAAGGGGGTGCAGGAGCAGAGGGTCTTGGGTGTTTAGGTGCACAGATCATTGAAGGTGGTGGGACAAGTGGAGAGAGCAGTTGAAGCCCACAGTATTCTCACCTGTATTAGTAGGGGCATGGAGTACAAGAACAGGGAGGCAATGTTGAACTTGTATAATTCATTGGTTAGACCACAAGTAAAGTATTGTTTGGAGATGTGGGCATATTATTATAGAAAGGATGTGAGTACATTGGAGAGAATGCAGAAGTAATTTACAAGAATACGTCCAGGAATGAGGAATGACAGTGATGGGAATAGATTGAAGAAGTTGACACTGTTCTCGTTCGAGAGAGGATGGCTGAGAGGAGATTTGATAGAGGCTTTTGAAACCGAGTGGGCTGGATGGAGCCCACAGGGAGAAACTGCTCCTGCTTGTGAAAGGTACAAGGACAAGAGGGCAGAGAGTTTAAGGGATGGGCAAATCAAACAGGGGTGATGGGAGAACAAACAAACACATTTTCACTGAGTGAAGAGTTAGAGTATGGAATGTACTGCCTGGAAATGTGGTGCAGGCAGGTTCAATTGATGCCTTCAACAGGGCGTTAGCTGGTTATTTGGATCAAAATCATATGCAAGGTTATGGGGAGGAGGCAGGAGATTGGGATGAGGTAATGATGCTTGTTTGAAGAGGTGTGCAAGCACAATGGGCCAAATGGCCTCATTCTGCATTGTAAGAATTCTGTGATTCTGTACGGAGGGATATCGCTATGACAAGAAGTTAAGGAGGTTTTGCCTGTACTTGAGGTCTCACAGATTGGGAGATGACCTTGTTGAAACATTTCAGGTTATGGGGGTTTGACAGGCTAGATGCTGAGGGTTATTTCTCTTCGTGAAAGCGTTCAGGGGCAGAGGGAATAATCTCAGGGTAAGGTGTGTCCGTTTAAGACAGAGACGATGAGGAATGTCTTTTCTCCGAGGCACTGGTCGTATGAAACTATTTACTGCAGAGGCCTGGAGAGCCTGAGCCATAAAGTGTATTAAAGACTGAGTTAGACAGATTTTTATTCAATGAAAGAGTTAAGAATTATTGGAGAAAGGTCGGGAAGTGGAAGTGAGGATGATCACATCACCCTTGAACTTATTGAATCACAGAGCAGATACGATGGGCCAAATGGCCTCCTTCTGCTCCAATGTATGATGATCTTATTAAATTGTGGAACAGGCCCAAATGCCTGTCTGTCCTGCTCCTGCTCCATGTCCATCTGTTTATATGTTTCCCTGCCTGCTAGGCCTCAATGTTTAACAGGTACATCTGGAACCTCCACCAGACTGGGAAGGCTGAATAGGGCCCCAGTGAGAGCTGTATTAAAGCTTCAATTTTAAATGTTTGGATTTCCTTCAGCAGTCCAATACTTGATCTCAGCCTGAGCCCCTGGTTAGCCCCAGTTCCACTCCTGTTAATGTGGGATTCCCCTCCGATCAGGGATAGATAGAGCAGTTTCACAATAGCACCCACTGAAGGGCTAAGACTTGGGAATTCTCACATTTGGAGTCTGCGGACTGACACTTTGTGATAATAATGATCACGTTTTAGTCACCATTGAAGTATTTAAACATTTATCCAAGACACAATGATGCTTGGGGACTGATCAAGTACAGGGACATTCTGGAATGTTCCCTGATCTCCTTTCACTTGCTCAAAACCAATTACACTTCTCATTTTTCTGTGCTCTGATGACAGGTAGAGACATGAAGATGTTTAACATTTCCATGTTGGAGATGAATCAATCTGTGAAATACTTATAGTATGAATCTTTAATTTAGGATGATCTGTTGCAATATTTTTACCATATTTCTTTACAGGACATTTTTGCCTTTTTTCCAAGTGGTGACCCATTTAAAATTACAACACAGAGTAACCTTTCCAATCATGTCAGTGTCACTACCCCAGTGACAGGCAGACCCTGTGAAACACCCCCGGTAAGACAGAATTATCCTTCAGTATCTCAATTCCATTATTTATAAACATCGATTTGATTGAAAAATATCTCACGTATGAATTTCCACTTTAGGAATCATCCTCCAGCCTGTCCTCTTCAGCAGGTAAATGAACTTTATCATAAAATCGACTATTCAGTTTTGGGAATTGTGCTACAGTGATGGCTGTATTAGTGCAGAACTTGCTGGATGGAAGCACAGTGGGAGAAAGACCACTGTAACAGCAGATTGTGGAAATATCTTGTTTGAATTTTCTTATAAAACACAGCCCCCATTTATCTCTCCACCCTGGAGGCTCTCTGCTTCTATTCCCGATGAAGGACTTTTGCCTGAAATGTCAATTTTCCTGCTCCCCGGATGCTGCCTGACCTGCTGTTCTTTTCCAGCACCACTATAATCTAAACCACAGTTCCAATGATTTCAGCTTTATGGTGTATCCATTGTTTTACTGCAAATGTAGAGCAACCTGCTGTTAGTTTCCAAAGTCTTCAGAATAGAATTAAATATGAGATAATGATGGCAATGGTATTTTATATTCAGGATACTTCCCCTCAGGAGTCCACCAATCTCACTAACTTGGTGTAGTCTTCCCCCGAACCTGTCTCTCCCCCCTCCCACCAGATCCTGTTGATTTTCACTCATGCACTGCTCTGCATCAACCATCATTCCCCTCAGCTTTCACAGTAACCTTCAGCCAGAAGTGCTGAGTGGATGATCCATCTTGGCCTCCTCCAGTGGCCCCCAGCGTTAGAGATACCAATCTTCAGCCAATTCAGTTCCCTCCACATAATATCAAGGGATGGCTGGAAATGCTGGATTCTGCAAATGACCTGACAAAATTTTTTGATTACTTACAGTGTGGAAACAGGTCCTTTGGCCCAACCCCCCAAAGCACAACCCACCCCCTACATTTACCCCTTCACCTAACACTACGGGCAATTTAGCATGGCCAATTCACCTGACCTGCACATCTTTGGACTGTGGGAGGAAACCGGAGCACCCAAAGGAAACCCACGCAGACACGGGGAGAATGTGCAAACTCCACACAGACAGTTATCTGAGGCGGGGATTGAACCCGGGTCTCTGGCGCTGTGAGGCAGCAGTGCTAACCACTGTGCCACCGTGCCGCCCACAATCAGATGAAGAACAAACATATGAAGAACAAATCATATCGCACTAATCCTCATCCTAACCACCGTGCCGCCCACAAATAGTACAATAGTACTGGCAATAGCGCTGAAGACTTGTGTTCCAGAACGTGCGACATCCCTAGCTAAGCTGTTCCAGTACAGTAACAAAACTGGGATCTACACAATAAAATGGAAATTTGCCCAGGCATTTCCTGCACATAAAAGGTAAGTCAAATCCAATTCTCGACCATCAGGAAAGTGATGGAAGGTGTCCATCAACAGTGCTATCCAGCAGCACCTGCCCAGTAACGCCGAGTTTAGGTTCCACCAGGCCATTCAGCTCCTGACCTCATTACAGCATTGGCTCAAAAATGGACAAAAAAACTGAATTCCAATGGTGAGGTAAGAGTGACAGTCCTTGATATCAAGGCTGCATTCAACCAAGTGTGGCATCAAGGAGTCCTAGCAAAACTGGAATTAGTGGGCATCAGGAGGCAAAATCTTTGGTATTTAGAGTCATCCCTTGACACGTAGGAAGATGCTCGTGGTTGTTCGAGGTCAGTCATCTTAGCTCCAGGACATCTCTGTACACATTCCTCAGAGTAGTGTCCTCGGCCCAAACATCTTCAGCTGCTTCATCAATGATCTTCCCTCCATCACCAAGTCAGAACTGGGGGTGTTTGCCAATGCTCAATGTTCAACACCATTCATGACTCCTCAGATACTGAAGCAGCCCAAGTTCAAATGTAACAAGATCTGGACAATATCCAGGCTTGGACTGACATGTTTCAAGCCACACAAATGCGAGGGTGTGACCATCACCAAGAAGACACAATCTATCCCCCACTCCTCGACATTCAATGATGTTCCCATCACTGAATGCTCCACCATCAACATCCTGGGGTTATCATTAACCAGCAACTCAACTGGACTCACCACATTAACACAGTGGCTACAAGAGCAGGTCAGAGGCTGTGACGAGTAACTCCTGACTCCGCAAAGCCTGTCCACCATCTGCAAGGTACAAATCAGGAGTGTGAGCGAATATTCCCCACTTACCTGGATGGGTGCAGCCCCAAAGATGCTCAACAAGCTTGACACCATCCAGGATAAAGCAGCCCGCTTAATCCCCACTAAATCTAAGACCATCCACTCCCTCCATCACTGATGCTCAGTAGCAGCAGTGTGAACTATCTACAAGATGCACTGCAGAAATTCACCAAAGATCCTCAGACAGCACCTTCCAAACCCACAACCACACCCATCTGGAAGGACAAGGGCAGCACAGACATGGGAACAACACCACCTGCATATTTCTCACCAAGCCACTCACCATCGTGACTTGGAAATATATCACCATTCCTTCACCATCGCTGGGTCAAAATCCTGGAATTCCCTCCCTAATGGCATTGGGGGTCAACCCACAGCAGGTGGACTGGTTCAAGAAGACAGCTCACCCCCACGTTCTCAAGGGCAGCTGGGACGGGCAATAAATGCCGGCCAGCCAGCAACGCCCACATCCCCCAAATGAATAAATAAATAAAGAGCCCTTTCTTACATTACCCACGGGCTTATGACTAAACACCCTCTCCTCCTTTCAAAGAAACATCTGAACAAAGGTTTCCAATTCCCCAATTCTAGTTGCGAGTTTTGGGTAATTTCTTGTTATTTCCTGTATTACTCCTGATAAAGTTCAAACCATTTTACTTGCTTATAGTTTGTTTCCTTCATATTCCGTCATCGTGCAGGTAACAATCCCATTCCCCAGAATTTGGATCCCAACCAAATGTGCCGTGACATGATGCAGCAACTACTTTCCCGGGAGAAAAATATGAACAACTCTGATTCAGTGAACAAATTCCTTGGGCAATGTGATGGTGTCATTCCTGACAGGGAGGTATCAGTGCTCATAAAATGTGATGTTCATCTGAGAACAGAATCTGTGGGATTGATTGGTCACACTGTGGTTAGCAGTGCTGCCTCCCAGCACCAGTTATCTCAGTTCAATTCCAGCCTTGGCTGACTGTCTGATTGGTGCAGACTCAATGGGCCATGTGGCACTGCAGGAGATCTGTGATTTTCAACTTGTTGCTAATCAGCTGTCTGTTATAGACACCGTCTAATTTTCACCTCCAATTAATGTACAATTCCAGTTTCAGCCCGGTGATTAAATTAAACATCTACGAGTAAGCGTTCATGTGAATGTTGTGTGGGGGTCAGGTGCTTACCTTTTGTCACGTGTTGGGTATTTCTCTCCTTTCCCTATGTTCCTGGTTCAGATCCTGGTTCAGGATAATTTCCACCCATCAAGGTCAGGTTCCATGTTGGCAGTGGTGAGCAGGTCTGTTAACATTGCTGATGGAATGGGGGCATTTGCAATATCACGAGAAGATGGAAGAATTTCTTTACATGTTCACCTTTTTAAAGCTCCCTTTTTTGTCTGTTTAAAGCTCCCTGATTGATCGCACTAATCCGTGATTAAAATGGTTAGTGCCTGACACACATGCCCAGTCCCTGGTAATGCTGGCTGCCAGACTCTGAGCACCCCCAGGGCTCACAGTATGAGAAATATATCTTGCTTCATTTCATCATTTACTGAATAATCCACAGTATGTTGTCCTGGATTTATTGAAGCACTTTACAGCATTTCCCCTGGAAAATCCTTCATGTGTCATCAACAAGGTCCCTCTGGTTATGAGCTTGTGGGGGTGACCCCTTTACGTTTTATTGTGGAGCCATGTACATGTTGCTCACTGCACAGATGTTGCCAGGCTGAATATTTCCAGCACTTTCTGCTTTTATTAAATTGTGTTTCTGTTGTAGTACAACACTGGAGAGAATACTCGCAGAGATAGAAATTGAAGGAGGAAATCAATCCTTCTCAACGCCAAATTACTTTGCTCACATTCAAAAAATAGAAGCTGAAAAGTTCCCAGGACTTCACTTTCCTCCATCAGATTTGGTGAGTGCTGTGTTTAGCTGGACATTGTAAGCAATGACTATCATGTGTTGGAAACTAACACCATTTTTAGAGAAAATGTTGTGAGAGGGCTTGAGAATCTTTCAGTGTAGTTATTTTAAACTGAAGTTAACCCTTCCTGTGAATTCACATTGATACTGTATTCTAGACTTATTTAATTCCACTCAATGTTTGTGAACTACCTCAGGGTCATACTTAATCCGATTCTGAACCTCTCCAAAGGTCCTCTTGAATTTGGCATCAGGAGATACATCACAATTGTTGATAATTTTTATTATTCACTTAGAGTTTGGAATTGAAAAACAATGTAAATTTATGGATGAAACCAATAAAGGTGGGGATTGCCACAAATGATCAGAAATCTAATAATTGTAGAATAGGCATAAAGTTTACAAACAAATATCAATACGTATAAACATGTGATACATATTTTGGTTTGAAAGATAAAGACATCATCTCTTACTTGAAAAACAAGAATTTAATTTGAGGACAGTAACAAAAGGATCTCAGCAGCAGTACACAGATAATTAGGGTGGCATGGTGGTTTGATGGATAGTACTGCTACCCCACAGCGTCATGGGCTTGGATTCGATCCCACCTTTGGGTGGCTGTCAGTGCGGAGTTTGCAGATTCTCCCCGTGTCTGTGTGAGTTTCCTTCAGGTGCTCAGGTTTCCTCCCACAGTCCAAAGTTGTGCAGGTTGCAAGGATTGACCGTGATAGTGTCCTGGGGTGTACAGGCTCGGTGGGTTAGCCATGGGAAATGTCGGTGTGTGCGTCTGGGTGAGATGCTCATTGGACGTTCGGTGTGAACTTGATGGGCCAAATGGCCTGCTCCCACAATGTTGGGATTCTATAAAAATGCAGGTTTTTAAGTTCAGAATAAAAGAATCATCGTGCTTAGTTCACATCTAGGTGAATAGACTGAAAAGGAAGGGAATTATGCAAAACTTATCTCAAATCTTGGTTAGATCACTCTTGGAGTCCTGTTTACTCCAAGAGAATGTGGAACTCACTACCAGGGGGAGGAATTGTAGTGAACTGCGGGGATGGATTGAAGGGGAGGTGAAGTACTGTACATCCATGTGGGAGAAGGGAATACAGCAAAGCTTTCTAAAGTGGGTTTGCAAATGCTCTGACAGAATGATGCAGCTTTACATTCTTCCATTTCCTCAATCTGTGGGTGTGGCCTTAATGATTCACCTTTGAGGCGTGGCTCCTGCAGCACTGACGTTGGCCAACCTTACACACTGTTTGAAAACTATGAGATTTCCTCAAACCTCTCTGACCTATACCTCTTGTTCCTACAGTCCCACATGCCTCCATTCTTCAACGTTTCCCCCTTCATTTAAAAGTCTTTGCCCTTCCCCTGCTCTATCGGTCTTCCCCAGCTCCACTGGCCCTGACATCTCCCATTCTCCCTGAATGGCCACAACAACTTTTCAGCCTTGTACAGGTGCCCTGGGTGGGACAGGTTCAGAACACTGGAACACAGGGTAAGTCTATTAGAGTTAGATATTGAAATCCCCGAATCCCCTTTTGGGAATAAAATCTGCTGTGTTTACCTGGTCTGCACTACATGTGACTCTTGTACAGGGCCGTGGTGAGGCCATACTGAGAATATTGTTGCAGTTTTGGTCTCCTTTTCTGAGGAAGGATATACTTGCTCTCGAGGGAGTGCAGTGAAGGTTTACCAGGCTGATTGCAGGGATGGCGGGACTGACACATGAGGAGAGATTGGCGAGGTTAGGATGGTTTTTGCTGGAATTCAGATGAGTGAGTGGGGAATCTCATAGAGACTTATAAAATTCTAACAGGACTAGACAGGGTAGATGCAGGAGGATGTTCCTGATGGTGGGTGTGTCCAGAACAAGGGTCACAGTCTGACGATTCAGGGTAGACCATTTAGGATGGAGATGAGGAGACATTCCTTCACCCAGACAGTGGTGAGCCTGTGGACTTCATTAGTACAGGAAGTAGTTGATGACAAAATGTTGAATGTATTCAAGAGGTGGGGACCAAAATACTACAGATGTGGTCTCACTAGCACCTTGTTCAGTTGCAGTAAGACTTCCCTACTCTTATATTCCAACTCCATTGAAATCAGGGCCAATATTGTATTAGACTTCCTGATTACCTGCTGCACCTGTGAGTGGGCTTGTTGTGTTTTGTGCACAAGTTTCCCCAAGTCCCCTTGTGTTGCAGCTTTCTGCAGGGTTTCTCCATTTAAATGACACTGTTTTGGTTTCCCTTCCAAAATGAACAGCTTTGCATTTTCTCACATTCTGCTCCATTTACCAACTTTGTGCCCACTCACTGAACCGATCAGTATTTCTGTATAAACTGTTCATCTCCCTCTGACAAGTTGCCTTTCCACCTATTTTCCTTCAGCATATTGTTCCTGATATTTCAGAGGACAGACTGTGATAAAGGCTCCCAATATGCTATTATCAGGGATCTTGGACTCTCAAGGTAAATGGATTTTCAGTTCTGTAAAAAATGTTCGGTGAAGCATTGGATCAAAACGACCTCTCCATGAAATGATGTGCTTAAGCTAAACACCCAAACATGTCACCTGATGGAAAGACTATTGGACAATGTTTCTTTGTTTCTTTCCCCCCCCCCATTGGATGTGGGTGTCACTGACTGGGTCAGCGTTTATTGCCCATCCCCAGTTGCCCATGTAAAGGTGGTGGTGAGATGCCCTTCTTGAACTGCTGCAGTCCCTGTGCTGTAGGTAGACCCACAATGGGATTGGGAGGGAGCTCCAGGATTTTGACCCAGTGATAATGAGGTAATGGTGAAATACTTCCAAGTTAGAAAGGTGAGCCACTTGGAGTGTTTACCAATTTAAGATTCATGACAGACTGAGAGACAGTTGGAGAGAGGGTAGGGAGAGGTTTGAAAGAAAAGAATACAGACCAGTAAAAGAGCAGTTTAATTTTGACAGTCCCCAGACCATCAGAGCGAACAAGATGTCATAAGCTGTTTCAGCTGTACAGGTAGACAGAGCAGAAAAAATCCCTTAGCATTTCTTAGTCTGTCAGTGTCTGGGTATCTCAGAAAAGGAGAAAAGATCACAGGTGAATGTGTAAATGTCACCCTGGTGAGCTTGTCAGTTGAGTAAGAAATTGACCGGAGTGACAGTTCACAGGGGGTTAAGTCTGTTTGAGAGATACTATCGTGGAAATGGGTTCATGGGTCTTTTTGCTGTTTATGATTGAATACTTCCAAAACGTCTCACTTATATCATGTTGTTGGTTTTTCCAGTTTGTATGCTAAACTTCTGCTCTTAGTTAAAAGAATATGAGAAACCTCTTATGAATATGTTCAGTGACTGATCACCATGGTACCCAAATTGGAAAAATAAACTTTACAGTCAATCAAGTCAGGTTTCACTCTGGAATCTAACTGGTTCAGTAAATTATCAGCTAAGATCATAATAAACAACTGATTTACCTTGTTTCATTCAAACAGATCCAGCAGAAAAATGTCTCAAGCTTAGCACGAAAGGTTGAAATTGAATTGCCTCCAACTCTTCTGGACAAGGTTAAGGAACAGCCAAATGTTCTGATATCGAGAATCATTTTTGTTATCTATGGAAATACAAAACTTTTCCAGGTAACGTAGTCAGAATCAACATTGAAGTAAAATGCAAGTTAATTCATTTGAAAAATAACAATCGGATAATATTATATCAAGTAATCGCTACATTTATGAAGTTAACAACGTGAAATGTCGTGCTGTGCCTCGAAGTGGGATGCAAGAAAGGACAGCAGGTTTATGCTCATACACGCTGCTTCATACTCTCATGGTCAACATTTTCCAACAAGAGAGAGAGAGAAATGTCCCAGTGATTGTATTGTACTGTGTCGTGTGATGGGGCTGCTATACCGAGTAGCTGGAGTTTTGTGGAAGCAGCAGGAACTGGGTGAGGGTCTGGCCTCACTGGGTTCTGCATGAGCACAAGGTGCAGTATCTGGATGTTTGGTCTGAGTCCCAGTCCCCAGGGACTGCTGGGTGATATGGCTGTGGTGCATTGAGCAGCGTGTGGTGAGAGTGGTGTGGTTGGGGGGAAATGTCCTTTTGAAGATACATTCACTGACCTCGATCACCTGTGTGAGCTCACTGCCATACTTGTGGCACTGTTTAAGACACAAGACCCACACTTGAAAACAGGAGAGAACACAGCTTCAGCACTCACTCTGTCACTCAAAGGAAAAGCTACCAAATTACATGAATCATTTAGACTGCCACTTAACTGTATTTTGCCTCTTGTATGGGGGCTTGTGTGCCTGTACGAACATTACATTTGACCCTTCAATTTACAAAACTCGTTAAGTAGTTTTTAGTTCTGGGCTGTATTGAAGTTGTAGCAGGAGAACACTGGGTTTGAGAGCATAAACTGCTCAGAAGGACAGTGATGTCAACCCTAGCTATGCATCTCATTCATTTTGTACATTTCAACTAAGCCTCCCCTCAGCTCCTGCGTTCCGAGTTTTACTCACCTCTCCTTATAGCTCATACCCTCTCATCCAGGCAGCATCCTTGTAAACTCTTCTTTCTGAAGCCTCCAATCCTTCCTTTGGACTGACGACCAGAAATGAACACAAAATCCTACGTGTGGCCTCATCAATGTCTTACATAGCGGCATCATGACCCCCTGACTCTTGAACACAATTCTCCAAGCAATTTTCTTCAATAAAGGCACAACATTAGTCCTCTGGCAACTCTCCTGTGATGACAGATGAGTCAAATATTTCTGAATGGGCTCCACAATTTCTTCCGTCACTTCCCACAGCATTCTGGGATACACTTGATCAGGTCCTGGAGGTTTATTTAACGTTATGTTTTCTCAGACATTCAACACTTCCTCTTCTGCAATGTGAACTGTATTCAACACATCAATATTTATTTACCCAGAGTTCCCTAGCCGCCATCTTTTTTCTCCACAGTAAAAGATTGACACATAGTATTTATTTTGTATCTCTCCCATCTCCTAACAGAGAGAGAACCTCATTGATCTGTAAGGGACCCGATTCTCTATCGAGCTCCTCTTTTACTGTTCATGTTTTTAGAGAATCCTGAACCTTATCTGCCAAGGCTCTCAAAACCCCTCTCTGACCTCCTGATCTCCCTCTTCAGAATGCTCCTACCCTCTTTATACTCTTCATAAGAATCATTTGATCCCAGTTGTCTACATCTCATGTATAATGCTTTTGTATTCTTGACGAGAACCCCAATCCCTTCATTCATCCATTGTTCTCTCAAAGGGTCATGAATCTATGGGATTCTCTATTCCAGAATGCAGTGGACATGGGAGACTGAATAAATTTGAGGAGGAGAGTAACAGATGTTTAAGTAATGCTGGGTTAGAGGGTTATGGGGAGAGGGCAGGATAGTGGAGTTGAGGCAGAGATTAAATCAGCAATGATCATTTGAACGGCAAAATAGGCTTGAGGGGCTGAGTTACCTACTCCTGCTCCTAGTTAATAGGTTTACTGTTTATTACTGGTGTTTTGTCTGCTCCCTCTTGTGTGAAAATGGACACAAGGTACTCAGTATATTGATCCATCATTAGCTTGGTGTTTCTTCCAGAATACCAGTCTCCAGCAAATAAAAATAACAAAGGAACCAACAGGAACAATTTCGTCTTTCGCCTCACTTTGACTTTTCAAACATTAGTTGTCCTTATATGCTCCATTTTCATTCAGTAATTTTCTACTCTGGCCAGTTCATGCTCACCAATTCTCCCAATCTCTCATATCCAGGGAAGTCCTCTGTAATTGTAAAAGAATTGGGCAGTGTGGGTTGGAACAGCTTTAACGAGCTGGGAAAATAGCTGACATTGGGAGATCTGGAGTAAATACTGAAATGGAAGTGAAGGTGCTACAACCATCGGAAAATCCATGGATTGCAAAACCATTTCCAGTTTTAACTTGATGTCAGGTAAACTGGAACATCGGCAGTCACAGACAAAGTGTTCTTTTCCAGTACAGAGATCAGGAGATTACTTCCATCCACACAACATGAACTTTTCTATTTCCAATATTCAGTGCCCCGGATGAACAGCCTCTCATTACAGGAAGAGATTCTTCCTTCAAATGTCGGATCATAAACAATGTGTTCAAAGTTGTAAAGAAGATATGAGGATTAAGTTTTAATCAGCCTTTTGGAATGTTTTTAGATTACTTACAGTGTGGAAACAGGCCCTTCGGCCCAGCAATTCCATACCGACCCACTGAAGCGCACCCACCCAGACCCATTCCCCTATATTTACCGCTGAGCCTAACACTGCGGGCAATTTAGCATGGCCAATTCACCTAGCCTGCACCTTTTTGGACTGTGGGAGGAAACCGGAGCACCTGGAGGAAACCCACGCAGACACGGGGAGAATGTGCAAACTCCACACAGTCAGTCGCCTGAGGCGGGAATTGAACCCGGGTCTCACGCACTGTGAGGCAGCAGCGCTAACCACTGTGCCACCGTGCTGCCCATATGTTGGTGAGGACATTCTGACAAATGAATCCAAACATGTTTCTGCAAACCTAATCTGCCTCTGCCTTGTTTAGGTGGGCAGTTTCATGCTGGCTGTACACTCATACCATTCAGAAATGCTCCTTATTTTGCCTCAATTACTGAAATATCAATAAGGCCAAGTCTCTGCAAAAAGGGTTGTATATACGAATTTATTCAAATTTAATCCTGTTTAAAATACACTGTCCCATCTGTAAAAAGTATACACAGTCCTTAAGTATACATTACTCTTGCTGTTCTTTGTCTCCAGAGTGACAATAACAGCACTGTGTTAAACAATCGAGTAAGTGGAATAGAAGTAGTCAATGTCACCATTGAAAACCTCACAGACCCAGTGATCATTGTCTTCCAGAACACAACCTTGCCGGTAAGAGAAAAAACAAACATTCATTCATTCATCGTTGTGCAACTGAACAAATAAGTTATTTAAGTGAATGAGTGTCCTTTATGATGTAAATCAATTCCATTTTAGACTAACTCAAGTGGAAAATGTGCCTTTTGGGATTTCAGGAAAGGTGAGTTAACATTTGATAAACAAAATTTGTTAGCTCTAGAATTGGGGAGTAATGGCTCACCTCTGATTTTCTAACTTTTCATTGTAGGGAGCACAAGTCATGGCATCTGGAGTGAGTCTGGCTGTACGACAGAAAGTCAGCTTCACAACATCACCTGCAAGTGCAACCACTTGACCTCTTTCGCTGTCTTACTGGTACGAATGATCCAATCAAATACTGTATTTTATTCTGGAACAATAAATCTCCAGCATGCTGTGATCAATCTGTCCTCTCATTGTGGTTTGAATACAATTTCATTGTGGAATGAAAGGGAAGCAGAGAGACATAGATCATTGAAAGCACAGATGGGGACCATTCTGTCCATCACGTCTGTGCGTACCGAGAGGGATGTATCCCAAATCAATCCCACTTTCCAGTAGCTGCTCTGTAAATTATAACAATTACAAGCAGATCCAATTTTCATTTTTGAACATAATTAGGGTTTGACTCCATTTCACTTTTCGGTTGCGAGTTCCAGATCCCTATCTTCTCCTCAACTGCCCTCTATTCATCCACAAATTAATCTAAATTTTTACCCCATGGTTAATGATCTCTCTGCCAAGGGAAACAGGCTCACTCTGCCTCAAGCGCCTATTGCATTGTCCATCTCAATTAAATTTCTCCTCAACCTTCCCTGTTCCAAAAACACCTGGTCTCTCCAATCTGTCCTTGTGTTCTTTATTCCTGGTGATATCTTTGTCAATCTCTGTGTACATTTTGTCTGTGATTAACTCCTTCCAGTAACCCTGTAAATGGTGTTGTGTGCAGGACTCCACCAGTGTCTGCCCTAGATTGAGCTGATGCTCTCTGCTGCTATATTTTACACCTTGGTTAATCAACAATCCCATTGGCCTTCTTTGCAGCTGATCGACCTAATTTGTAACCTCAGGGAACATGTGCTCCACAGTCTCTCTATTCCTTCACACCGCTCAGTATTCCACTATTTATTGTTTCTTCCCTCACCCATTTGCCCCCTTCCAATTCCCTACTTACATTTCTCTCCATCGTGTTTTCTCCCAGCTCAGTGGTAATCTCTCTAATGCCTGAAGCTTTCTTCCTCACTATCCATTTTTATAACATCTGCAAACTGAATCCTGTCCCTACCTCATTGATACCTGCCAAGTAAAGTAAGGGTCAGAGCCTTACACAAGCCCACTGAAACAGCCTCCCAATCACAAAAGCACTGTTGCCCATTGCCCTTTGCTTCCTATCATTGAACAGCTCAGATTCAATTTGTCCCGTGCTCTTGGATCCTGTGGGTTCTTGCTTTTCTGCCCAGTCTCCCATATCATTCTTTCCCCTTAGAGTGGTCCCTGGCTGCTCAGTGACATCACTGACCCAGATAACAGGGAGGCAACATACCACCCTGGTGTCTGCGGCTACAGTAATATATGTTTATTCCCTTAAGTAGTGGTTGCACTTCCACTGTCATCATTTAGAATTTTCTCGGTGTTTCCCTAAACAGAGTCACCAAGGTGCTCACAGTTTGGCATTGCCATCACCAGTTCACAAACCCACCTCCAATCAAAGAGAAAGATGCATTGGGACTCCTCCCTGGTTCTCTTTAGGCAGTCATTCATTCCCTCTCTGCTCGGGGATTCTTAAACTGCAGCATGTCAGCTCCTGCTCACACTCTGAAGCTCAAGCTGCTCCAGACGGTGATAATTCCTGTGTACGTGATTGTCCAGCACAAGAGGGCTCCTGTGGTACAGTGGGTAGTGTCCCTACCCCTGAGGCAGGAGGCTTGGGTTCAAGTCCTCCCTGCTCCAGAGGAGTGACATCACAATTCTGAACAGGTTCATTAGAAAATACCTTGTCCAACACGTGAAGCATCCTGGATTGTCACGTGCTACAGGGTGTGTACTCAACACAACGGAGGTGCCCCACCGTGTCCTCTTTCAGTGCACAGTGAATAAACGTACCAGAAAGACAGAGGGTTGTGCCTTATTTGAAAAATAGTCCCAGTTACTTGGAATCTGCTCCTCCTCCCCTTGTGCTGATATCACACTATTCTTTTATATCCCCACTGCTCCCATTCCCTTCCCTCCAGGCTTTCCATTTCAACTTAATTTGTTTCGACCTGATTTCTTGATCACAATGAAGTTATCAGTAACTGAACTGAAACATTTCCCTGTGAGTCGCTGATCTGCCTTGCTCTGTGATGCCACTTTGTTATGTGTTTCATGCTGTGTCCTTCAGCTCCCTTTGCTGTTACTCTGTTACACTGCCATTGAAATCACTGCAATTACTCCTGTGACCCACTTCACTCACCTGACTCTCTCCATCCTTGTGGGATCAGAAATTGTCATTGATGAGCCGAGGAAAGAGTCAAGTTGGCAATAGTCAAGGTCGAGGCATTTCAAGTTCAAATGATCCAAGGGCAGGCAGTTTTCTCCCAGAACCCCTTGCCAACCCAGCGCCAAAAATAAAACACGGCACAAATTTTGATGTCTCCAAGTGTATCAGGCAAGAGAGAATCCCAAATCAAAGTCTCTACCCAGTGCACATTTCTCTCACACAGAACAGGCCACTGTAAGCTATCATTTTTCCGACAGTACAACATGTCATGATCATTGATGCAGATGAGATTGGAAATGTGTAATCCATTACACAGCAGACCGAATTGTTGGAGTTGTTTGTCACCTTTACAGAAATCGGGGTTTCTGAGGGTTTGTTTTGAATTGCTACATGTCCATTTTGGTTTGACTGTCTCTTTCTCCAGTGTATGAAATGTCCTTAATTTAGGCGGCATTTGATATAGATTTAATAGAATAGAACAGAGACAATTAATTAAAAAGGACTTCAACAATCCTGGTTTCTAATACTCCACTGTTTTGTCCAGCTGCTCCATTTTGATTGACAGATATTTCTCTGATCCTTTAGACCTCGGTTTCTTCTGCACATTGAATGGGAGCTGGGTGGGAGCTGGAGTTTTAAGGAACATTCAGAATAGTTGGTTGAGGCTGAACTGCCTCAATTCTGATGTGAAAAGAAAACAGGGTCACCCACTGGCAACGAAGCTGGTTTGACAGACTCTGCAAGATGGCACGATCCACAAACATCTCCAGCTGCTCACAGCCATGGGACACTGTCTTCTGGGAGCTAAATGCAGCGTGGATTACAAGGGCACCTACAACCACTGTGCAGTTGTAGGCTGGTACAGACAGAATTGGAAATTTCCCTCTGCACAGTGAGGCATGTTGTACTGGAGACTGGACTTCTTTCGTCTTGTCCATATTTCATATTTCCTTTCGTTTTCCTTTTTCCTGTTATTTCTTCAACCTCTCCTCTTTCAGCCTTGAGTTAAGGTATGAATTGGCGGAAGTGCCTTTCGAACATTTCTAAAGGCTTTCAGGATTTTTGTGATCAGCCCTTAAATATGGTGGATCTGTGGCTAGATCCCTGATGGTGCTTTGATATAATAACATTTCGAATTTTCTTTCTCAAAGGACTATCACAGTGACGATGCCTCAGATGTTGCTTCATCGACACATTCTATTGCATTGATTATTGTTGGGGCCTTTATCATTTTCATAGTGATTACAGTTCACTGCTATGAGACAATCAGGTAAGAAAATCTGCTCTCAAGGCTGTCATTCTCCTTTTGAAGTGTATTTCTGCTGCCAATCCATTCTGTTTCACATTTACACATTGTTCATTCTGAATTGTTATTTCTTTCAATCAATTACAGGCTACATGCACATACGCTCATACAAACTGATTGGATCAAGTGACTAGTTTCCGCGTTTTACTTTGATTTTAGTGTATGCTTTGATTATTTGAATTTCTTCACACAATGAACAGTATAATAACAAACCCAAAGCAATGATCACCTATTAATAAACCTTTGACGAGGAGAAGGGACAATGTTGAATCAAATGTTGCTGTCTTGAATTGCCAACAACTTCTGAACTTCACTGTGAACATTCCAATGTGATGATCCATATTTCAAAACTTGCAATCCCAGCCTGAAATTCTTTGTATTCTTTGATGTGAGCAGATGGAAAACTGCAGGCTGGGTAGAAGTAATTAGAATATGGATTCACAAGGTGTATGAGGGGAAAATCCATACAGGATGTTCGCACCTAAACACTGAAAGAATCTAAAACATTAACCTTTAGGTTTATTTATCAAATTGTTCATTTATTCATGAAAGCTCCTCTCATGGACTTGTCTTCCGAGTCTTAGCTTTTCGTAGGAGCTGATGCTTTGACTTTACTCCCCTCCTGGGAGGGACTTCAATCAGTTCACCCGTGGCCTATAGGACTGACTATTTTGAATTTTCAATGATGTGGCAAGTGAAATGTTGCCTTTGTTAAAGGGTTTTAAGTTGAAATTGTGGCAAATCAATGGTTGTAGTTTCAAGTTTCATTCTGGAGAGTTGAGCACCTGATCGATGCTGGTCCCTCAGTGAAGTGTAAATGAAGTGCTGCAGTGGCAGAGGGGCTGTCTTTCAGATGAAGCATTAAATCAAAGGCCTCACTGCCCTCTCAGGTGGATAGAAAAGATCCCCTGGGCCTCTACTGAAACACAGCTGGGGAGCTAGACCAAAGTGGCTTTATACTCTTGTACTTGGGTATCTGTGAGACCCATTACCAATCCCATTGCTGCCTTGAGACAAGGCAGGGTCTGTTAATGTGAAGGGTGCTGCACTTGCTGGAATTCCCAGCTCACCTCTGACACAGCCTCAAACCTGCCACAATGTACAGGATGTAGCCTGAAGGTGTAGGCCTGTTCCCTCACAATCAGGATTTCAGATTAAACTCAACTCTCGACAAATAATCATTCTAAATTCCTGTCTCTCACAGATTAACCCAACTTGTTCTCTCCCAATTGTTGTTTTTATTGTCAGAAACTTGTATCTTAAAGCCATTATGAATAAAGGCGTGTCAGTATTTCAAGCTCATGTCAAGGTCAAGCGAATGAAGACAATTGGCTCTGAAATATACTATCAGTGGTTTGCTTCCTTTGAATATTTATATTCTCTTTCTTCAACAGCAGGATGATGTGGCCTTCAGGAAAACCTACAGGACATTCCTGGTTCTAAGCAATTTGAACAAAATGATCCTGGCTTTTTCCTCTCGAGTGTCATTACATTCTGTGGCTGGAATACTTTTCAAATAGCTGAAGAATTTCCAAAGTTTCTGCTAATGAAGAGACACAAACATAACCTTGTAACCAGAGCTGGTAATTTCTATGTCATACTTCATCATGAATGCTTGGAACAAACCTCCAGAATATCTTCTAGAGACAGGTTTGCCTCTGAAGCCAGTCTTCCTTTGTTAAATTGTTTATCACTGTCAATGGATTCCAATCTCAACTTAATGACTGCTCAGATTGGAGTGTGGGTGAAGAAAGAAGAGGAAATAAATCATTCCTCGATCTTAGTGTTACACTGCACCAAACTGTTGAGAAAATTGGTGAGAGTTAGTTCTCAGTCTTGAACCAGGAGTGCACACTCCTTCCTATTCACTGTCTCGGTGTTCTGCCTTCAGGATGTATGTCTGTCCAGCTCAAACAGCATTGCTGAAACCCAAGAAGCAAACTGCTGTGATTCTGGAATGAGCAGCTGACAGGCCTCATGGCTTTCCATAATGAGATAAGGATAACGGGAAACATGGGTGGGTGCATGTCATTCATGGTGGGGCATGGTGCCTCAGTGGTTAGCACTGCTGCCTGTCAATACAGAGACCCAGGTTCAATTCTAGCATTGGGCCACTGTCTGTGTGCAGTTTGCCCATTCTCCCCTTGTCTGTGTGGGTTTCTTCTGGGTGCTCTGGTTTTCTCCCACAATCCAAACGATGTGAAGGTCAGGTGAATTGGCCATGCTAAGTTGCCAAGTCAGGGGTGAATGGGACTGGGTCAGTGTGGGCTTGCTGGGCTGAAGAGCCTGTTTCCATGTTGTAGGGAATCTTATCAGATCAAACCACTGAAACCCAGTGCTATCTCTGTCTGTCATACCTTGCTAAGGTATTTTACAAAGTTAGTAATAAAGCACATGGCAAGAAGGCAGAATGTAAAGTTTCAGGCTGAATACATTCAACACATCCTCCTTCCCAACATCAACCTGTTCAAACATATCAGTCTGTTTCACACTGTCCTCACAAATGACATGGTCCCTCTCAGTAGTGAATACTGAAGCAAATTATTCATTAAGGACCTTCACTACCGCCTCCGACTCGAGGCACAAGTTCCCTCCACTATCCCTGACTGGCCCGACACTCACTCTGGTCGTTCTCTTGTTCCTCACATCAGTGATAAAAACCTTAGGATTTTCCTTAATCCCACCCACTTAACCATTTTTATGCCCCCTTCTCGCTGTCCTAAGTCCGTTCTTCAGTTCCTTCCTGGCCACATTGTAACCCTCGAGAGTCCTCAACCTTGCCTCCTCAACCTTAAGTGAGCTTCCTTCTTCCTCTTGACTAGATGTTTCACATCCCTTCTTACCCAAGGTTCCTTCACCTGACCATCCCTTCCTTGCCTCAGTGGGACAAACCTATCCAGCACTATCAGCAACTGCTCCCTAAACAACCTCCACATTTCTGTCGTGCATTTTCCTGAGAACATCTGTTTCCAGTTAAGTGTCCCAGTACCTGTCTAATAGCACTGTAAGTCTCCTTAAACCAACTGGATACTTTCCTATACCGTCTGCTGCTATCCTTCTCCATGACTATTGTAAAGGTCAGGGAGTTGTTGATCAATATCACTAAAATGCTCTCCCACCAAGAGATCTGACACCTGGCCTGGTCTGTTACCAAGCACCAAATCCAATATGGCCTTCCCTCCAGTTGGCCTACCTACATATTGAGTCAGGAATCCTTCCTGGACACACCTGACAAAAACTGTTCCATCCAATCTATTTGAACTGAGGAGGTTCCAATCAATATTAGAGAAGTTAAAGTCACCCATGACAACAACCTGTTACTTCTGCACCATTCCAAATTCTGCCTTCCAATCTGCTCCTCCATGTCTCTGTTGCTATTGAGGGGGTCTGCCAAACTAGATTAAACCCACCCGAAGAGCTCTCGCAAAGCTCCTGCCCAATACATCGATGCTCCTCCAGTTCAGGTGCAACCTGTCCTTCTTGTACAGGTCACCTTCCCCAGAAGGTATCCCAATGATCCATATCTCTGAAGGCCTCCCTCCTCCACCAGCCCTGCAGCCATGTGATCATCTACACTCGCTCTCTGTTTCTAGCCTCACTCGCCCTTGGCACTGGTAGCAATCCTGAGATTCCTACCCTGCTCATCCTGCCTTTTTCGCTTCCAACTAATTCCCTGTATTCACTTTTCAGGTCCTCATTGCTTTTCCTAGCTATGTCAGTGGTACTGATGTGTACCACAACATCTGGCTTCTTACCCTCCCCCTTAGGGATCCTGTAGACTTGATCCAAGACATCCCTCACCTTGTCATTGGGGAGATAACATACCATCCGGGAGTCTCGTCTGCAACCACTGAATCTCCTGTCTGTTCCTCTCACCATTGAATCTCCTCTCACTATTGCTCTCCTATTTTCCCCCCTTCCCTTCTGAGCCACAGAGCCAGGCTCAGTGACAGAGACCTGCCCATTGAGGCTTTCCCCTGATAGGTCACTGCTCCCAACAGTATCCAAAACGGTATAGTTATTGATGAGGTGGGTGGCCACAGGGGGGTCCCTGCACTGTCTGGATAATCCCTTTCCCTCTCCTCATGGTCACCATTCTAACAGTGTTTGTCATTACACACTATAATTATTTCTGATTTGGAGATGCCGGTGTTGGACTGGGGTGTACAAAGTTAACAATCACACAACACCAGGTTATAGTCCAACAGGTTTAATTGGAAGCACACTAGCTTTCGGAGAACTGCTCCTTCATCACAATCACCTGATGAAGGAGCGACGCTCCGAAAGCTAGTGTGCTCCCAATTAAACCTGTTGGACTATAACCTGGTGTTGTGTGATTTTTAACTTTATAATTATTTCAAATATGCTGAGGTGCTTCTCTATTTATTAAAAGTAATTTTCTATCGAAAAAATGATTTCCAAGAAGAATTGACATAATTTATGAAATCATGAACAAGCTTGTTTCACGTTTGTTGGAGAAATTATATTTTGACGTTTTAATCATTGGAAGACATATCCTATTGGAGTTGAGTGTGAGACTTGCTGGATGTTGAGACACTGAAATAATCTGAATACCTGATGGATCAAACAAATGTACAAGTTGTGTCTGATTATTGCAGGCTGGTGAGAATTTGCTCGGACAGAGTCCACATCCTATTGTGTTTCATGCTTTACTTGCCAATAATAAAACAAAATGAAATAGCTGTTCTCACATTGTTATATCTGATTATTTAAAAATACTCTCAAAAGCGATGATGACCAAACTGGTGCCAAACCAGCAAAAGGATACACCAATTAGGAGGAGGTGGCCATTTGGCCCATTGACCCCACTCCATCATTGAATACAATCCTGGGGCTGACCTGATTGTGGCCTTGGCTCCACTTTCCTACCTGGAGCCTTCGACAGAGACTTCTTTGGTCTAAAAGCAATCCCACCCAACCTTCAATATATTCAATGACCCAGCCTCCACCACGATCCAGGCTGATAAATTACAAAAGATTAAGGATTCTCCAAAAGGGAAAATTCTTCTTCATCTCCACATGAAATGGGAGGTCCCTTTTATTAGTGATCCCCATTGCTGTGGATTACACTACAAGGGAAAACAATCCTCTCAGTCCCCCTCAGAACCTTATCAGTTTCAATAAGATCCCCCTCATTCCTCCAAATTCCAATGAGCATATGCCCCCAACCTGTTCAAAGATTCCTCATAATAAAATCCTTTCATCCCAGGGATCAGCTTGGTGAACATTCTTCAAATTGTTTCCAATGCTATTCTCTCCCTCCCGAAGGAAGGAGACCAAAACTCTACACAGTTCTCATGGTGTTGTCTCATCAATCCCCATCAATAATCTGTAGCAGGACATCCATGTTTTTACACTTCTTCAGCGATGAAATAAAAGCTAAACATCCCATTTGCTCCCTGATTGCTCCCTGTACCTGCATGCTCATATTTTATGGTTCATGTTCCAGGAAACCCTGATCTCTCTGGACTGAAGTACTCTGCAGTCTCTCTCCAATTGGTAGCCTTCTTCCCAAAGTGACATTTTCCCATATTATTCTCCAGGGCCTTTTCTTTGTTCTTTGACTCATCAATATTCATTTGCAGACACGTTGGAGCTGCCTCAACTTGCTTGCCAAACTATCTTTGCAGTGTCAGGAAATCCTGCGACAAGACAGTCAATCTTTATCAAAATAATTGATACACGTCATATTGAGGGCCCAACATTACTCAATGCGGCACTTCATCAGTTACACTTTGCCAGATTGTAACTAATCTGTTTATCCCAACTCCCTGTTCCCTGTTGGCTAATGGTGTATTCATGTTAATGTATTACCCCATCACCTTGAGGTTTAATGTGCAGTAAACCTTCATGGGGCACCTCATTGAATTTTTTTTGGAAATCCAAATCTACCACATCTCCTGGTTCCCCATTATCCACCTGCTTGTCACATGATCAAAGAAGTCTTGTAACCTTGTTTCCCACTAAAAAAACCAAGCTTGGACTCTGCCTGATTGTATTGTAATCTTCGAAATGCCTTGTGACCACCTTCTTTCCCATCCCTCATTCTCAAGCTTCACCCTGGAATGCTCACTGCAGCTACTCTTACTATTTGTTGAAGTTTTTATTATGTTTTACTATTTCTTGCTAGTTCCCTTGCAATGCCCCAATTTCTTCCTCAAGATGTTTCATCATCCTTTCCTGATCTCCAAAGGTTTTCCAATCTGCTTTGCTTTTCAAATTAAACATACGACAGAATTCACTTCATCTTGGTGTGACCTCAGCAATGGCAAAAACGCCGGGACAAAATGGAGAGGCATCAGAATCTCAACACTGATTGTAATTTTTCACTTCAACCTTAAATCCTTCAGCATCTCGCTATTGAGAGGTAACTATCTCATTTTGATGCATTTGCATCTTATTAATAGTCCAACTCACCTCATTTATATGACACTGACAATTCTCCTCCCGTTCTCTGAGAAACGAGACAGCACAAATGTCCACCGTGTAACCCTGAAGACTGCACCTCACTGATTGCTTGTCCCAGCCATCAGCCATCTCTGCCTTCAGCATAGTATCCCTGCATACTCCATGGCCATCACCCTCCTTGACCCTTCATCCATAATCAGTCAAGGGACCGGTCTGATTCCAATCCAGGATGTGGAACATAGTCAGTCCGGAGATCCATTACCTTACAGTCCATGGACTGGATCACAATCAATCCCAAAGGCCTAGGGCAGCCAGTCCCCAGGTTACAGGGAGACCAGTCAGGGTGTAGTGGAGACATCAGTCGGGGCTGCGCTAGGTTCAGTCACGGCTGTCCCTCCAAGTCAGACCTAAGGGGTGGCCCACTGTCAGTCCTCAGCTCAGTCCTTGTTGGAGTTCAGACAAATGAGGGAGGATCTCATAGAGACTTAGAGACTTCCACAGGACTGGACAGGGTAGATGCAGGGAGGATGTACCCGATGGTGGGTGTGTCCAGAACCAGGGGTCACAGTCTGAGGATTCAGGGTAGACCATTTAGGACAGAGATGATGAGCCATTTCATCACCCAAAGAGGGGTGAGCCTGTGGAACTCATTACCACAGGAAGGAGCTGGTGACAAACCATTGAATGTATTCAGGAAGCAGCTCGAGATAGCACTTGGGGTGAATGGTATCAAAGGTTATGGGGAGAAAGCAGGATTAGGCTATTGAGTTGGATGGTCAGCCATGATCATGATGAATGGTCAAGCAGGCTTGAAGGGCCGAATGGCCTCCTCCTGCTCCTATCTTCTGTGTTTCTGTATTTTGCTCAGTATCATTCAGGGGCATATGGGTGAAGGATCATGGTAACCTGGGGAAAGTGAGCTACTCATGCCTAGGGGTGGATTTCATTGCATCGAGTCACTAGGGGGATATGAATCGACAGGGGGACGTTCTAGAGAAGAAAGATGAAATCAGAGGGGGACTGGCTCTCCCAGGTAACGATCATGCAAAGCCATCAAGGATATTGGAATTTATAAACTCATTGCCCATCGGACTAAAGTGAGCACATTAATTGTAACATGAAGGTGCTCAAAGAATCAGGGGGACACTGTAAGGTCATAGGGAACACAGGGTCAGCAACATAAAAGGGAATATGAAGGATGGAGGGAAAATATTCTCACACAGAAGCAGCCTGCAAGTCTCTCACAAGAACATGAAACTTTATCACAAAAGCTCAAATATCAATTACACAACAGCAGCAAAACTGGCTGAGACCAGATGAAAAGTGGGTGGAGCAGATATTCCTCATCTGGGGTGGGTGGAGTGGTTAAGAATCAATTCGCCCTGGTGTTAATGTGAGGGAAGCACAGCCCAATGAAGCTGGGTCAGTGTGTGCGACATACAGGCTTCCCTCTTCCCACATGAGCCACCAGGTTCTTCTCCAGCTAATTCCAGAATGTTTTCCCTGCAGGGAGTGAGGAGCTGAAATCCACCAGATTATGGAAAGATGTCGAGGCAATAAGGTAGTGGCGATGGGAGATTTTAATTTTCCCAACATTGACTGGGATACACTTAGCGTCAGAGGTCTGGATGGGATAGAATTTGTAAGAAGTGTCCAGGAGAGTTTTCTAGAGCAATATATCAATAGTCCGACGAGGGAAGGGGCCATATTGTACCTGATATTGGGGAATGAGCCGGGCCAGGTGGTAGAAGTTGCGGTGGGGGATTTCTTTGGGAACAGTGACTGTAATTCTCCAAGTTTTAGAATACTCATAGACAAGAATGAGAGTTGTCCTAAGGGAAGAGTATTAAACTGGGCCAAGGCCAATTATATCAAAATTAGGCAGGAGTTGGGAAATGTGGATTAGACACAACTATTTGAAGGGAAGTCCACATTTGAGATGTGGGAGGCTTTCAAAGATAGGTTAAAGATAGTGTAGGATAGGCATGTCCCATTGAAGATAAAGGACAGGGAAGGGCAAGATTCGTGAATCGTGGATGACAGGAGAAATCGTACGATTAGCCAAGAGGAAAAGGGAAGCATTTATAAGGTCCAGGCAGCGAAGAACAGAGTGGGCCCTGGAGGAATATCGGAAGAGTAGGACCAGTCTTAAACGAGAAATCAAGTGGGCTAAAAGGGGTCATGAACTGTCTTGAGCGAGCAGAATTCAGGAGAATCCCAAAGCATTTTATTCTTATATAAGAAGCAAGTGGGTAACTAGAGAAAGGATTGGTCCACGAAAGGATAAAGAAGGAAGGCTGTGTGTCGAACCTGAGAGAATGGGTGAGATTCTGAATGATTACTTTGCATCAGTGTCCACGGAGGAGAGGAACATGATGAATGTTGAGATTAGAGATTAGTCTGGATCATGTGAACATAAGTAGGGAAGATCTGTTAAGTATGCTAGAGGTTATTAAGGTGGACAAATCCCCAGGACAGGATGGGATCTATCCCAGGTTGCTGAGGGAGGCAAGAGAGGAAATAGATGTGGCCCTGACAGATATCTTTGTTGCATCCTTAAACACAGGTGAGGTGTCAGAGGACTGGAAGTTTGCTCATGTTGTACCCCTGTACAAGAAGGTTAGTAGGGATATTCCAGGTAACTATAGACCAGTGAGCCTGATGTCAGTGGTGGGAAAGTTGCTGGAGAAGGTACTGAGGGATAGGATCTACTTATATTTAGAAAGGAATGGGCTTATCAGTGATAGGCAACATGGTTTTGTGCGGGAGAAATCGTGCCTTAACAACTTAATAGAGTTCTTTGAGGAAGTGACCAAACTGATTGATGAAGGAAGGGCTTTTGATGTCGTATACATGGACTTTAGTAAGGCTTTTGATAAGGTTCCCCATGGTAAACTAATGGAGAAAGTGAAGTCACATGGTGTGCAGGGTGTTCTCGCTCGGTGGATAAGGAACAGGTTGAGCAACAGGACTCAGAGAGTAGTAGTTGAAGGGAGTTTCTCGAAATGGAGAAAAGGTGACCAGTGGTGTCCCACAGGGGTCAGTGCTGGGGCCACTGTTGTTTGTGATACACATAAATGATCTGGAAGAGGGCACTGTTGGTATGATCAGCAAGTTTATAGATGACTCAAAGATTGGGGGAGTAGCAGAAAGCATAAGGAACTGTCAGAGAATACAGGAGGTTATAGATAGACTGGAGAGTTGGGCGGAGAAGTGGCAGATGGAGTTCAATCCAGACAACTGTGAGGTGATGCATTTTGGGAAGTCTAATTCTAGAGTGAATTATACAGTGAACAGAAGAGCCTTGGGAAAAGTTGATGAGCAGAGAGATCTGGGAGTGCAGGTCCATTGTACCCTGAAGGTAGCTGCACAGGTGGATAGAGTGGTCAAGAAGGCATATGTTGTGCTTACCTTCATTGGACGGGGTATTGAGTATAAGAGCTGGCAGATCATGTTAAAATTGTACAAGACATTGGTTCAGCTGCATTTAGAATACAGTGTACAGTTCTGGTCACCACATTACCAAAAGGATGTGGAAGATTTGGAGAGGGTTCAGAGAAGGTTTACGAGGAAGGTGCTCGCTATGAAGAGAGGTTGAGTAGGTTAGGTTTGTTTTCATTATGAAAAAGGAGATTGAGGGGGGACCTGATTGAGGTTTTCAAAATAATGAAGGGTATCGACAGGGTGGATAGCGATAAGCTTTTTCCCAGGGTGAAGGATCCAATAACGAGAAGTCAAGCTGTCAAGGTGAGTGGTGAAAAGTTAAAGGGGGTTACACGCGGCAAGTACTTTACGCAGAGGGTGGTGGGTGCCTGGAATGCATTGCCAGCAGGGGTGGTAGAGGCAGGCACGGGAGATTCATTGAAATTGCGTCTGGGCAGATGCATGAGTAGGTGGGGAGCAGAGGGATACAGACGCTTAGGAATTGGGCGACAGGTTTAGACAGTAGATGTGGCTTCAGGCTTGGGGGGCTGAAGGTCCTGTTCCTGGGCTGTAAATTTTCTTCGTTCTTTGTTCTTTGTTCACTCCCCTCCACCTTGAGCCTCTCAATCAGGTTATTGGCCAATTTGTTCTGCAATGAGAGAAAAGGAGGAACTGAGCATGTGCAGGGGAATGAAGTGCCAATAGCAGTGATGCAGGGTCACCAGTGAGTAGTAACTACATAATTACTGAAAAGGACAGCGATAGAACAGGAGTTAGAAGAATTCTCAATTGGAGGTGGAAGGTCAGCTGTGCAATGACTTTGCGAAAGTGTGGTGGAAACAGGTTCTTGAAGGTAAATCAGTGTCAGTGCGCTGCAAGATATTCAAGTGGGAGATTCGAGGGTTTTAGAGTAAATATGTTCCCACAAAGAAAACAGGGGGCAATAGCCAAATCTCAAGACCCACTCTCTCCAAGATATCAAGGAGCTTATGGGGATAACATAAGGCAGAAAGGAAAGTTTCTATCCAATACAGAGGGGTGTTGTGGGAGAGCGGCAGTACCCCTTCCTCAGGGCCAGAATGATCTGGGTACAAGTCCCACCTGCCCCAAAGGTGTGTCACATCACTTCTAACCAGTGTCTGACTGAAGTAAATAGTTATGTCTGATGCTGAGAACTCACACTGTAGAAAATTAAGAGGGGTAGGAGAGTGAAAAGAGAAATCAAAAAGGATATTAGGAAAGCAAGCTGAAGTGTGTTCCAGATGGCCTCCTTCTTTAGAGACCACAATTTCCCTTCCCACGTGGTTGAAGATGCCCTCCAATGCTTCTCATTCACATCCCGCACCTCTGCCGTCAGACCCCACCCCTCCAACCGTAACAAGGACAGAACACCCCTGGTGCTCACCTTCCACCCTACCAACCTTCGCATCAACCACATCATCCGCCGACATTTCCACCATCTCCAAACAGACCCCAGCACCAGGGATATATTTCCCTCCCCACCACTGTCCACCTTCCGCAAAGACCGTTCCCTCCGTGAATACCTGGTCAGGTCTATGCCCCCCAACAACCCACCCTCCCGTCCTGGCACCTTCCCCTGCCACTGCAGGAATTGCAAAACCTGCGCCCACACCTCCTCCCTCACCTCCATCCAAGGCCCCAAAGGAGCCTTCCACATCCATCAAAGTTTTAACTGCATATCCACCAAAGTCAGTTATTATATTCGTTGCTCCCGATGAAGTCTGATCTACATTAGGGAGACTGGACACCTCCTAGCAGAGCGCTTTAGGGAACATCTCTGGGTCATCCACAACAATCAACCACACCGCACTGTGGCCCAACATTTCAACTCCGCCTCCCATTCTGCCGAGGACATGGAGGTCCTGGGCATCCTCCACCGCCACTTCCTCACCATCTGATGCCTGTAAGAAGAATGCCTCATCTTCCGTCTCGGAACACTTCAACCCCAGGGCATCAATGTGGATTTCACCAGTTTCCTCATTTCCCCTTCCCCCACCTCACCCCAGCTCCAACTTTCCAGATTAGCACCACCCTCATGACCTGTCCTACCTGCCAATCTTCCTTCCCACCTATCCACACCACCCTCCTCTCTGACCTATCACCTCCATCCACACCCCCATTCACCCATTGTACTCTTTGCGACCTTCCCTCACCCTCCTCCCTGACCTATCACCTCCATCCCCACCCCCATACACCTATTTTACTCTATGCTACTTTCTCCCCAGCCCCATCCCCCTCTCATTTATCTCTCCACTCTGCAGGCACCCTGCTTCTATTCCTGATGAAGGGCTTTTGCCCGAAACGTTGATTTTCCTGCTCCTCGGATGCCGCTTGACCTGCTGTGCTTTTCCAGCACCACTCTTATCTAGCCTCAATTTTTATATTTATCCAGTATTTGCTGTACCCACCAGCCTTACGCTTTGCACTAACAGGAACATACTGTCTCTGAACATCCATTATCTCATTTTCAAAGGCCTCCCCATCTCTAACCATCACCTCCCCATCTCAACCCCGTGAATTGCCTCACCCTTTGAACCTTTGAAAGTTCCTACCTAATATCATCAAAATTGGCCTCACTCCAATATTGAACTTTAATTTTTGGATCAGGTCTGTCCTTTTCTAAACTATTTAAAAACCAATAAAATTATGATCCAATAAGAAAACCAAAAGAAATCCTGATGCTGGAAATCAGAAACAAAAACAGAAATTGCTGGAAAACGTCAACAGGTCTGGGAGCATCTTTGGAGAGAAATCAGAATTGACATTTTGGGTTCAGTGGAGATAGAGCCCAAAGTGAGAGATGGACAGTCAGACAGACAAAGGAGTAGATAATGGTCAGCTTAGGAAACCCAACCCCAAACCAACCCCCACACACTAGGTCTTGTTATCACATGGTCTGCTATTACACACAGCCCATTGTAAGACACTAATTGTCCCCAGTGTCAGTGATTCATTCTCCGAGACTGACCGTCTGGATTTGAATTGGGTGCATTGTCAAATCTTAGTCCTTGCAGAATCCCTTGCTCAGCAAAAGGAACTCGAGCTGCTGAGATACTTGTTGTGGTTCTCAAGCTGTTGACTTTCTGAATATAAAAGGGACCTTTCAGGAGCCTGTGCCTGTGAGACTCCTCTCTGGATATGGGAATAAATCAGCTCCCACAGTTTCTCATGGTCTCGGTGGTATTTCAACAGCTACCATCTGCTCAAATTGCTGTATATTTCTGTGTTTCTTATCTAAACAGCTCCTTATAGAGTGACAGATGGTTTCTGTTGTAGTATGACAGGCTTATCCTACTTGAGATTCAATAAGAGTGTACCAGAAGGATCTGACATTTATCCAGAAGCCAGATTTCCAGCAGGTATTCCCTGGACTGGGGAATCACTCTCTGGTCCCGAGGACAGCGGGGAAGAGAAATGGGGAAAGGACACAGCTGAGACTTTCCACTGAACACCGAACCTGAACCTGTGCTCTTCAAAGTTCCCAGAAACATCCTTGAACTTTGACAGTGGGGCTCAGTTGGCTAGAGAGCTGGTTTACAGTGCAGAGTGATGCCAACAGTGTGGGTTCAATTCCTGCATGAATTGAGGTTCCCATAAAGGGCTCTTCTTCTCAATCTCTCCCTTCCCCTGTGCAGGGTGACCCTCAGGTTAAACCAGGACCAGTTGATTCTCTCTCCACAATGGACCACTCAGCCTGTGGTGACATTACCTTGAACTCATTGAATATTCACATCCTCTCCCAAATCTTTGCTGAATTTGACACATTCGAGTCTGAATCCCAGTCAAGGAAGGAGCAGCTGAGTCACTTTCCCACTGCCCACCTCACAGTCTTTAATCTTCTCATGGATGGAAGAGTCAGACTTTGTGTTGATGATGGAGGTGGAGGATGGACACAGGTATCTCACCCCATCCAATGTTGGTCATTATTATATTTACCTCAATCCTTGGCCTCTTCCTTTCTCACCTTCAGGATTATTTCCAGTCCATCCCTGACCCTGCTCAGTGAATTGGAGTGACTTTACACAGCTGTGTTTCCTCATCTGTGTCCTCTTCTCCCCCAACAATCGATTTCTCCACTCACTCCAAATTACTGCCTTCCCTCCTCCCCCAAAGTATCCTGTGATACACTTTGGGATGTTTCATTAGTAAAGGTGCTATATAAATACATGTTGTTGTTGTAGTGTTGCCAGCTCCCCATGCTGTTGCCCATGCACTGTCCCAGGTTGTACATTCTCTTGTTGTTGTTCCTGTTGTCAGCAGCAGCAAAGCATCCGATCTCTGCCTTGGACAGTACGCAATATGGAGCAAACAGATGGAAAAAAACTTGTCTCATTGATTGTAGCTCAGGGGGACCACTCTCTCAGTCAGAGTCATACTTTGTGCCCTGTGAATTAAAGATAATCAGAGGGCTGTTTGTTGAAATATCCTTTTCATGAAGATTTATATCCACATTGTATTTGGATAAACTGCTCATTATTTCTGTGTCCGATGCTCTCCTCCCCCACACAGGACATTCACTGACTGGAATCCCCTCTGAGACTGCCCCAACATTGAAGCTTGGCCCAAGGGTAACTGACTGCATGAGTTCCCTCAGTGATCGATAACATCAGAAGATGGTGCTGCCTTTGACATATTTGGATTCACCTCTTACTTGGCTCAACATTCCCTTTTTTTTTGAACCATCAGTGGATACCATTTCCTGCAGGCCTGTGTCCAGCTCAATGTTAGGGGTGGCACGGTGGCTCAGTGGTTAGCACTGCTCCCTCATACCACCAGGGAGCCAGGTTTGATTCCAGCCTCAGGTGCCAGTCGGTGTGGTATTTGCCCATTCTCCCTGTACCTGTGTGGGTTTCCTCATACAATCCAAAGGAGTTCAGGTTGGGTGAGTTGGCCATGCTAAATTCCCCATAGTGTTCAGGGATGTGTTAGTTTGGGGTAAATGTAGGGGAATGGATTTGAATGGGATACTCTTTGGCGGTCAGTGTGGACCTGTTGGGCTGAAGGGCCTGTTTCCACACAAAAGGGATTCTATGAATGTATTTCCAAGTTTATGAGACTGGTGCACACAGAGCTCAGCTCCGATTGTTCCAGGAAATCAATAAAGCTGGTTATCAATGCAAAAGTACCTGCACAGGCAAATTTCTAGCACATCGAGAATTCCTACATTGTGTGTCAGTTTCTCAATGTCCAGGACCCGCAGGCCACAGGGAAGGAGCTGGTTTTACTTTATTTATGCTTTTAATCGGAATATTTTTACTATTGAAGTCCAGGTTGACAAAGTCGAATGTGAAATGTAAACCTGCTTGTTTTAATATATTGTCATTAACCGAGTCTTCCTGAATGAAACTGACCAACACTACATGTTGTGTGAGGAATTCTCAGGGTAATTGTATATTTTTCTGTTTTTTGGCAAATTTCGGAACATAAATGTATTGATCCAATCGAGGTTTTATAATGGAAGGAGGAGAACATTCTGTGTGAAGTATTTTTTGACCCTCTGTCTGTTCACTGTTTCATGGAGAGTTACACAAAGTGTTCCTGAATTTCTTGGTCTGTTATTGTCCCTCACGGTTCCTTCCAACACTGACCCTGCCAGGGTTAGTGGGACCTACAGGAGGGTATCACATTGGTGAGGGTGGGATTGGTGCACAACTTTGGGTGTAACTCTGGAACCTGCTGTCCCTGTGTTTTCAGAAGCTCCTATACTGCCCTGTGTAAGATTTGGAATGAGGACTGTATGAACACAGTAATACTCCTTCTACTCTCTGTGGATGTCGATATGACTCACTCACACAGTCATCCAGTCTGTACAAAGGCTGGGTCTTGGTTCAAGATCAGGATGACTGTCTGAAGAACAGAAATTCCTATCCCCTGTCCATCATAAGTTCTGAGTCACTGTGTGAACTTTCCAAGACAGTGAGAAAGCAGTATCATTGGGATTAGAATTGCAGGGTCACAGTTTTGTTTAGTGGACAGCTGACTAGACTGATATTTGTGTCTCACAATGATGAGGGTCCTGAGTACACCCCAATGTGAGTGATTTAGGGCAGAGGGCAGTGGATGCTTCTTCCACAGATCGAGAGGCTGTGGTGTGAACATGAAGTGAATGCAGTCTAATTGTCCGTGTTGCTGAGGTCTCACATGGATTCACCATTACACTTTGACCTCTCCATTGAATACTATGTTATCAGAGGGATCTATCTGGCCCACTGCCCAAATTCAGACAAACATCAATCAGGCCATTTTTCTCATGGAGCTGCTGGTTTTACACACTGTACTTTAACCCCAGTATCCCCAAGAAGATATTGGTGTAAGGAGAACATGTCAGTAATTTTGGTGTCATCTGTGAGGTGGTCAGTGCAATTTTAACATTGAATGTGTGTGTAAAGCCCATCCTCCATATTGGACAATTAGCTCCTGACTTGCAGCGGCTGAAGATTTTGTTTTCATTTTGCTGCTTATGCAGATTATTCCTGATGTTTATCATTTGTTGAATCAACAAGTTATTTTCATGACCTACTTAGCCTATTTGATGTGTATTTTAATTGAGGTGTGGTAGAGACAGGGGCTGTAGAATTCCACTCCAGCCCATTCCTGTCAGGGCAGATGTGTGGACATGTTATGGGTGAGCTGGAAATATACAGCAGATTCTGATGTGAAAACAGCCTCTTTGGCTGATTTGGTGCATATCCTGCCAACGTGGAGACCATGGGTCCAGTCAATGCCCTCTCCTAATCACTCCGAGCTGGTGGACAATGAGCCAACACCCAACAAGGTCATTTAAACAGACAGCCATCCAATGGCCACTCAGCACTCAGGTACTTTGAGTTTTGTTGTTGCAAAGTTTGTGGATGGCCTGTAGTAACCTTTAAACGTGAAGGTCTAGCTGAACGATGGGTGATCCAAACACTTTACTGGCCCCCTGTTGATTGTGCAGTCTGATTCAGTGCTGGGCTGCACACTGACATTATTGAAGTGAGGAGACAGTGTGTAGTTTGCATGCTGCCTGTCTCAATGAGAACAAATGTGGACTCATCATAAATTGTAATTCCTGTTTTCCAAAATGGAAGTTTCCTCACTGGAAGTTTTCATCCACAGTCAGTTATTTGGTTGAAGCTGTATTCCGTGTTCATCCTGACAGATTCGTACCTGAGGGACATTAACAATATCTCCCTGGAAAGACCATTTCCCATTGAGCAGTTTGGGTTTCTCTAGCCTTTCCATGTTTGAAACAGGGATCAATCTTCATATTATTAATATACTCCTTTTGAATATTGTTTAATGAATGAATGCATATGTTTTTGGTGACAAGATGCGAACTCAGAAATCCAAGAAAGATGAGACCAGTGTATTATAAAACCCTCACTTTAAACTTTTAAACAGTGACATTCTTATGTCTGACCATTCTGTACTGTATTGAGTAGTTATTTTCATATTGTTCAGACCATTGAAATTGGTTTGTTCAGTATCATTCTGAAACCCCTTACTAAATGCTCTGTCCCAGTTCAGTTCTTCCATTTCACACCTTTTTATCTATTGTTCATTCCTTTACAGAATGCTTGTGATGTCGACAGCATTGACATTAGTGGCATTAACAGTAACTGGTGTCACAATGAGGAAGCTGGTCTTGCTGGGTTAAACTTTCACCAATATACCATCCCCACTCCTTAACTAAAAACCCTCAGCATTAACCCCAACTCCCAAACCCCAGCCCAAAACCCAATTCACATCAGTCATCCTGATTTCCAACTTGAACACCTAATCTGAACTAATAACCTCTGACCCTATCCCCAGTTTATCACTTGAACCACTTCAAATCTTCCCCCAGACCTATAAACCAAACGTTGCCAGTAGCAGGTCTATCGGTTATGGTCTGAATAATCATGTGTGTTTTCAATTGGTTATTCATCTATTTGGAGGAGAAAGTGAGGACTGCAGATGCTGGAGATCAGAGCTGAAAATGTGTTGCTGGAAAAGCACAGCAGGAGCCTTTCCTGAAGAAGGGCTCATGCCTGAAACATCAATTCTCCTGCTCCTTGGATGCTGTCTGACCTGCTGTGCTTTTCCAGCAACACATTTTCAGCGCTATTCATCCATTTGCCCAGGAATTGTGGCTGGTCTGATTCCTGCCTTAAATATTCTGCAGTGGTGTAATTGATTCACTCTTTTTCATAATGTATGGTCCTGAATGATTAAGAACATGAGGAGAATGAAGATTGGGGTCTCTGGTCTCCTCAGACCATGAACTAACAAGGACAGATGAGCTGCCCTCAGCCTCTATCAGTCCCTGTTTCACTTGGTCACTCACAGCTGAGTCCCAGCAGCCTGACAACTCCAGCTGAGGTTTTCACTCCAATAAAATCTCAATAATTTCCCCCAAAATTCACCGAACACGGTGATTTCAAATGGGAGCTACATCCTGTCAATTGGTGTCACTGTGTGTTGGTACAATGACAGGTCATCATTTAACTCCATGTAATTTTGTATGTTTTGGATGTAACCACCATTTGTGTGATCCTCACCCTGGGCTCTCATATTCCCAATGTTGATTTTCCAGAGGAGGAACCCAGTGGAAGATGCCTCTCAAAACCAGCTCCTTTCACAGACTGATCAACTCTCAATGCCTTCTGTTCTGTTTCTTCAGCTTTCACATTGGGAAAGGTAATTCATTTCTCAGGACTTACTTTGTTTCACTTCTTTTAAATTCCCCAGTTTATTTTCAATGCTGTATGAGGCTGGTGATCCAATGGGATGGATTATGTATCTCAGTGTGAATATTGGTCCCAGTGTTAATGTGATTCCTGTACATTTCCCATCATTGACTGTTGAAAAGAGAGACAGAAAATTAACACGATACAATCAGAGTTCGTCGAAGGTAAAGTAACAAATTAAGACAATTGTAGAGATAAAGTTATCACACAAATGCTGCTGACAGACATAGAATAGTCCAGCACAGTACAGGCCATTCGGCCCTCAATGTTGTGCCAGTCTTTTATCCTCCTCTAAGATCAGACTCACCGATTCACCCTTCCTTGTACGATCTTCCATGTGCCTATCCAAGATTCACTTAAATGTCCCTAATGTTTCTGACTCTACTACCACTGCTGGTAGTGCATTCCACATAGCAACTCCCCCACCCACACCCCACTCTCTGAGTAAAGAACCTACATCTGATATCTTCCCTAAATCTTCCACCAATTACCTTAAAATTATGTCCCTTCATGATAGACATTCTGCCATGGGAAAAACTCTCTGGCAATCCACTCTTTCTATGCCTCTGAACATCTTATACACCTCTATCAAGTCACCTCTCATCCTTCTTCGCTCCAATGAGAAAATCCCTAGCTCCTTTCTTCAGATGCCATGCCCACCAGTCCAGGTAATGTCCTGGTAAATCTCCTCTGCACCTTCTTGAAAGCTTTCCAATAATGAGGCAACTAGAACTGAACACAACATTTCAGGGCTCTGTAGAGCTGCAGCATAACCTCGTAGCTCGAAAACTCAATCCCCCTGCTCATGAAAGCTAACCCTCCATACACCTTCTTAACAACCCTATCAACCTGGGTGGTAACTTTGAGGGATCTATGGACATGGAACCCAATATCCCTCTGTTCCTCCACACTGCCAAGAATCATGCCTTCAATCCTGTATTCAGCATTCAAATTCAACTTTCCAATGAGAACAGCTTCACTCTTTTCCAGGTCGAATGCCATCTGCCACTTATCAGCCCAGTCCTGCATCCTGTCAATGTCCTGTTGCAACCTACAACAGCCCTCTGCACTCTCCACAACTCCACCAATCTTTGTGTCATCAACAAACTTACTAAGCTCTCTTTCCACTTCTTCATCTTACTCATTTATAAACATCACAAAGAACAGAGGTCCCAGAACTGTTCCCAGCAGAACACCACTGTTCACCAAGCTCCAGGTGAATACTTTCCATCAACCATCACTCTCTGTCTTCTATGGGCCAGCCAATTCTGTATTCAGACAGACAGTTTCCCTGTATCCCATGCCTCCTTACTTTCTGTATGAGCCTACCATGGGGAATCTTATCAAATGCCTTACTGAAATCCATGTCCACCACATCCACTGCTCTACCTTCATCAACATGTTTTGTCATATCGGCAAAGAATTCAATAAAGTTTGTGAGGCATGACCTGCCCCTCACAAACCATGCTGACTATCTCTATTCAAACTATTCAGAAACAGTACCCAGTGAAAAAGTAAATTCGAGAAACAACTGTTCACCAAGAATTCAAAGATCTCCAGATTCTGTTACTGTTGAGGATAAAGTCACTAAACTCTGATTTCAGGTTAAGAAGTAACACCCCAAGGTGTCTAAGGCCACATAAACATTATTCTCACTGCCTCTACCACTGTCTATTTTTTACTTCCTCCCTCTGTGTATGTGTGCGTCTGTTCATTTTAATCATTGGTTCTTGAATCAAGTGAGTCATAAAAGTCCTCTTTTCATTTAAGAAAGGCTTGAAAATGGGCTCTTGCATTGTGTAGTGAACTTGGTTGAAGTTGAAAGATCATTGGGCGGCACGGTGGCACAGTGGTTAGCACTGCTGCCTCACAGCGCCTGAGACCCGGGTTCAATTCCCGCCTCAGGCGACTGACTGTGTCGAGTTTGCACGTTCTCCCCGTGTCTGCGTGGGTTTCCTCCGGGTGCTCCGGTTTCCTCCCACAGTCCAAAGATATGCAGGCCAGGTGAATTGGCCATGCTAAATTGCCCATAGTGTTAGGTAAGGGGTAAATGTAGATGTAGGGGTATGGGTGGGTTACGCTTCGGCGGGGCGGTGTGGGCTTGTTGGGCCGAAGGGCCTGTTTCCACACTGTAAGTAATCTAATCTATCACTGTAAACTGAACAAAACAAATAAAATGTTTTTGCAGCTGACTAATTGGAGTGAGAAAACAGGGAGCTGGTTCCCTTCACACAACTCGTTATAACAAGTTCAAAAGCTGAATAAAAAATTGGAAAAGTACATTTATCCTCCTGAATCCTGAAACTTCCTCCAGTCAAAGTCCAATAAACTCTCCAGCAGCGAAGTCTTTCAGTTTGGTGAAAGGCCTCCTCAGTGAGCAGGATATGACATGAGATTCTGTTCCTGACCTTCTTCCTTGGTGACGGGCTCAGGCTGAGGAAGGGAACAGACACGGCAGGAGGAGGGAATATTGTGAACTCTCTGAACATGTGATCACCTTTCAGTGCAAAATCTCAGGCAAGCTCATTTCATCAAAGTTACAGATTAAACTCACACTGTCACTTTGCTGTTCGGTACTACCTATTGCCTTTACATTGCCTGATCCCTTTTCCAGGGTTCTGTTTTGGAAGAGCTATAACTTCCTCCATCTCAGTGTTGGCAAGCTCAAAGCCTTTGACTTTGGCCTTACTTTATCACACAACTTGATAAGTTGATGGAGGATTGAGGAAACAGGTCAAACAGTTGTGTATTTTCATGTGTATACAAGGACAGTGAGTCTGATCATCATAAAATGTAAAATCGACTCGCCTGGGTTACAGCCAACTCCCAGCTTTATACAACATATTACAACATTACTTACGACACAGACACTGTCTATTCTTCACCCAGTTCTTGACTCCATCCTTATATAATTCTAACCAGCAAAATGTTTTAATATTTTAGCCTGTGTTTTACAAATACTATTAAGACCTTACAATGGCATCAAAGTTTTGTTTGAGAACCCACTTTTGAAGGGCCTTGCAACATTTTATTACTTTAAAGGTGCTATGAAAAAAAAGTTGTTGTTGTTGCTGATGATCAATTCCTGATTATGCAGTTGGTGTGGGATTTCCCTCAATTTTCCAGCAAAGTCACAGTATTGATTTAAAAAGCTTCTGAGAAATTTCTCAGGTGTTGATTAATGCTTACTTTGTGATTGTATTTGCAGCAATCGTTGGTGCTGAGTTTACAGTTTGTGGATACCTGAACAGTCACATTAATAAATTTCATCACTACATTGGCCCAGACCCATGTTCATTGAAAGTGTCTGGAAAGAAAACAGGCTTAGAAATAGAAGCTCATCTCATTGGGAATGGTTCATCTTCCTGGACACAAGATCCTGCAGCACCTACACTTGCAGCTTCATCAGAAATCTGCATCACCTGGAAAGGATCCGTTGGCCAACTCTACATAACCCATGGTGATATTGGAAAGTCGTATCCAACTGCCATGTCCACTGGAGGGAAATGTTGTCAACATTTCACTCTCACCAATAGCAGTTCACACAAGAGTTCACCGTTGCTGAGAGACCTTATTTACATAAATCAGTCAGACTTCAGTCCAGCTCATATGGAAAATGCTTCTTATTTGGAATTTACTGGATCTGAAGGAGCATGGGGTGAGTAGAATAATAACTGACACATTGTGAATCATAGATATGTGACTCGATGACTCTATTTATCACAGATAAAGAATAAAATAGAAACATAGGCCCAGGCTTTCTCTGTTTTTCCTCCAACCACAGGAGGAGGAAAGTGTGAGTGGGGGGTGTGTGCTGCTCCCTGTCTTCAGAGATGTCCCCAGTCAATGGGGAGGGGGAGATGGGAGGCCTGGGCTATATTATGGAGCACCAGATGAGCACTAAAAACAACACCTTGATTCTGTAAATAATGTTAATTGTATGTCACAACACAATTAATTTCATGACCTGCTTAATGAAAAGGATTGATGGCTTTAAACCCAGATTGTGGAATATGCATTTCTTTAAGCTTGAGAGTATATTTCTCACAGGTAAACTACCCCCAGTATTACAGGAATATTAGTTCCTGTCCAGCTAGATTTGCCAATGTCTGTTCTAACCAGACTCAATTGTAATCTAATAAAACTGAAAGGTTTTTGGTGAATTAGATGATTGATAATAATCACAACAGATGTAAAGATTTCAGCTATTTATCAGGACCCATGTTGAGAGTTTAATGTTCCCGATGCTCTATCAGGACCACAAGTGATCTCCTTCCCCAGTCCCAAGCTTCCTTTCTCCTTTCCTTGTATTGTTCCTGTTTCTGATGCGGGACCTTTCACTCGGGAGAAAGATCTTGCTGGACATCATTGAGTTACCACGTACATTCAGTTTCCCTCTCCCCAGATGCTGCAGGCCTGCTGGGTAGTTCCAGCATTTCCTGTTAGAGTTTCACAATTTTAATTGTATTGTTCAGGACAGAGTTCAACACAAAGATGGAGATGTGTGTACACAACGTCTTTTTAACATCAAGCTGCAATTTGCAAGCACATGGACATAACATTTCAAAGTTTGACATACTTTCCTGATATTGAAATGTTGAGATTCCCTCTTCTTTCTACCGGTATCTTTCCTATTAGAATCCCCATTGGCTGATTGCATAAATCAGAAAAACAAATTGACTGAGCTCACAAGGAAAGGACAATTGAAACTAAATGATGCTCGCTATGCAATGTTACTGACCAACAGAATCCTGGGCCAATGTGAGGGGAACATTTCAGTCGGGTAAGTGTGAACAACTTGAAATTGAAAAAAATGTTTAAAAGGTGATGTAGTGAAGGGGCACATTTTGGACATATTTTATCCGAAGATTAAACAGATTCACTGCCAGGTTTCGGTTCCTTCCTGCTTCAGTAAGGTGTCTGTGAGGAGTGTTCGTCTAGTTTGAAGGTTTCTGATCGGTGAATAAAATCTCCTGTGTAATGCAAAGCTGCCATTTTTCATCTTCAATGTTTTTCTTGTCATTAAAATTCCTCAAAGAATGTGAAATGTTAAAATGCATTGTGATGTGTGCTTAGTTCAAATGTTGTAATTCAAGTTCATAGACCCATAGACTTGGAGGCTCTGTGGCCTGCATTGCTTTTTAGCAGCAAAGGGAGAAACAGGCAGGTGCCATTGTTGGGAGCACTGAGCAGGCAAGGGGCTGGACATGTTGTTGTACAGCACTGGGCTCTGTCAATCTCACACTGAGAGCTTGTGGCAGCAAGCTTGTGGGGTGCTGTGGGGACACCTGTCTTTGGGCTGGCTCTCATTCGAGGCTGGCCTGCCCAAGTTACTCTGGGGACTCGGACATGGTCTGAGCTGGAGGTTTGGGTATTAATGGTCAGGGGCTTTTCAGGGTCCTTTCCATGGACTCCTGGGGAAAGCAGGAATCTCAGGTCTGAGGATCAGGTTCATTGGATTGGGTTGATGAGGGAATGGTGGGAGTGAAAGGAGAAAATTCAAAATGGAAGGCTGGAATTTCCTGAAGCTTGGGATGGGATGGAAAGCTAAGGGAGGGATGGTTTTCACAAGGTGCTACTACTTTAGCCACAACATGGAGGAGGTGTATGGCCAACAAAGGCATCGCAATTCACAGAACCATGGGATCTGAGGGTAAAGTGGGAACATTGATGGTTATATAAAGCGGAAGGATAGAAACGGTGGAGGCTGACAGGTCACTGAAGGTGCAAGGACAGCAACAGGAAAGGGAGCATGGAGCACAAGGGAAGATCATCATTCATCTCGATAAAGACTGCTCATCACTCACAAGGACACTCAACTGAAATCGTCAGATATGAGTATTGCATCATTAACATCACGGTGAAGCAGTTTGGGAAGGGTGTCCCACAGTCAGCATCATGGTGAAGCAGTCTGGGAAGGGTGTCCCACAGTCAGCATCATAGTGAAGCAGTCTGGGAAGGGTGTCCCACAGTCAGCATCATGGTGAGGCACTCTGGGAAGGGTGTCCCACAGTCAGCATCATAGTGAGGCACTCTGGGAAGGGTGTCACACAGTCAGCATCATAGTGAGGCACTCTGGGAAGGGTGTCCCACAGTCAGCATCATAGTGAGGCACTCTGGGAAGAATCAAATAGTCATGTGGGGCAAGAAGAAGCAGTTGATTTACTGAGTACGGTTGGGTGAGCGTTTAATTTATTTTTATCACTTAATGTCTTTATTTTGGGTTTTTCGTTTACAAATGCAATAGTGCTGTGGCCCAGAGAAGAAGAACCTGGAAAAAATCACCGTTATTGATTTTACAGACAATCTGAGGGTCTAATTGAGCAGAAAGTCATGGGAGTAGATCTCAATGCTGTGGTGTGCTCCTCCTGCTCTGTGGGGAAAGTGGGACCAGAACATGTGCAGGAAGTGGCTCCAGCTGCAGCTACTGGAAGGGAGCCTGGGTTTCAGAGCTGGAGCAGAGACTGGGGACACTGTGGAGCATCTGGGAGGCTGAGGGTATCGAGGGTAACATAAACAGAGAGATGGTCACATCACAGGCTTAGACTCCAAAGTGAGAAAGTGAATAGTTGATCACCGGGCCGAGTCACAGAACGATGCAGCAAGTGCAGGAATCCCCTGTGGCTATCCCCCTGCAAAACAGATAGACCCACAATGGATCCTGCTGGGGGTAATGGCCTCTCAGAGGAATGTAGTGACTCTAAAATCTGTTGCACCGTGGTTGGTTCTGCTGTATTGGAGAGGAGGAACAGTTTGGAGTGGAAGGGTGAACAGCCAATGGTTGTAGACTGCACAGGTATCAACATCATGGGTTAAAAAAAGGAATGGGGTCATATGAGCAGAATATTGGGATTCATTTTCAGACGTTTCGTCACCGTACTGGGTAACATCATCAGTGAGCCTTCAGGTGAAGCTTCATCCAGAGGTTCACTGATGATGTTACCTAGTACGGCGATGAAACATCTGAAAATGAACCTTCCAGCTCAGCGAGCAATCCTTCATCCAGAACCTCAATCTGAGTTACAAATCTTCTCAAAACTCACTAGAATGTGGGGAGTTAGGAAACAAGTTACAAAGGACATTATCAAAGGCCGTGATCTCAGGATTGATCCCAATACCATGTGCAAGTCAGAGTAGAAATAGCAGGACACATCAGTTGAATATGTGGCTGGAGAGATGGTGTGAGGGGGAGGGTGTCAGATTACTGGGGCATTGGAGAATTCTGGGGCGGTGGGACTAGTACAGTCTGGATGGTGTACACTTGTGCTGGACTGGTACTGATGTCCTGCTGGGAGTATTTCCCAGTCTGGTTGGAGAGGATTCAAACTGAAATAGCAGGGGGATGGGAACCTATCCAGGGAGACAGAGGGGGAAACCAGGACAAAAACAAATGATATAACAGACAAAAAGGGAAAAGGAGGGAGAGGAACACTTGCTGGTTAAAGAGCAATTTACACAATAGTAATGAAGGATAATGGCTCCAATGAAATGGAATCTGTATGGGTGGAGCTTACAAACACCGAGGGACATAGAACAATAGTGGGAGTTGTATATACCACAACAATGTTATGGTAAAGTCGGCATTAAACAGGAAATCATGGAAACAGGAAATAAAGGTACATGGTAAATAAGGGTAACTTTAATCTGCAGATGGATTGGACAAATCAAGTCAGTACCAATGCTGTAGGAAGAGGAATTCCAGTGTGTTTACGAGATGATTTTCTGGATCAATGTGTTGATGAACGAAATAGAGAATAGGGCATCCTAGACTGAGTATTGTGTAATGAGGAAGGAATAATTGGAAGTGATAATGTCAGAGGCTCCTTGGGAAAGAGTGATCATAACAAGATAGAATTCCTCACTCAGATGGAGAGTAACGGAGCTGATTCTGAGACTCAGGTCCTGAATCTAAATAAAGGAAACAGTGATAGTATGAAGCATGTGCTGTCTATGATCAAATTGGGGAATGTTACCTAAAGTAATGATGGTGTACAGGCAATGGCAAACATTTACAGAACACTGAGGAACTGCAACAATTTCCATTCCTGCCTGGAAATGCAATAAAATGGTGGCCTGAATGGTGACCTGACCATGGCTCCCAAAGGAAATTATAGATATCATTCGATCCAAAGAACAGACATAAAGTAAACAGCCGACCTGAGGATTGGGAGCCCAGTTTAGAATTTAACAAAGGAGGACAAAGGGATTGATAAAGAGAGGGAACATAGAATATGAGAGTCAGCTAGTGGGAAAGATACAAACTGAATGTAGAAGCTTGTGGAGATATTGCCGAGAAAAAGATGATTGAATACAAAAGTATATCAGTTACAATCAGAAAGAGGGAAGTTATAATGGGGCACAAAGAGATGGCAGACCATTTAAATACAGAGTTTGGTCTGATTTTCATAAATAACATTTGAAATATGTTGAGGGAATCAGGATCTAGTGAGAGGGAGGAACTGAAGGAAAACAATTGGAGAAACTGATGGGACTGAAGATAAATAACTGCCCAGGGCCTGACAATCTCCATCCGAGAGTAATTAAGGAAGTGGCCTGAGAAATAGTGGATGCATTGGTGGGCATCTTTCAGAATTCTCTCGACTCTGGAACAGTTCCAATGGATTGGAGGGTTATTAATTTAACCCAGTATATTACAAAGAGAGCAAACAGGGATTTATAGAGGAGGGAGCCTATCAGCAGGATTTAGCAAAATGCAAGAGTCCATTTGGAAAGATTTAATAACAGTGCATTAGAAAGCAGTGAGATGACTGGACTGAGTCATTGTAGACTAAGGAAAGGGAAGCCGTGCTTGGCAAATCCAGTGGAAGGTTTTGAGAATCTTACTAGAAAAGTTATTAAGGGGGTATCCAGTGGATGAGGTCTACTTGGATTTCCAGAAGGCTTTTGGTACGGTCTCTCAGAAGAGATTAATGTAAAATTAAAGTGTGTGGGTTTGGTGGTAGTGCACTGTCATCGATAGAGAGCTGGTTGGCAGACAGGAAACAAAGAGCAGGAATCAATCGGTCTTTTTCTAAGTGACAGACGGTAAGTAGTGGGGTACCACATGGAGTGGTGCTTGGGTCCCAGTTATTCACAATATATATTCATGATGTAGATGAGGGGACAAACAGTCATGATCATACTGAATGGTAGATCAAGCTCAAAGGGCCGAATGGCCTACTCTGCTCCTATTCTTCATGTTTCTATGAAACCTTGCCATTTTCAATTCAAATTACATTGCACAAGAAAACAAAATGACTGCCACCAAATGGTTTTCACTTTGGGGATGAAGTTTAATTCTTTGATTGTGTTGCCCTCCCAGGGGCAATTGTGTTCATCGTGAATGCACTGATTCAGTTAGGGCACCCATCTGGAATCCAATTACAATTCAGCTCAATCTTCTTGCAAGAACGAGCATGAAATATTCCTGAAAAGTCACCCAACACCAAGTTATAGCCAAACAGATTTATTTGGAAGTACGAGCTTTCAGAGCACTGCTCCTTCATCAGATATAACCTGGTGTTGTGTGATTTTTAACTTTGTCCACCCCAGTCCAACACTAACACCCCCCACTTCATGATCATAGCAGGAATAGGCCCTTCGGCCCACAATGTTTTGCCAAACATGAAGCCAAATTAAACTAATCCCTTCCTGCCTGTCCTTGTGCTATTTCCCTCCATTCCTTGCCTATTCATGTGCTTATCTAAAAGTCTCTGAAAGGCCCCATGGATCTGCCTCCACCCCCACCCCTGGCAGCATGTTCCAGACTCCTCCCACTCTCTGTGAAAAATACATGACTCTCACATCTCCTTTCAACTTTCCCCTTCTCACCTTATAACCATGCCCATGAGTATTAGACATTTCAACTCTGAGGAAAAAGATTCTGAATGATCCTGTATCTATGCATCTCACCATTTTATAGACTTCCATCGAGTCTCCCCTCAGCCTCTGCTGCTCCAGAGAAAACAACCTGAGTATGTCTACTCTCTCCCTCTCGGTCATACCCTCTACCCCAGGCAGCATCCTGATAAACCTCTTCTGCACCCTGTCCAAAGCCTCCATTATTGCCATCCTGCAATGTGCTGACCAGAATTGAATGCAGCATTCTAAATGTGGCTGAGCCAAAGTCTTGTAAAGCTGCAACTTGACATCCTGAATCTTGTATTCACTCCGTGAGCAATAAAGACAAGCATGGCCATATGCTTTCTTTCCCACCCGAGCTACTTGCTTGGTCACTTTGAGGGAGCTATGGACTTCAACCCCAAGATCCTTCTCTGCATCAATGCTGTTTAGGGTCTTGCTGTTAACCATATACTTTTCCTTAACATCTGATCACCCAAAGTACATCACCTCACACTTACCCAGATTCAACTCCATTGACCATTGCTCCGCTCATATCTGTGACCGATCGATCTCCCACTGTATCCTGTGACAACCCTCTCCCACACCTGCACCGATCTTTGCGACATAACAAAAACCATTTGAATAACTGCTGGGTAACTGGCTGCCTTCTGCCCCAAGGCCAAATGATTGCCCTGCAGAAGAACTGAAAGAGTTAATTGCAAGAAAGTTGTGTCTTCAAACAGACAGCCAAATGTAAATGTAACAGGAACAGGGAAGCTACTTTTGATAAGAATTCAGTCTGCACAGTAGTCAGTATTGTGGATGGAAGAATCTAAAGGATCATCAATGATGGAAACTTGAAGGACTGGAAAAGCTTTAAGATTTCATCTTCAGGATTCTTCAGTAACAGAAGAGCAATATTGCACAGACATGGAATCCTGAACCTTCAGAGAGAGACATTGTTGGTTGGAGTTGGTGCTAAATTCCATCATTAATCGGGTCATCGTGAAGTTGGGTTGTGAGGCTGAACTTGCTTACTTGAGGGGACTTATTTTGGTCGCTACATGCAGTAAAGTTTAAGGAATTATTTATTTATTTGATTGTGATATTTCTGAATCAGTTGCTGAATTAAAGGGAGCTTGTGGTAATTTACCCACAACATCATGGTGTTAACTTCAAGCCCAGCCTGCTTTGTACTCTGGTTCTCCTGTACAAGGGCAGCCCTTGCTCTGACTGCGGGAACTGAGAGATTATACCATTCAGAGTTCAAACAAAACTATCTCTCAATGCTGCATCTTCGCATGAATTAGTGACACTAAATAAATCTTTGGGAGAGACAAGGTGGCTGTTTGCTGGGACATCTGGCCGGACCAATCACACACAACAATGACATTCTCAGGACTGCAATAAACATCAAAGGCTGCTGGCACTGACTGGAACTGGCTGAAGCTTCATCAATACCTTGCTTCATGAGGATCTCTTTAGCAATGGGGCCCACTGCAGAAAAGGAATTACTGACCTGGATCAGCTTCTGTTTCAAATGGAGAGCTTGGTGACTCTGTACCTGTGGGTCTGTCGGGTCCACACCTCCCATCGAACTTCTCACGTTGGTCCTTCAACAACACTGGACGGTGGGGCAGATACTAATATATTGGAACTTGAAAATAAGCCGTAATTCCCCCCATTTCAGCTCCGTCTTTGAAATAACTCCACCAAGGCTGGTATCCCATCATCAAGTCACCCTTTATCAACACAAACATAATCCATGACACTGACCGAGCAAGCTCAGAGCTGGCTCCTCGAGGGAGTGGAACCCCTGACACTCTGTTTGTATCTGTCAGCCAGGGCCCCCTGATTGGACCAGATTAACAGCCCCATTCAGGGAACTCATATTCCAGGATATCCACCTGACTGACCTTGTTCCAATCACTACATCCTTTCCCTCTGAGACCTGGGACAGAGGCCTGTTCTTTTTCCTGTCCCTTCTCCTGGGATATTTTTGCTTCAGATACAGTTCCCCTGACAATGCCTCGGATATTGGCAGCATGTACATTCTGTGGGCCACCTACTGTACCCGGAGTGTCTCAGCCAGGATTCATATTCTACATCTTCATCAGACGATAAGTGCATCAAGGCTGTAACATCTGTCATGGCCATCTCATCCTCAGAGGTTTCTTCAATGCTCGGTGAAGGGGGTGAACCCCATGGATTCTGACAGCCTTGCTGGACGTTCTGAGGGGCTGGGTACAGTTTGTTCCTGCCCCAGTTACATGGTTGCAGCTGTCATGTGATCCACATGCTTGTTCAGGACCACCTCACCTTCCTGAACTTTATGGGACCTGACCTTACATTGACCAAGCCTCTTACCCACGCAGGTTCATTCCTGTGGTTTTGACAACTCAACCTCATCCCCTTTGGTAAACTGTCTCTCTCACTGAGTGGACTCTTGTGTCCAGCATTGATGTTCCTGATGTTGTTTTACCCTCCTCCCTGCCCAGGTCCAGGAAGATCAGGTTTAACCTGGTGCAGCATCTTGTCCCCATTAGCAACTCTGCTGGAGCTGTCCCTGGAGCTGGGTGAGGGGTGGTCTGATATCAAACAGTTTGGTATCACGTGAAGCTGTATGGCTGTTTCTTTGAGCCTACCTTCAAAGGTTGCCCTGCACTTTCCACCAGACCATTGGACAGTGGATGGTATGGGGCTGTCCCTTCCTGCCTAATGCCACTCCATTGGAACTGGGTGACCATTTAACCCGACCTTTATTTTGATTGGTTCTGATTTGGAGATGATGGAGCATTTTAACTGTCCCTAACCAGCTGTCGGTGAACTTTCCAGTGTGTGCACTCTCCTGGAAAACGGCCTGTGAGTTCTTATTCAATTCAGGCCAAGTGGGACCCCATTGCTGTCTCGGGTCCACATACTGGCTGTGACTACAATGGTCTACCAGGCCGGATCAAGGAGAAAACGTCAACTGGTTGTCCGAGGCCTGGCTTTGTTTTGGGGTATTGCTGTGGGCTGTCCAAGGGTCCCTCTGTTCAGGATATGTCCTGAGTGAGGCTGTGCAATGGCCTTCCCTCATGTGGTGTTCCCAAGCTCAGTCGGCCTGGTGAGACTGTCCACTTCCACCAACATACCCTGTAACTCAAGCTCCACTTGCTGTATTTTCTAACCACAAAGCCAGTTGTAGTGCCTGTTTGAAGTCCTGTTGGGCTTCAGCGAGTCAGTGCTTTTGCATGGTCACCTCATAAAGCCCACACACCAAACGGTGTCTCAGCATCTCACTGAGGGTTAAACCAAAATCATATTCCTCTGTCAGTTGTCTGAACCAAATCTCTGATACGGATTTCCCTGAAAGGTTCTCAAACTGTCGAGTAATACCGATGGTGTCTCAGAATGAGAGCAGGCTTGGGTCTGTAACAAACTTTCATTAAATCCATCAACTCTTGAAATGTTTTAGTGTCTGGTGCTGCAAGAAAACTCAGGCTCCTAATAACCAAAAAGATTGTGAGGCCACACGCTGTCAGTAGAATTACTCATTGCTTGTTATCTGCTTGAATGTAATTTGCCGGAAAAAATACTGCATTTTTCCACATTCTGGGCCCAGTCTTTGACGGCGGGATTGAATGAGTCAAGCTTCCCAAATAGCAGCACAATGTCAGAAATGTTGACCCCAACTCAAAGACACCTGAAGCAAGTGGATCTCTTCAGGAACGTGCTTTTTTCTCATCATTACAGAAATAACTCACTGAAAGCTGGTATCCCATCACCAAGTCACCCTTTATTGACACCAACGGAGTCAATAACACCAACCCAGCTTGCTCAGAGCTGGCTCCTGGAGGGAGCAGAACCCCTGGACACTCCAGTTTGTATCTGTCAGCCAGGGCTCCCTGATTGGACCAGGTTAACAGCCCCAATCAGGGAACTCATATTCTCTGAGATCCACCTGACTGACCTTGTCTCAGTCACGACAGTGTTCAGTAACTGCACCTCACGCTGAGTAAGCAATTGAGCCACTGCCTTCAGGAAGTCTGACAATACTCTTGTCTCCCAGTTTAATCTTACCTCATGGTTCTTCAGATTCATCTGAGAAGAAACTGAGAAGAGACTGATGCCCCCATTGAAGCTGCTATGTTTGATGTGGTGGTGATGTGGTTTCTTTGGGGATTAACAGAAACTCAGATCAGACACCTTAGTAATTATTACAGTATGTTTATGATCACACTGAGCACGGCAGTAAGGTATCAGAGCAGCATCACTCTCGACATCTTCATCAAACTCACTGCATGGAAAGGTTTGGCCTCATCCTAAACATTTTCTCACACGGATCCCTGCCATTGTCCCTCTGAAATCTGTAAATGTCCCGGGACAGAAAATGGTGGTGAATTTGGACAGAAACGTACAGAGGAAATAGAAACATTTTGTGGAAGGATTTGATTCAAACTGTGAGCCATTTCATTTTAAATTAAAGCAAGATTTTTTATTGAAGGTCAACTTACAGCATGGTTGTGTCAAACTGATTTACATATTTCCATTTAAAACAAATGTAAATGATTGGTCCCTCAGCACACACAGTGATGACATCATGATAAAGGCTGATGGGTTCTGATGAAGAGTCACTGGACTCGGAACATTCATTCTGCTTTCTCCCCACAGATACCAGACCTGCTGAGTTTCACCAGCAATTACTGTTTTGTTTCATGACATAGACTGAAGTGTAATGAATAAGTTAATATTGACCCTAATGTGTGAATCCCTGTTTCTTATCCAGTCCAATGCTCACTGTCTTTGCATTTTCCAGCCTGGAGTCTGATCTACGTAAGGTCCTGATGGATATGGATTTTCCAATGGACAGTGAAACATTTGTACTTCCAAATGTTAAGGCTGCTGTGATCAAACTGGATATGAATGTTTCTGAGTTTAAGGTTACTGCCAATTTCTCATGGGTAAGTGTTTTCACAATGCAGTAATTAATTAGGGTGCAGTAATGAAATGTGACATTGTCTGACTTGATAATATTTGAGTATTAAATACTCCCCCAGAGTAAGGATCACACAAATATTTAACTGCAACAGTTCAATAGAATCAGATCATTTCTAACTGGATAACCTGAACAATGAACAAGGGGGGAAAGTCCCAGCTTTGTAGTGTTGTTTGTGATGAGACTACATGGGCCCTGTGCCCCCCTGGAGATGGGTGCTGTGGTGCCAGCTGTTTCCAGTATACCCCACATGGTACAGCCTCTTGAGAAGGTGCCCCCTGACCCCTGTGTGTTACTGGAACCAGGTGATGAGCTGCTAACCTGGTTTTACACAGCAGCCTCCCTGCCTGATGTAATACTGAATTCCCCAACTTGGACCACCCAGGGCCATGCACCAAACATGTGCATCACAGAATCTGTATTCAGGAACATAGCCAGTGACGTGGACAAATGGGAACTGACCATCCTTGTGCAGTGCCCGAGTGCCTGTCCTGGTGTTCCTGTGCAGCTTTACCCCGTTGGTTACTGCATGGTTAGTGGAAGGCAGCTGACCTCCAATGGGGGAGACTGCAGGTGGCTTTTGCAGGATTTCCTGGGGAAACCCTGGGCCTGGCTTCAGACTGAACCATCTCACAACAGACAGCAGCTGTCTGGACTGACAGGGTAAGGGACAGCAGCAAGGGGACTGGTGGAGTGGCCACAGTGAGAGGACAAATGCTGTCGCCCTGAGAGAGGGCAGCAGGTTGATGCTCCATGGTGCCTCTGCCAGTCCCCCAGGCAGCATCCCCAGATCCCTAGTGATCTGTTGGAGGATGAGCTGCTGGCCTGCTCCAAGAGCCTGCAAACCCCTTTGCCCACTGGGATCCACAGTCATGTTCACAGCAGGTCTGAGCCTGCATGGGACCAAGCACAACCTCAGTCTGAACTCACACTGCAGCATTGAGGGGTTTCTTGGCTTCTGTCTGAGCTTCAGCAGAGGCTGAGACAGTGAGTACAGATACTGGATCACTGCCCTGTCAGCTGCTGCACTCAAGGAGCTGGTTCCCACTGCCCCAGGGGGGGAATGATGGGATCCAAGCTCTGTACAGTGCCCTCTGTCACATTGGGACTGAGCTTCACCATGCCCTTTGATAGGCTGTCTGACATGGCCTGCTAATGTCCCAAGCATCTCAGTGTGTATTCCCATCAACCTCCTTCTGTAGGTCTCCCATTAATGTCCCCATCTGTGTTCCCTGCAGCAGAACCTGCCCTCCATGGAGTTGGCACACGAGGTACCCATTTCCCCTGGCAGCTCACCTGTGAGATCAAGTTACAATGCCCCCTCACCAGTGACCTGGGTTTGAACTTCCACCTCCTCACGGCTGTGAGCAGGTCCCCAGCCGGCAGTTCCTGGGAATCTGAAAGCAGCAAATCAGAACGGGAGGGTTGGGATGTTGGAGGGAGAGGCAGAGGAAAGCACCAGATCCATGGTCCCACAGTCTGCAGCTTTCATTTGATTCCCCATCTCAGGGTGAGAGTGAGGAGGGGATTGAGAGCAGCAGAGGCAGTTACTCACCGTCATCCTTAATGTCCCTCATGAAGCCATGGGCTCTGTTCCAGCTGTCCCCATGATTCTCAGCATATTCCCAGAGGTCCCCCTGTGAATGAAATGGTCCTGTCCCCACTGATTCTGTCGGCCCTGTAGCTATTATGGAGAACCTTCTGCTGTAAAATGTGATTGAGTCTGTTGCAGTGTGTTGGGGTGATGACCCACAGCTGAATAGCTGGATGGAAGTGGAATCAGCAAGAGTTGGTGTTGGGATGTGTCTGTGTCTGTGTGTGTGTGTGTGTGTATGTGCGTGTCTGTGTCTGTGTGTCTGTGTGTATGCGTGTGTCTGTGCGTGCGTGTCTGTGTGTGTGTGTCTGTGTGAAAATGTGTATGTGTCTTTGTGTGTCTGTGTGTATGCGTGTGCCTGTGCGTGCGTGTGTGTCTGTGTGTGTGTCTGTATGTGTGTGCGTGTCTGTGTGTGTGTCTGTTTGTGCGTGTATGTGCATGTGTGTGTCTGTGTATGTGCGTGAGTGTGCGGTGTCTGTGTGTGTGTGCATCTGTGTGTGCATGTCTGTGTGTGTGTCTGTGTGTGTGTGCGTGTGTGTTTGTGTGTGTGTCTGTGTGTGTGTGCATGTGTGTTTGTGTGTGTGTCTGTGTGTGCGCGTGTGTGTGTCTGTGTGTGTGTGTGTGTGTCTGTGTGTGTGTGTGTGTGCCTGTGTGTGTGTCTGTGTGTGTGGGTCTGTGCATGTGTGTCTGTGTGTTTGTGTGTGTGTGTGTATGTGTCCGTGTGTGTGTGTGCGTGTGTGTCTGTGTGAGTGCGTGTGTCTGTGTGTGTGTGCGTGGAAAAACAATTCGAAAGCTCAGGATGAAAGTGAAAAAGATCTATGTGCTAGCAGAGTCAGCAGTTAATTTGTTCATCTGTAGAGCAGTGATCTCTCTGATTCGTGATCCTGAAGGTATTAACAATCAACCATGCAGAACAGGGCTGAAGTCACATCTTAGTTTGAATGAATTGCGAGGTGCTGCCTTTTGGGAAAACAAATCTGAGCATGACTTATACAATTAATAGTAAGGTCCTAGGGAGTGTTGCCAAGCAAAGAGATCTTGGAGTGCAGGTTCATAGCTCCTTGAAAGTAGACTCACCGGTAGACAGGATAGTGAAGAAGGCGTTTGGTATGCTTTCCTTTATTGGCCAGAGTATTGAGTAAAGGAGTTGGGAGGTCATGTTACAGCTGTACATGACATTGGTTAGGCCACTGTTGGAATATTGCCGACCATTGATCCTCATGTGAGGTAAACCTAATGTATGAATCCTCAAATTTCTGTGACCAGATGCATGTCCAGCAGTCTCTTAAATATCCGCAATGACCTCGTTTCCACAACTGCTGCTGGCAACGCATTCCATGCTCTCACAACTCTCTGCATAAAGAACCCACCTCTGACATCCCCTCTATACTTTCTGCCAAACAGCTTAAAACTATGACCCCTCTTGTAAACAATTTCGGCCCTGGGAAAAAGTTTCTGGCTGTCATCTATGCCTCTCATTATCTTGTACAACTCAATTAGGTCCCCTCTCTGCCTTCTTTTTTACCAGGGAATAAAATCCGAGCTCAGTCAACCTCTCTTCGTAAGATAAGCCCTCCATTCCAGGCAGCATCCTGGAAAACCTCCTCTGAACTCTCTCCAAAGCATCCATATCTTTCCTATAATAGGGCGACCAGAACTGGACAGAGTATTCCTAGTGTGGTCTAACCAAAGTTTTATAGAGCTGCTACAAGATCCCATGGCTCTTAAACTCAATCCCTCTGTTAATGAAAGCCAAACACCATATGCTTTCTAAACAACCCTGTCCAACTGGGTGGCAATTTTAAGGGATCTATGTACCTGCACACCAAGATCCCTCTGTTCCTCCACACTGCCAAGAATCCTGTCTTTAATCCTGTATTCAACTTTCAAGTTCAACCTTCCAAAATGCATTACTTTGCATTTCTCCAGGTTGAACTCCATCTGCAACCTCTCAGCGCATCTCTGCATCCTGTCAATGTCCCGCTGCAGCCTACAACAGCCCTCTACACTGTCAATGACAACTCCAACCTTTGTGTCATCTGCAAACTTGCTAACCCATCCTTTAATCGCCTCATCCAAGTCATTAATAAACATTACAAAGAATAGAGGCCCAAGAACACAGCTCTGTGGAACACCACTCACCACTGACTTCCAGGCAGAATATTTTCCTTCCACTGCCACTCGCTGTCTTCTGTCAACCAGCCAATTCTATATCCAGACCGCTAAATTTCCCTGTATCCCCTGACCTTCTGAACAAGCCTACCATGGGGAACCTTATCAAATGCCTTACTAAAGTCCATATACACAACATCCACCACTCGCCCCTCATCAACTTGTCTGGTAACATCCTCAAAGAACTCAATAATATTTGTGAGGTATGACCTTCCCCTCACAAAGCCATGCTGACTGCCTTTAATCAAGCCATGCTCTTCCACATGGTCATGAATCCTATCCCTCAGAATCCTTTCTAACACCTTGCAGACGACAGACGTGAGACTGACTGGTCTGTAATTTGCAGGGATTTCCCTATTTCCTTTCTTGAAGAGAGGAATTACATTTGCCGCTCTCCAGTCCTCAGGTATGACTCTGGTGGAGAGCGAGGATGCAAAGATCTTCGCAAGTGGCAAAGCAATCACATTTTTCGCTTCCCAAAGCAGCCGAGGACAATGCTGGTGACTTTTCAATCTTAATGTTTGTCAAAATTTTCAGCACATTAGCTTCCTCAATCTCTATCTGTTCCAGCATGCTTACCTCCTCTTCTATGGTTTCATTCACGCCAAGGTCCTTTTACTTCGTAAAGACAGAAGCAACAAACTCATTTAGGGCTTCCCCAACCTCCTCAGACTCTGGACACAAGTTCCCAATGCTATCCCTGATCGGTCCTACTCTTTCTTTGATCATTCTCTTATTCCTCACATATGTGTAAAATGTCTTTGGATTCACCCTAAACCTTCCTGCCAAACCTTTCTCGTATCCCCTCCTGGCTCTCCTCAGACCATTTTTGAGCTCCTTCCTCACCTGCCTGTAATCCTCTAGGGCTGAGCTTGACCCTAGCTTCCTCCACCTTACGGAAGCTGCCTTCTTCCTTTTGACGAGGAGCTCCTCCGCTCTCATCATCCAAGGTTCCTTTATCTTACCCCTTCTTGCCTTTCTCATAGGAACACTTAGCCTTGTCATTGCTCCGAAACACAGTCTTTCCAAAATCACCTTTTGTCAGGTTTTAGCTCAACCGTGTCTGAGAAAACACAAACAGTCAGGGGGTAAGGGCTTCAGATCCCCTCCTCCCAGCCCTGCCCTGCCTGTTGTGAATCTCTGTGTGCCCAGTGGTGACACAGGAGCTCAATGCCCCCTCACTCTCTTTGCTGTTCCACCTCACGGGGGGAATGGACTGGAAATCAAACTCTGCTATTCCCAGAGTCATGACAAAAGCTAATGATTTTTACATCATATTCAAAACTCCCTCATTTACTTGTCTTTTTAGACCCAGGTTAACAGAAAACATGGACCAGGTTTTCATCCTAAACTATTTCCTTCAATTTATTCCTGGTACACGGGTGTCACTGGCGAGGTCCGCACTTCTTGCCCGTTGGGAATTCCCTTTGAGAAGGTGGTGGTGAGCTGCCTTCCTGACCCACTGCTGTCCAACTGAGACTTTATCGCGATTGACACAACTGAGTGGCTTGCTCGGCCATTTCAGAGGGCAGTTGGAAATCAGCCAAGTGATTCTGATGAACAAGATCGCTCTGCTCACAGGATGAAAAGTTCTTTTGAGATGGTGCCAGGCCCTGTCTTTCAGTGAGGGGACACTGGGATTGGCACCTCATTACCCACTCCCACTTATCCATTCAGCATGTCCCTCATCCCCCGGGTCCGATCACCATTGGGCCTTTTCCTTGTGTGGGAACAGCACCCGCTCCTAGTGCCAACACCAAGATGGGCACCATCATTAAAAACAGAGGGTTCAGGGAGGCTCCAAGTCCATAAACTGCATTTTCTGTCTGATTCCCATTAAACATTCCTGAAAGACAGATGAACTGTGGAATGCTGGGATAGTCCAACAGGTTTATTTGGAAGCACTAACATTCAGAGGCGCTGCTCCTTCATCAGGTGGTTGTGGAGTCTAAGATTGTAAGACACAAGATTAAGAGCAAAATTTTGCGATCTGTCTTATGATCCTACACCACAACCACCTGATGAAGGAGCAGCGCTCCGAAAGTTAGTGCTTCCAAATAAACCTGTTGGACTGTAACGAGGTGTTGTGGGATTTTTAACTTTGTCCACCACAGTCCAACACCAACTCCTCCAAATCATATCCCACATTCAGAGTGAAGGTTGGAGTGACAGATCATCAACTCCCTTCAAACCCACTCTCTGCCTCGTTCAACCTGTCACCATGGAATTATTAAACAACAAGGTTACATTGTCAGTGGCTTGTTCAGTAAAAGACGATGGAAACTATTTCAAACAATCTTATTATCATTGTGCAGGTGGGCCCTGATGGTCGGGTGGAGTTCACTGCTGTTCGGATTTCTTTGTCATTTGCATCACCCATGGCCAGGAACGGGAGGGCCGTTGTCACTCAGTTGAAGAGCGAACCCTCCATCCAGGTAATGGAAGGAACCCACTCCCTCTGAATCTGGATTGATCTGGATTCCAGACTGTCAGTGTTTCTGTTTGTTATTCCCTTTGTGGATGAATCTGGGGATTATTCTCTCTTTATCTGGAACCTGCTGTGTCTCCAGTATTTCTGACATGGCTCCTCCTCACTTCAGCTAAAGGCAGGCTTTAATTCCTGGGCTTCACGTGAACAAGATCTTACATTTACAATCATCATGACATCATCTGAGTATATCCGATCCACCCCATCTCCTTCGATATACCGCAAGAATAAATCTGTTTATTCACCAAACATCGAACTACAGGAGATTACGGTGACACAGTAACTCAGTGATTTGCTGCCTCACAGCGCCAGGGACCTGGGTTCGATTCCAGCTTCAGGCGACTGTCTGTGTGGGGCTTGTACATTCTCCCCGTGTCTGCGAGGATTTCCTCCGGGTGCTCCAGTTTCCTCCCACAGTTCAAAGATGTGCAGGTTAGGTGAATTGGCCAAGCTAAATTGCCCATAGTCTTCACGAATATCAAGGTTAGGTACAGTATTCAGGGAAAATGTAGAGTAATAGGGTAGGGGAATGGGTCTGGGTGGGATATTCTTCGGAGGGTCGGTGTGGACTGGTTAGTAAATGGGCTGTTTCTACACTGTCGGGATTCTATGATATTATTGATCCAGACCTGTGGATAGCAGTATGTCCACAATCAGGATGTTATTCAGTGTAAATGGCTGGGACAGGGGCCTCGATATTAATGGGGAAATGGGGAGGGTGCAGGGAGCCCAGCAGGGGGTGAAGGACCTGACCAAGTAGACAAACAGGAGGCTGGAAGAACACAGCAATCCCGGTAGCATCAGGAGGTGGAGAAGTCAATGCTTCAGGTCTAACCCTTCATCAGGACTGGATGTGGGGATGGGGGGGAGGGTGAGCTGCAGATAGAGAGAGGGGAGGGGAGAGATGGGGAGAGTAGCAGGATGGTGAGGCAGTGATTGGTGAACACAGGTAGTGGGTTCGACCTGATTGGTCAATGGAAGGGATGGATCCAGTTGGGAGCTGGAAGGAAGGGTCAGTGGGTGGAATGGAAGGAAGGAGGTGGGGCTGGAAAGGGAGCAGGGGGATGGGTGGGAAGGTTATTGGAGATTCAGGAACTCAATGTTAAGTCCTTTGGGTTGTCGGATGGCTGCCCAGGCCGACCTGACAAGGCTGGGGAGGTGGAACTCCTCATGATCTTCCCTGGAGAGAGACATTTCCATCATTCTGTCCAGCCTCCCGAGGGACAGTCGCCCAGACTGACTGCCTGGTTTACAGCAAGAACAGAAATGTCAAGGGGATCTCATGAAACCTGCAAGAGCAGGAAATGGAATGAAATCAGAATGTGCTGGAGAAACTCAGCAGGTCTGGCAGCATCTGTGGAGAGAGAAACAGAGTTAATGTTATCCGTCCAATCTGGCGTTTCTGATGAACTGAGGAGACGTGCTGGGAGTGTGGCTGAATTAGGCCGGGTATGAATTGTTGTATTTCCCAATGACAGGTTGTGGTGTTGAGATAAAGCCGTGTGTTTACAGTTTGTCAGGTATTACACCAGACTGTGGTGCTTCGTACTTGGTTTATATTTGGATCCCATGAATATTCATTAACATAAAAGCCCAGTCCCTCCTTGAAGACCCAGTCAGCAGTGTGTGAGAATCTGGTGAGCCCGGTTCATGTTTGTTTCCCGGTGATGTACAGCGGCAGGTTTCTGCAGTTTGGTCTGAGGGCAGCACTTTCTCTTGGTTATGGCACAAGGGAGAGGGACAGAAAGCTGGCAGCTGGCATGGAGCATTGTGAATGGCCAGGTTGTGGCAGTGAGGGGAGCTGGGGGAATGGGGTCAATGGGGTGGAGGGATACACAAGGAATTCAGGGGAGGGCAGAGGTGGGATAGGGAATGGAGATAGACTGGGAACAGTCAGACAGGGTAAGGACATGAGGGGCCTTGAAGGTGGTGTCAGTCCTGTCCACATTTGGCTCCACCTCAGGCTGTTAGCTGATAAAGTCATTCCCGGGAGATGAGTTTATCTGTTCCCACTGAGGCACATCCCACAAGGAGCTGGCGTTGGTCTATTCCTCACCTGAACCACGGTGAGAGCAACATGCAGAGGCAGTGAGACTCTGGGTGGACAGGGTGGATCTGACAGGGAGTACCATCTCTCCTCCAGCTGGGATCAGAACAAGATCAACTACAGTGAAAACAAATGGGAACATTCTGGATATACAGAACGCCCAAGGTCCAGGTAACTTTAATTGTGTTCCAATCCCAGCTGATGGTGATACTGGACACATCAGATCTCAGAGTGAAACCTGACCTGATAAACCACAGTCATCTGGAACAAAGAACTCTGGGTTCTGGAAATCAGAAACACAACACAAAGTGCTGGAGAAACTCAGCAATTCTGAAGAAGGATCACTGGACTGGAAACATTAACTCTGTTTTTCTCTCTGTACATGTTGCCAGATCTACTGAGTTTCTCCAGCACTTGCCTGTTTTCTTTCAGATTCCCAGTATCCACAGTTCTTTGTTTTATATTGGGCTGAGGTGGGTGTTGGGTACATTCCCTACTGCTGTGTCCCCACAGACATGGCCCATTGTTGAACTCCAGACAAAGTGGAAGATGTTTTGAGTGTCCTCCACTGTCCAGGAGTGGAGTATGGGCCAAAGTTACAGCACATTGAGAAATGAAGAAGTATCTCCCAGCTGATGACCAGCTCCTTATCTCCAATGGAGAGGGAATGTCACTTCCCCAGCCCAGTTTCAGTCACATCACAGTTACCCACACCTTCCAGGTTTTAGCACACACCTCGGCTCCTCTGAATCACATTCCCAGCACCTTCAGGTAGTCTGCTCAGACAGGGCAAAGGGCAAAGGGCAAAGGATTGATTGGCCCAGTTCTGAAAAGGAACAGGAGCTCATTCTTGCTGCAGTTGATCTTGTGTCCTGAAGCCAGTTTGAACTGGTCACAGATTCTCATCAGTCTGATCACTGACGGTGGATCTGTGCAGAAAGCAGTGATGTTTTCCATGTGCAGGGATGATTTGAACTCAGTGCCTGCAGTATCTGGTATTTTCCCTTTTCCTACACCTGCCTCCTTCCTATTGTACTCAGTAAATGGTTCAATACAGCACACAAACAGGATGGGAGAGAGGACAGTCCTGCCTGGCTCCATCTCTGATCGGAAAGCTTTCCCATTCCCAACCATTATTTAAACTGTTCCACTGATGTTTGTTCAGAGCAGATGGATCCAATTGTGGAATCCCTGCATTAACCCCATTTGAAGAGCAAGTTGATTAAGTAGGTGTTGGATATTCTTCCAAAGGCCTTCTCCAGGTCCAAGCTGACAAGTCATGTCTCCAAACCCCTCTGACCTCACTGAGGTGTTTGTCCAGCCTCTCCCTCATACTGCTGTCTGAGACCTCCATGAGGGAGAACAGCAAAGACTGTGAGGTCTATCTGCCTGTGGGCTTCCCATCCTAAACTCCGATGCAGTGGGACTTGCCATCCAGCCACAGCAACAATGAAGGTGAAGCCACTGCCTAGAATGACCAGCCAGGAATTCACCAGCAGCAGTGGGAGCTGCTGGACACCAGCAGGTCACTGGCTGGTTTGAGTTGGGTGACATGTTGATTCACCACGGTCAAGTATTTTTTTACAAGATTACATCTCTTATATGAAGGTGACTGCCCACAACCTCCATAACTCTATGGGAAGGATAACCTGTTTCCCTAGAGTGGAAAACCAAAGCAAGAGAATTGGACATTATTTCCTTCTGACCAGATCGATGGTCCATGGAGCCATTGCTGTGACCACTGCCTGTATGCACTGAGCTGCAGTATTCCACATTCCTGTCAATACAGTAAACAGCACTGACCTTGGTGAAGGACACAAGGTCAAATCACTTTGCTCAGTGAACATCTGCTGGACAAAAAATGGAGGCAATCTTGATACATAATAAAACTCAGTTGGTTACCAGAGTGATGAAGGTTCAGGAAATAATATTAATATCACTTGGGAACCTGTGTTCTCAGGCAGGAGATGTGTGGATAACTTTCAAGTTGATTTGTATTTCTAAAGTATGTGTTAAGAATGAAGGAACACAGTTTTAGTTTCACTTTTGATTTTTGTTATTGGTATTGGAATATTGGACAGTTTGTTCATCATTACTTTACTGCGGGTTTACAGACTGGAATAGATCTTGAGGTGAACAGTTCAGTGCATTAGAAATTAAAGTTATTGAAAGAGAAACAGCTATTGTCTACTGACAGGGCTAATGTAACACAGAAAGGCAGAATTGTACAGAAAATCAAAGGATACTTGTAGGTTCAGTCACATCGAAGAGCTACTGTCTGTTGAGCTGTCTCCAAAATCTCCTGGAGGTCAGTAAGGTGAAAACAGCACAGCCCAATTATACCTGTGTGAGCTGAATGGGGAACTTTAATGTGGAAACACAGTGATCCTCCTGTTCATGTACCTGTCCAAATATTTTTAAAAGTTGTAACTGTACCTGCATCTGCCACTTCCTCGAACAGTTCATTCCACATATGAACCAGCCTCTGTGTGAGAACATTTCCCCTCAGCTTCCTTTTAAATCTTTCTCCACTCAGTTTAAAATTATGCGCCCTAGTTTTGAACTCCCTAACTCTTTGGGAAAAGAGTTTGTTTCTTACCTTATCCATGCCCCTCATGATTTTATAAATATCCATAATTAATTGGGGGAGGGGAAATTATATCGCTATTAGATAGGAGCTGTGGAGTATAAATTGGGAACATTGTTCTGGGGGAAATGTACAACAGAAATGTGAAGGCTGTTTAAGGAACACTGGTTGTGAGTGTTGGATAACTTTGTCCCACTGAGACAGGCAAGGAATGGGAAGGTGAAGGAGCCTTGGATGGCAAGAGAAGAGGAGCTTCTTGTCAAGAGGAAGAAGGAAGCTTACGGAAGGTTTTGGAAGCAAGGATTTGGCACAGCTTTAAAGGATTACAGTATGGCCAGGAAAGAACTCAAAAAATGGACTGAGGAGAGCTAGGAGGGGGCATGAAAAAGCCTTGGGGGAAAGGATTAGGGAAAACCAAGAGGCGGTCTACATTTACATGAGAAATAAGAGAATGATCAGCGAGAGGGTAGGGCTGATCAGGGATAATGGAGGGAACTTGTGCCTGGAGTCTGAAGAGGTAGGGGAGGCCCTAAATGAGCTTTTGTTTCTGTGATCAAGAGAGAGGGACCTCGTTGATAATGAGAACATTGTGGACCAAGTTAATAAGCTTGAACAGATTGACATTAAGGAAATGGATGTGCTGGAAATTCTGGGAAGCATCAAGTTAGATAAGTCCCCAGGGCCAGACCAGATATATCTGAGGTTACTGCAGGAATTGAGGAATGAGATTACTACACCTCTGGTGATGATCTTTGCATCCTCACTCTCCATGGGAGTAGTACAGGCTGATTGGAGGGAGGAGAATGCTGTTCCTCTGTTCAAGAAAGAGAATAGGGAAATCCCTGGGAATTACAGACCAGTCAGTCTTACGTCTGTGGTAAGCAAGGTGCTGGAAAGGATTCTGAGAGACAGGATTTATGACCATTTGGAAAGACATTATTTGATTTAACACAGTCAGCATGGCTTTGTGAGGGGCAGGTCACGCCTCACTGGCCTTATTGAGATCTCTGAGGATGTGACGAGACAAGTTGATGAAGGTTGAGCAGTGGATGTGCTGTATATGGATTTCAGTAAGGCATTTAATAAGGTTTCCCAAGGTAGGTTCATTCAGAAAGTTAGGAGGTATGGGATATCGGGAATTTTGGCTGTCTGGATACAGAATTGACTGGCCGAAATAAGACAGCGAGTGGTATTGGACAGAAAGTATTCCTCCTGGAGCTCGGTGACCATTGGTGTCCCACAAGGGTCTGCTCTTGGGCCTCTGCTCTTTGTAGTTTTTATAAGTGACTTGGATGAAGAAGTGGAAGGATGGGTTAGTAAGTTTGCCAGTGACACAAAGGTCAGTGTTGTCGTGGATCGTGGTGAGGGCTGTTGCAGACTACAACGAGACATTGACAGGATGCAGAGCTGGGCTGAGAAGTGGCAGATGAAGTTGAATCTGGTTAAATAAGAAGTGATTCATTTAGGAAGGTCAAATTTGGATGTTGAATACAGGGTTAAAGCCAAAACAAATGCTATACTGGATGCTGGAATCCAAGGTAGACAGGAGGAGGCTAGAAGTAGAAGACAGCAAGACAGGCAGCATCAGGAGGTGGAGAAGCTGTTGGAGAGGAAGAAGCAAAGGGCCTGGAGGCCATCCTTGTGAGATATTAACATGTATAAGGACTGCACATCGATAGTGAAGAGATAGCACTGGGGGCCAGGGAACTGGAAGTTGCTGAAGAGATGGAGAGCGTGGTTGGTGTCGCGGATGGAGGTGGGAAGAGCCTGAACTGAGGGACAGAGGGTGGAGTCGAGGTAAGACAAGATGAGTTCATTGGGGCAGGAGCATTCCGAGACGATGGGTCGGTCGGGGTAATTGGGCTTGTGGACCTTGATTAGATTAGATTACTTACAGTGTGGAAACAGGCCCTTCGGCCCAACAAGTCCACACCGCCCCGCCGAAGCGCAACCCACCCATACCCCTACATCTACCCCTTACCTAACACTACGGGCAATTTAGGATGGCCAATTCACCTGACCTGCACATCTTTGGACTGTGGGAGGAAACCGGAGCACCCGGAGGAAACCCACGCAGACACAGGGAGAACGTGCCAACTCCACACAGTCAGTCGCCTGAGGCGGGAATTGAACCCAGGTCTCTGGCGCTGTGAGGCAGCAGTGCTACCCACTGTGCCACCGTGCCGTCCACTTGGAGAGCAGGTCGAACCGGGCAGTGGGCTGGGGGCCTATGAGTTTGGAGGCAGTGGAGGGGAGATCACCGGATACAATGAGGACACAGACAGTGCGGGTGATATTGGTTTTTGGCTTAAAGACAGGATTGTGGGCAGAGTGGAGGAACAGCAGGATGTTGGGGCCCATGGACATAGATCCCTCAAAGTTGCTGCCAACTTGATCGGGTTGTTAAGAAGGTGGATGGTGTTTTGGTTTTCATTAACAGGGGGATTGAGGATAAGAGCCAGGGGGTTTTGCTGCAGCTCTATGGACCCTGGTTCGACCACACTTGGAATATTGTGTCCAGTTCTGGTCGCATCATTTGAGGAAGGATGTAGATGCTTTAGAGAGGGTGCAGAGGAGATTTACCAGGATGCTGCCTGGATTGGAGGGCTTGTCTTATGAAGAGAGGTTGTGTGAGCTTGGGCTTTTCACATTGAGAGAGGAAGAGAGAGAGGTGACTTGATAGAGGTGTACAAGGAAATGGGAGACATAGATAGAGTAGTTAGCCAGAGACTTTTCCCCAGGGCAGAAGTGGCTGTCACAAGGGATCATAATTTTAAGGTGATTGTAGGTAGGTATTGGGTGATATCAGAGGCAGGTTCTTTACTCAGAGAGTGGTGGGTGTGTGGAATGCACTGCCAATGGTGGTAGTAGAGTCAGAGACATTAGGGATGTTTAAGCGACTGGAGGTTGGCTAATGTGGTGCCACTATTTAAGAAGGGTGGTAAGGACAAGCCAGGGAACTATAGATCAGTGAGCCTGATGTTGGTGGTAGGTAAGTTGTTGGAGGGGATCCTGAGGAACAGGATGTACATGTATTTGGAAACACAAGGACTGATTAGGGATAGCGAACAAGGCTTTATGTGTGGGAAATCATGTCTCACAAACTTGATTGAGTTTTTTGAGGAAATAACAAAGAGGATTGATGAGGGCAGAGTAGTAGATGTGATCTATATGGATTTCAGTAAGGCGTTCAACAAGGTTCCCCATGGGAGATTGGTTGGCAAGGTTAGATCTCATGGAATACAGGGAGAACTCACCATTTGGATACAGAACTGGCTCAAAGGTAGAAGACAGAGGCTGGTGGTGGAGGGTTGTTTTTCAGATTGGAGGCCTGTGACCATTGGAGGACCATAAGGGTCAGTGTTGGGTCCAGTACTTTTCATCATTTATATCAATGATTTAGATGTGAGTGTTCGAGGTACAGTTAGTAAGTTTGTAGATGACACCAAATTGGAGGTGTGGTGGGCAGCGAAGAGGGTTACCTCAGATTACAATGGGATCTGGACCAGATGGGCCAATGGGCTGAGAAGTGGCAGATGGAGTTTAACTTAGATAAATGTGAGGTGCTGCATTTTGGGAAAGCAAATCTTAGCAGGACTTATCTACTTTATGGTAAAGTCCCAGGGAGTGTTGCTGAACAAATCGACCTTGGAGACCAGGTTCATAGCTCCTTGAAAGTGGAGTCGCAGGTAGATAGGATAGTGAAGAAGGCTTTTGGTAAGCTTTCCTTTATTGGTCAGAGTACTGAGTACAGGAGTTGGGAGGTCAAGTTGTGGCTGTACAGGGCATTGGTTAGGCCACTGTTGGAATGTTGCGTGCAATTCTGGTCTCCTTCCTCTCGGAAAGATGTTGTGAAACTTGAAATGGTTCAGAAGATATTTACAAGGATGTTGCCAGAGTTGGAGGATTTGAGCTTGAATAGGCTAGGGCTGTTTTTGGAGGGTTATGGGCCAGCTGCTGGCATGTGAGATTAGATTGGTTTGGGATTTCTGGTCAGCATGGATGGGTTGGACTGAAGGATGGGTTTCTGTGCTGTACATCTCTATGACTCTATGACTCTACTAATTGGTCTACCATGTGGAACCTGGTCAAAGGCCTCACTATAAATTCATGCAGTCGATGTCTACCCCTCTGTCAAGTTAAAAAAAATCACGCAACACCAGGTTATAGTCCAACAGGTTTATTTGGAAGCACTAGCTTATGGAGCGCTGCTCCTTCATCAGGTGGTTGTGGAGCATAAGATCGTAAGACATAGAATTTATAGCAAAAGTTTACAGTGTGATGTCACTGACATTATATATTAAAAAAGACCTGGATGGTTTGTTAAGTCTCTCATTTTAGAATGACTTGTTGGTTTCAGTTCTTTCATATGTAAATTCCAGAACTTTCTTAAAGTTATATTCTCAAGTGAACTTTAACAATAGGTGCCATGCTTGCCCAGATAATGCATTGAAGGTGTGAGGTGCCCTGTGTGAGGATGTCTGTGCCCCAATGTTCACAGTGATTCTATTTCTCAAAAAGGGATTTACAGAATCATACAGGGATTCAGGCAGTTTTTGAGCAAAATAAAATGTAACTGTGCACATTCTCACCCTCCCACCCTCCTGCACACACTCTCACAGACTTATATCCCTTTACAGTCACACTCCCACACATACACACACTCTCTCTCTCAGCCTCTCTCTCACACACACTCACACACACATACATTTAGGTTTGTGAGGTCATTTGTACTTGCAGAACAACATTTTAATAAATTACAAAGTAAAACGTAATTCTGCACATTCCCACACTCCCACCCTCACACGCAACCTCTCACAGACTTATACCCTTTTACAGTCACACTCACGCACATACAAACACACATACATTTGTGGTGTAATCTGTACCAGCAGAATTACATTTTACTGCATGAATCCATGAACCATTCTGAAACTCCCTTATACTCCACAACCACCTGAGAAGGAGCTGCACTCCAAAAGCTACTGCTTCCAAATAAACCTGTTGGGCTATAACCTGGTGTTGTATGATTTTTTAACTTGTCAGAGGAGTAGACATTATCGACACAGATGAAGCTCCATCGTCACACACCTTTCATCACAAACTGAACAATCCGGCCTGTTCCACTTTAGTAGACACGGGGGTGCCCACTGGACATCCCAATGCACTCAGTAATTTGGGTTGGGGTATGCTCCACCATTTGCAATTTCCAGTGTTTCAGAAACACGGGGTATTTTCCTCCAGCTCCTTAAAGTTTTGCCATTACTTTTTCTGGAGTCACCATTCTTTCATTCTCCAGCCAAAAAGGAGCAGCTCGTTATCATCTGTTTCCGTGTGGAGCCTCCCCTTGTCACTGGGTTGGTGATGGCTCATCTCTTATTTGACTCATGTTTTGTGGTTAAACTAAGACCATAAGATGGAGGATCGAAGGGAAGCCATTCAGCCCATCAAGTCTGTTCCACTATTCAATGTGATCATGGCTGGTCTGACAGTCCTCAACTCCACTTTCCTGCCTTTTCCCTGATACCCTTGATTCCTGACTGATTAATAATCTGTCTGTCCCAGCCTGTTTGTCTATTCCATTGCAAATGCTGGCTGATAATGACATTAACACCATGACCATCACTTTCACAGATGATTGAGAGCAGACTGATCAGATGGGAATTAGTTGGGATGGATTTGTCCAGCACTTTCTGTCCTTTGTCAGGACATATCTGTCATTGTCCAAATTGTGTGAAACTTCCTGTATTGTGTGTGATGGACTGCTCTTCCTGGTTCACCATTTCCCCTTCCTGTGCACAGTCATTACAATGGAGGGGCTGTTCGGTTCACCTTACTGGGCCATTTCACATGAGCCAATGTGGAGTCACATATCAGCCAGACTGGGGAATGATGGGAGATTTCCTTCCCTGAACAGCATTAGTGACAACCTGATAGTTCCATGGTCGCCATTACTGGGACGTGCTTTTGATTCCAAATGTATTTGTTAGTTAATTGGATTTAATTTTCACATCTGCACTGGGATTTAAACCCACACGCTGCATTGACTGAGGCCTCTGGATGACTAGTCTAGTAACCTTTCCCTGACACCATCATTCCCACAATCCTCACCACTGTTATCCAAGCAGTAGCTGAAACCACTCAGAAATATATTCCCCAACAATGAAGAAGGGAGAAAGAGAACTACAAACAGAAAACCACAAACCTGTTAGTGTTATACCAGGAGGAGCGAAAATACGAGAATCGATTTGCAAGTTTGTGATAACTGAATACTTCGAAAATAACATTTGTTTGGACAGGGTCCACATGGATTTGTGAAAGGGAAATCATGTTTGACAAATCTGTTGGAGATTTTTGAAGCTATTACTTGTAACGTAGATAATGGAAAACAGGAGGATGGGATGTATTGGATTTTCATTAGGCTTGAAGCAGGAGGTTGGGAAACACACTTCGAGCAGCAGGGACTGGGAGAAAGGTCCTGCTGTGGGGGTTGGGAATTGGTTACCAGACAGAAAACAGAGTTGGAATAAATGGGTCATTCTGAAGGTGGCAGCCTGTGCCCAGTGAGGTTCCACAAGGATCAGTGTTTGCATCACTGCTGTTCACAATCTCAACCAATGATGTGGATGTGGGGACCAAATGTAATGGGCAGCATCGTATCGGGGTCTGAGCAGCATGTATTATGGTGAGCTGTGTGACAGAATTGGGTGACACGTGCAGTGAGACCCATCTCAACATCAGGAGAAACTCACACCATCTTTTCACAAGCAGCATGGCAAGTTTCTCACTTGGCAGAGGGGAGTTACCAACTGATGCTCAGTATTGATGGTTAAACACCAGGCTCATAACCCAGACCATCTCATTAACAGTCAGACTGCCATCTCACCAAACTCACTAACAAGCCCGATGGCAGGGAAACTTGATTGGGGAACCAGAGTGAGCACAGTGTGAGGATGAGGTATTCGAGAGAAGATGGTGGGATTTATGCTGGCAGACTGGAGAAGGTCATTGTTTTCTTCCTATAGCACTGGGCATTCCCCCAAACAGTTCAGACTGCTTTACCCCAGTGACAACCTTAGAGCAGGATGGCATGGGGTGTCAGTGCCAGCCCCTGTGGGGGAGGGGTATGGGGAGTGGAGTCAGCACTGGACCCTTTGGGGGAGGGGGACGGAGTGGAGTCAGCACTGGGCCCTGTTGAGGAGGAGGAGGATGTTGTGGGGAGTCTGCACTGGGTCCTGTGGGGAAGGGGCACAGGGAGTGGAGCCATCACTGGGCCCTGTGGGGAAGGGGCACAAGGATTGGAGCCAACACTGGGCCCTGTGGGGAAGGGGCACAAGGATTGGAGCCAACACTGGGCCCTGTGGGGAAGGGGCACGGGGACTGGAGCCAACACTGGGCCCTGTGGGGGAGGGGCACAGGGAGTGGAGCCAACACTGGGCCCTGTGGGGGAGGGGCACAGGGAGTGGAGCCAACACTGGGCCCTGTGCCTTTATCCCAGTGGCCAACACTTGCACTCACTGCTCTGTCCCCCTCCCCCAAGGGGCCCAGTGCTGACTCCACTCCCAGTGTCCGTCCCCCACACAGTTCAGAGTGGCACAGTGGCTCAGTGGTTAGCACTGCTGCCTCACAGTGCCAGGGCCCCGGGTTCAATTCCAGCCTCGGGTGACTCTCTGTGTGGAGTTTGCACATTCGCCCCGTGTCTGTGTGGGTCCCCTCCAGGTGCTCTGGTTTCCTCCACAGTCCAAAGATATGCAGGTTTGGGGAATTGGCCATGCTAAAGTGTTCAGGGATGTGTTGGTTTGGTGCATTAGTGAGACCAGTAGGGTAGGGGAATGGTCTGGCTGGGTTACTCTTCGGAGGGTCAGTGTGGACTTGTTGGGCAAAATAGCCTGTTTCCACACTGTTGAGTTTCTATGATTTGAGGATTTGGAGGCCTACCCCCTGGAGGAAAATAAGCAGGGTTGTTGTCAGAGGTGATTCAGTAATAAGGGGAACAGATCGATGGGCCTGGGGCTGTAAACCAGACTCCAGGACGGTATGTTGTCTCCCGGCTGCTCGGGTGAAGGATGTCTCAGTGTGGCTACAGGACATTCTGAAGTGAGAGGGTGAACGGCCAGTGGCCGTGGTCGACATTGCTGCCAATGACATGGGTAAGACAAGGGGTGATGTCCTGTAAACAGAATATGGGGATTTAGGAAGCAAGTTATCAAGTAGAACCTCAAAACAGTGATCTCAGGATTACTGCCGATGCTCTGTGCATATCAAAGTAGAAATAGCAGGTTATATCAGACTGGAAAGTTGGTACATGGGAGAGGGTTTCAGTTTGCTGGAGCATTGGGACCTTTTCTGGGGGAGGTGTCATAATGACAACCTGGATGTGTAGTACCTGGACAGGACTGGAACTTGGGAATATATTGGTGAGTGCAGTCAGGAAGGTTTATACTAATACGCCAAGGGGATGAAACTCTATACAGGGAGATGGATGACACTGAAATACGTATTAAATCAGAAAAGAGAATGGGAGGTCAGAATGATGCTGGGCACAGATTACAAGGGCTAGAATTGAGCAGGGCCACAGCGAACAGAACTATGGAAGCCTTAAGGCCTTGTGCCTTAATGTGTAATCATTCTCAATAAAACAGATAAATTTATCACACAAATAGATCAGAGTGGATATGATATAGCGGGTATTACAGAGATGTGGCTGCAGGGTGACCAGGAATACGACCTGAATTACCACAAGTTTTCAGATTTTATAAAGGACGGACACAAAGAAAAGGGACAGTAATACGGCTGATTAAAAGGGAAATTGTGATTGTGAAGAAAGATATTAGAATAGGCATGTGACAGTGCAGGTAGCGGCCATTCAGCCCATCAAGTCTGGACCAACCTCGTGAAAAGCATCCCACCCTATCCCAGTCAATTTACATTTGCCACGGCTAACCCACCTAGCCTGCCCATCCCTGGGCACTGTACGGCAATGTTTTTAGCCTGGCCAATCCACCTAACCTGCACATCCTTGGACTGTGGGAGGAAAGCATAGCATCTGGCATAAACCCACACAGACACTGGGAGAACATCCAAACTCCACACAGACAGTCATCCAAAGGCTTGAATTGAAACCGGGTCCCTGACACTTTGAGGCAGCAGTGCTCCCCACTGTGTCACCGAGCTGCCCGAGAATAGCTCTTGTGAAGTAGAATCTGTATGGGTTTAGAAACACCAGGGGGCAGGGAATGATAGTGGGAGTTGGAATATCAACCCCCAAACTGTGGTAGTAATATTGGGCAAGGCATGAAAAAGGAAATTAGAGTCACAACTAATACAGGTAATGCTGTAATTATGGGCTATTTCAATCTGCATATAGATTGGACAAACCAACTCATTAGTAACAGCAGAGAGGAGGAATTCTTGGTGGTGTAAGGGTTAGTTTTATGAATCAATACTTTGAGGCACCAACTAGAGAAAAGGCCATCCTTGACCTGGTTTGTGTAATCAGGAAGGAATAATTGAAATTTAGTGATTCTGGGTAATCCAAGATGGAGGACGGGAAAAATATCTGGCTGTACCAGCTGCTCCTTTTTTGAGGTGTTTTAGGTATTAGAGGTGATTTCCTCGAATTCCAGGGGCAACAATTACTGTTTTAAATGCTGTTGCATTGTTTTGGAACTTTGCCGGGAAAAAAACTCAAAACAACAGCACTTTAAAAAGGGAGAAAAACAGAGAAAGGAAGCACATGGTGCAGTCAGTGCAGGAGAGAGAGAGAAAGAGAGAGAGAGAGAGAGAAAGAAACCCACATTGTTAACTGACAGAGTTAGCAGTTACTGCCTTTGCTGATGAATTTATGTATCGTGGACAGTGGAGTGTGTCTGGGAAAATTAAAAAAACAGTGAAATTCACAACTGATCTTGGAGGAACCTGTTGGGAGAGGTGATAGCACAGAAACAGAGAAGGGGATGTTTAAGAGTGGCCTTAAAAGAAGTCTGCAGTGATGAGTAGAGTGGATTCTTTCTTGATTATATGTTTTATTGAGCTATGTCTCTTGATGAAACTTAACATATAAGCCATAAGTATTAATTTAACTTGGACCAGTGTTTTGTAGAGGAATAAGACAGTGCTATTTTCTGGGTCTGTAGATTGAAAGAAGCAAAAATGGCCCTTAGTCGAGTGATATGCTCTTCTTGTCGGATGTGGGAGTTGAGGGAGAGGTTATGGGTTACTGAGGATTATAGCTGCAATAAAAGCCATTGGTTGTGAATCTTATCAGATCAAATGGATCAGTTGGAGAGGCAGTTAGAGGCAATGAAGAATTTACAAGAGCAAGAGGATGTGATTGATGGCAGTTAAAGGAAGGGGGGAAATCTCAGATACAGTCACACAGATGGGTTCAGGAAAAGTAAGAGGGTTAGGCAGGTAGTGCAGGAATCTTCTGTGGCTATCCCCATTTCAAACAAGTATGCTGTTTCGGAAAATGTAGAGTGTGATGGATTCTCAGGGGAACGTAGCACGAACAGCCAAGTTACTGGTATTGAGACTGGCTCTAATGTAATGGGATGTATGTCAGGTTCCAAGCCATCGCTTGTCTTAGGGGACTCGCTAGTCTGAGGTACAGAGAGACATTTCTGTGACCAGCAGTGAAAAATCAGAACGGTGTGTTGCTTCCCTGGTGCCAGGATTAAAGATGTCTCAGAGAGGGTGCTGAATGTTCTGCAGGGGGAGAGGGGCCAGCAGGAGGTCATTGTACACATTGGAACCAATGACATAGGAAGGAAAAAGGTTGAAATTTTGAATGGAGATTACAGTGAGTTCGGCAGGAATTTAAAAAGAAGGTCCTCGAGAGTAGTAATATCTGGATTACTCCCAGTGCTACATGCGAGTGAGGGCAGGAATAGGAGGATAGAGCAGATGAATGCATGGCTGAGGAACTGGTGTATGGGAGAAGGATTCACATTTTTGGATCATTGGAAGCACTTTTGGGGTAAAGGTGACTTGTTCAAGAAGGACCGATTGCACCAAAATTGGAAGAGGACAAATATATTAGCAGAAAGATTTGCTCGAGCTGCTCGGGAGGATTTAAACTCGTGTGGTGAAGGGGTGGGACCCAGGGAGATAGTGAGGAAAGATTTCAATCTGAGACTGGTACAGTTGAGATCAAAGGTGAATCGAACAGTCAGGGCAGGCAGGAACAGAGCAGAGAACAAGGTAGGACTGATAAATTAAACTGCATTTATTTCAATGCAAGAGGCCTAACAGGGAAAGCAGATGAACTCAGGACATGGTTAGGAACATGGGACTGGGATATCATAGTAATTACACAAACATGGCTCAGGGATGGACAGGACTGGCAGCTTAATTTTCCAGGATACAAATGTAACAGGAAGGATAAAAAGGGAGGCAAGAGAGGAGGGGGAAAGTGGCCTTTTTGATAAGGGATAGCATTACAGCTGTATGGAGGGAGGATATTCCCAGAAATAATTCAGGGAAGTTATTTGGGTGGAACTGAGAAATAAGAAAGGGATGATCACCTTATTAGGATTGTATTATAGACCCCCGAATAGTCAGAGGGAAATTGACAAACAAATTTGTAAGGAGATCTCAGTTATCTGTAAGAATAATAGGGTGGTTATGGGAGGGGATTTTAACTTTCCAAACAGAGACTGGGACTGCCATAGGGTTAAGGGATTAGATGGAGAGGAATTTGTTAAGTGTGTCCAAGAAAATTTTCTGATTCAGTATGTGGTTGTACCTACTGGAGAAGGTGCAAAACTTGACCTACTCTTAGGAAATAAGACAGGGCAGGTGACTGAGGTGTCAGTGGGGGAGCACTTTGGGGCCAGCGAACATAATTCTATTCGTTTTAAAAGATTGATGGAAAGAGATAGACCAGATCTAAAAGCTGAAGTTCCAAGTTGGAGGAAGGTGAATTTTGACGGTATTAGGCAAGGACTTTCGAACACTGATTGGGCACAGATGTTCGCAGGTAAAGTGGTGGCTGGAAAATGGGAAGCCTTCAGAAATGCGGTAATGAGAGCCCTGAGATTGTATATTCCTGTTAGTGTGAAAGGAAAGGCTGGAAAGCATAGGGAATGCTGGATGACTAAAGAAATTGAGGGTTTGGTTAAGACAGACAGGTACAGACAGGATAGATCGATTGAATCCTTAGAAGAGTATAAAGGCAGTAGGAATAAACTGAAGAGTGAAATCAGGAGCGCAAAAAGGGAACATGAGATAGCTTTGGCAAATAAAATTAAGGAGGATCCAAAAGGTTTTTACAGATACATTAAGGACAAAAGGGTAACGAGGGACAGAATAGGGACCCTCAAACCCTCAAAAGGCAAGGTAGCCTTTATGTGGAGCAGCAGGAGATGGGGTGATACTAAATAAGTATTTTGCATCAGTGTTTACTGTGGAAAAGGACATAGAAGTTATAGAACGTAGGGAAATAGGTGGTGACATTTTGTAAAATGTCCATATTACCGAGGAGGAAGGGCTGGATATCTTGAAATGCATAAAAGTGGCTAAATCCCCAGAACCTGAACAGTTGTACCCTAGAACTCTTTAGGAAGCTAGGGAAGAAATTGCTGGGCCTCTTGCTGAGATATTTTTATCATCAATAGTCACAGGTGAGGTGCTGGAAGACTGGAGGTTGATTAATGCGGTGCCACTGTTTAAGAGAGGTGGTAAGGACAAGCCTGGGGACTACAGACCAGTGAGCCTGATGTCGATGGTGGGCAAGTTGTTGGAGGGAATCCTGTGGGACAGGATGTACATGTATTTGGCAAGGCAAAGACTGATTAGGGGTAGTCAACATGGCTTTGTGCGTGGGAAATCATGGACAGTGAAGAAGGTTACCTCAGATTACAATGCACTGAAAATGTGTTGCTGGAAAAGCGCAGCAGGTCAGGCAGCACCCAAGGAGCAGGAGAATCGATGTTTCGGGCATGAGCCCTTCATCAGGAATTCTTCAGATTATAATGGGATCTTGATCAGATGGGCCAATGGGCTGAGAAGTGGCAATGGAGTTTAATTTAGATAAATGTGAGGTGCTGCATTTTGGGAAAACAAATCTTAGCAGGACCTTTACACTTAATGGTAAGGTCCTAGGGAGTGTTGCTGAACAAAAAGACCTTGGAGTGCAGGTTCATAGCTCCTTGAAAGTGGAGTTGCAGGTAGATAGGATAGTGAAGAAGGTGTTTGGTATGCTTTCCTTTATTGGTCAGCGTATTGAGTACAGGAGTTGGGAGGTCATGTTGCAGCTGTACAGTACATTGGTTTAGCCACTGTTGGAATATTGCATGCAATTCTGGTCTCCTTCCTATCGGAAAGATGTTGTGAAACTTGAAATGGTGCAGAAAAGATTTACGAGGATGTTGCAAGTTTGAATAGGTTGGGGCTGTTTTCCCTGGAGTGCCAGAGGCTGAGGGGTGACCTTACAGAGGTTTACAAACTCATGAGGGGCATGGATAGGATAAATGGACAAAGTATTTTCCCTGGGGTGGGGGGAGTCCAGAACTAGAGGGCATAGGTTTAGGGTGAGAGGGGAAAGATATAAAACAGACCTAAGGGGCAACCTTTTCACGCAGAGGGTGGTATGTGTATGGAATGAGCTGCCAGAGGATGTGGTCAAGGCTGTTACAATTGCAACATTTAAAAGGCATCTGGATGGGTATATGAATAGGAAGGGTTTGGGTTGGGATATCTGGTTGGCATGGATGGGTTGGACAGAATAGTCTGTTTCCGTGCTCTTCATCTCTGTGACTCTGTGACTCTAGTTTTATGTAGGCCGTTCAGAAAGAGTGACCACAAAAGGGTAAAATTCTTCATTAAGATGGAGAGGGCAATGGTTGTTTCTGAGACTGTGGCCCTGAATTTACATAAAAGAAATTATGATGGTGTGAGATACAAGCTGACCATGATAATTTGGGGATTGTTATTTAAAGGGATGGTAGTGGTTGGGCAATGACAAACATTTAAACAGAAAAACAGCAAAATGTATTGATTTCTGGAATGGAATTAAAACAGGAACTGAATAACGCCCTGGTTAACAAGGGAAATTAGGGTAGTATTAAATCTGAGGAAGGCACACCAAAATTGGCCAGAAAACCAAAGATCAGAGGATTGGAAAGACCTTTGGCCCTTGCAACAGGAGAAATAGAGATAGATTAAGAAGGGCAAAACAGAGTGTGTGAGTAATCTTAAAGTAAACATACAAGCTCATAGTAGAAGCTTCGATGAGTACGTTAAGAGAAAAAGGATTAATAAACATGAACATAGGTCCCCTGCAGTCAGGAACAAGAGAACGTATAATAGGAAACAATTAATGACATACTTTAGTTCAATCTTCACAAAGAAAGAAAACAAACAACTTCCCAAAAGATGGGGGACACAAGGACAAATGGAAAGCAGGAATTGAAAGGAAGAAGTCTTCTTAGGGAAATGTTACTGGGGAAGCAGATCGGAGAAAAGGCAGATCAATCCCAGGGCCTGATAACCTTCATCACAGAGAGGTTTCGAATGTGGCCCTGGAAAATACAGATGTGCTCGAGGTTATCTCCTATAATCCTCTCAACTCTGGAACAGTTCCTATGGATTGGAGAGTAGTTAATGTAACTGAGGAGAATCATCAAATGTTGTCTTTTCCTGAGATGAATTAATGTTCAGAGGTTTTACACAATGTTGTGGTCTTCTCCACTGAGGTATTGTCACCGTCAGATATTCAAGTTTCTGCTGTGTCCTCAGGGATATCCAGGTCTTTATTTGGCAAAATTATTGTGGATCTTCAAACAATGTTGTCTCTGACACATTTGTTCAGGTTGCCAAGTGTTGATCTGCATATGACATCATCTGTCGTCTGTACAGTGTAGGAAACTGGTCCAATCTGTGCTATAATGATGGCCGATATCTACTTCACACCAGTGGTATAATTCCTCACCAACACGAGTTGAGCTTTTTGTAAAACCCTGTGTTTGCCCTTGTTCTCTCATTGGAAACCCTGATTCTGCTGTTTCCCATCAACAATGTCCTGTGTAATGGGTGGTTCCAGCAAATCAAATGACCTTTGAAAGGTCTGGTGTGGTCGATATGGATTCTTTCCCATGACCTTTCCAGCCATTCCCATGGGGGTAAGGCACTAATGGAGGTCAGTTGAGGCTCTTGTAGAAGCAGCACATATTCCCACCTTCTCCTCAATTTCAGAGTCGAGCCCTGGTCCCAAAATTAGTTTCTGGTTGTCTCCTTTGTTCTGACAATGCCACAGTGGCCTTCATGTAGTTGATTTAACACACAGTTCCCTAACTGTGGTGGAATGGTGACCCACATTCCCCAGAGAAGATATTCTGCTTGTATGGATAGTTGGAGCTTCTGTGTGACATATGGCTTCAGTTCTGGTGTTGTTCGTGTGACTTTACCACGAAACACCACATCCGTCACTTTTGATAACAGTGGATCATTTCTGGTGCACTTCTTAATGTGTCCTGTCATTTCTGGTATGTTCTCTATTGGTTCAATGTAGAAGATGTCCACCTCAGGACTATTTGTATTCAACTTGTTTGGCAAAGATAATTGAAAGAGCCTTTGGGTTCCCACTTTGTGGAACATCGATGTGCTATCTGTAAAAATGACCCTGAGCTTCCAGTTGCCTGCCACTTCAACACACCACTGCATTCCCATCCTAACATTCCTATCTCAGGCCTGTTACATTGAGGCTCAACACAAACTGGAGGAACAGCATCTCATCGTCTGCTTGGGGACCTTACAGCCTTCAGGACTCAGTCTCCAGTTTAATAATTTTACAGCATGAACACCTCCTTCCCTTTCTGTTACTGAGCCCCACACACCCCAGATCCTGTCATTAAATGGGTTGCTTTCAACACACTACGAAGAAGAAAACAGCAAACCCATTCTCACCAACCTAAAGTCCCCATTGTCAACTCTCTGGCTTCTCTTATTCTTGGCTTACTGTAATCAGTCCTGTTGTTGACTGACATTTTCTCTCCCTCTCTCTCTGTCTCGGCCCTGTCTCCACCCACCCACTAACTCCAAGCTCTCCTCCCCACCCCATCCCTCCACCACCCCTGTCCCCAGCATAAATACCACCCTTTCCCACCTGCTATCAGTTCTGGAGAAGGGTCAAGGGACTTGAAAGGTTATCTCTGTTTTTGGTCCACAGATGCTGCCAGTTCTGCTGAGTTTCTCCAGCAATTTTGGTTTTGTTTGTTCCAGCAAATAGATCATTGATTAATGTATACTTTACTGCACAGCACACAGTTCTGGGTTAATAGTGACTTTAAATTAATCGCAGATGGGTACAATCCATCTTTCTTTCACACTGGCACAATGGGCATGGCCCAATCACTCACATTGATGGGTCCAAGGACTCCCATCTTGACCAGTCTCTCTCATTCTGCCTCGACCTTTGCTCTGATTGTATGAGGCTGATCCATCAATGTAACATTCTGTTTGAATCTCATCTCATTCGACAATCGACCACATCCCATTGAAAACATTTTGTGAGGATCAGTCTCAGAATCTAACAAGGATTTTGGGTAATCCAAGATGGAGGACGGGAAAAATTTCCAGCTGTAACAGGCTGCTCCTTTTTTGAGGTATTTTAGGTGTTGGAGGTGATTCCCTTGAATTCCAGGAGCAGCAATTACTGTTTATATGCTGCTGCATTGTAATGGAACCTTGGAGAAATAAAGTCAAAACAATAGCACTTTTAAAAGAGAGAAAAACAGACAACAGGCAGCACATGATCTGTGTGTGAGAGAGAGAGAGAGAGAGAGAGAGAGAAAGAAACCCACACTGCTAACTGACCCAGCAATGAACCTGCACAGTTACTGCCTTTGCTGTTTGAATTCATGTATCACTGGACATCGGAGTGCGTCTGGGAAAATTAACAGTGAAATTCACACCTGATCTTGAAGGAACCTGTTTGGGAGAGGTCACAGCACAGAAACAGATAAGTGGATAGTTTTAAGTATAGCCTTGCTGTCAATCTACAATAGTGAGTAGAGTGAGTTCTTTATTGAATTTATGTTTTATTGAGATCTGTCTCTGAAATCATAAGTGTCAAGTTAGCCTGGAGCAGTGTTTTGTAGAGGAAGAAGACGGTGCTATTTCTGGGTCCGTAGATTGAAAGAAGCAAAAATGGCCTTTAGTAGAGTGATATGGTCTTCTTGTCGGATGTAGGAGTTTAGGGCGAGTTTACATGTTACTGAGGAGTATATCTGCAGTAAATGCCATTGGTTGCAAATCCTATCAGATCAAATGGATCAGTTGGAGCAACAGTTGGAGCAATGAGAAAATTACAAGAGCAAAAGGATGTGATAGATGGCAGTTATAGGAAGGGAGAAAAGTTGCAGATAGCATCACATAAATGGGTTAACTCTTGGAAAGGTAAGGGAGGTAGGCAGATAGTTCAGGAGTTTTCTGTGGCTATCCCCATTTCAAACAGGTATGCTGTTTTGGGAAATGTAGGGGATGATGGATTCTCAGGGGAATGTAGCACGAACAGCCATGTTTCTGGTATCAAGACAGGCTCTAATGTAATTAGGGGTACACCGGTTTGCAAGCGACCAATTGTGTTAGGAGACGCTTTAGTCAGAGGCACAGGCAAATATTTCTGTGGCCAGAAGTGAAAAATCAGAATGGTGTGTTGCCTCTATGGTGCCAGGATCAAGGATGTCTCCGAGACAGTACAGAATGTTCTAGAGGGGAAGAGGGGCAAGCAGGAGGTCATTGTACACATTGGAACCAACGACAAGGATGAGATTCTGAAGGGATATTATAGAAAGTTAGGCAGGAATTTAAAAAGGAGGTCCTTGAGGCTAGTAATATCTGGATTACTCCCGGTGATATGAGCTAGTGAGGGTAGGAAGAGGAGGATAGAGCAGTTGAATGCATGGCTGAGGAGCTGGTGTATGGAAGAAGGATTCACATTTTTGGATCATTGGAATCTCTTCTGGGGTAGAGGTGACATGTAGAAGAAGGATTGACTGCACCTAAATTGGAAGGGGACTAATATACTGGCAGGGAGATTTGCTAGAGCTGCTTGGGAGGATTTAAACAATTAAGGTGGGGGGTGGGACCCAGGAAGATAGTGAGGAAAGAGATCATTTTGAGACTGGTACAGTTGAGAAAAGAAGCAAGTCTACCAGTCAGGGCAGGCAGGAACAAAGCAGAGAACAAGGTAGGACTGATAAATGTAACTGCATTTATTTCAATGCAAGGGGCCTAACAGGGAAGGCAGCTTAATGTTCCAGGATACAAATGCTACAGGAAGGACAGAAAGTGAGGCAAGAGAGGAGGGGTGTTTTTGATAAGGGATAGCATTACAGCTGTACTGAGGGAGGATATTCCTGGAAATACATCCAGGGAAGTTATTTGGGTGGAACTGAGAAATAAGAAAGGGGTGATCACCTTGTTGTGATTGTATTATAGACCCCCTAATAGTCAGCAGGAAATTGAGAAACAAATTTCTAAAGAGATTTCAATTATCTGTAAGAATAATAGGGTGGTTATGGGAGGGGATTTTAACTTTCCAAATGGAGACTGGGACTGTCACAGTGTTAAGGGTTTAGATGGAGAGGAATTTGTTAAGTGTGTACAAGATAATTTTCTGATTCAGTATGTGGTTGTACCTACGAGAGACGGTTTAAAACTTGACCTACTCTTAGGACATAAGGGAGGGCAGGTGACTGAGGTGTCAGTGGGGTAGCACTTTGGGGCCAGTGACCATAATTCTATTAGTTTTAAAATAGTGATGGAAAAGGATAGACTGTGGGCAGCACGGTGGCACAGTGGTTAGCACTGCTGTCTCACAGTGCCAGAGACCTGGGTTCAATTCCTGCCTCAGGCAACTGTCTGTGTGGAGTTTGCACATTCTCCCTGTGGGTTTACTCCCACAGTCTAAAACTGTGCAGGTTAGGTGAATTGGCCATGCCAAATTGTCCATAGTGTTAGGTGAAGGGGTACACCTAGGGGAATAAGTCTGGGTGGGTTGCTGTTTGGAGGGTCAGTGCGGACTTGTTGGGCTGAAGGGTCTCTTTCCACTCTATCCGTAATCTCATCTAAAGGAGTCTAATCTAAAAGTGAAAGTTCTAAATTAGAGGCAGGCTAGTTTTGATGGTATTTGGCAAGAATTTTCAAAATTTGATTGGGGCCAGATGTTCGCAGGTAAATGGATGGCTGGAAATTGGGAAGCCATCAGAAATGAGAAAATGAGACTCCAGAGAGAAAACGATATTCCTGTTTGGGTGAAAGGAAAGGCTGGTAGGTACAGGAGAAACTGAGGGTTTGGTTAAGAAAAAAAAGGAAGCATATATAAGGCATAGACAGGATAGATCGAGTGAATCCTTAGAAGAGTATGAAGGCAGTAGGAGTTTACTGAAGAGGGAAATCAGGAGGGCAAAAAAGGGACATGAGATAGCTTTGGCAAATAGAGTTAAGGAGAATCCAAAGTGTTTTTACAGATACATTAAGGACAAAAGGGTAACTAGGGAGAGAATAGGGCCCCTCAAAGATCAGCAAGGCAGCCTTTGTGAGGGGCCGCGGGAGATACTAAACGAGTATTTTGCATCAGTGTTTACTGTGGATAAGGACTTGGCAGAAATAGATGGTGACATCTTGAAAAATGTCCATATTATAGAGAAGGAATTGCTGGATGTCTTGAAATGTATAAAAGTGGATAAATCCCCAGGACTTGATCAGGTGTACCCCAGAACTCTGTGGGAAGCTAGAGAAGTGATTGCTGGGACCTGTGCTGAGATATTTGTATCAGCGATAGTCACAGGTGAGGTGGCAGAAAACTGGAGGTTGGCTAACGTGGTGCCACTGTTTAAGAAGGGTGGTAAGGACAAGCCAGGGAATTATAGACCAGTGAGCCTGACGTCAGTGGTGGGCAAGTTGTTGGAGGGAATCCTGAGGGACGTCATTTACATGTATTAGGAAAGGCAAGAACTGATTCGTGATAGTCAACATGGCTTTGTGTGTGGAAAATCATGTCAGATGAATTTGATTGAGGTTTTTGAAGAAGTAACAAAGAGGATTGATGAGGGCAGAGTGGTGGATGTCATCTATCTGGACATCAGTAAGGCGTTCGACAAGGTTCCCCATGGGAGACTGATTAGTAAGGTTAGACCTCAGGAATACGGGGAGAACTAGCCATTTGGATACAGAATTGGCTTGAAGGTTAAAGGCAGAGGGTGGCGGTGGTGGATTATTTTTCAGACTGGAGGCCTGTGACCAGTGGAGTGCCATAAGGATCGGTACTGTGTCCATTAGTTTTCGCCATTGGTATAAATGATTTGAACATTGAAAGTGTGGTTAGTAAGTTTGCAGATAACACCAACATTGGAGGTGGAGCGGACAGTGGTCACTACACCTCAGATTACAATGGGATCTTGATCAGATGGGCCAATCGGCTGAGGAGTGGCAGATGGAGTTAATTTAGATAAACGTGAGGTGCAGCATTATAGAACATAGAACATAGAAGAATACAGCGCAGTACAGGCCCTTTGGCCCTCGATGTTGCGCCGATCCAAGCCCACCTAACCTACACTAACCCACTATCCTCCATATACCTATCCAATGCCCACTTAAATGCCCATAAAGAGGGAGAGTCCACCACTGCTACTGGCAGGGCATTCCATGAACTCACAACTCGCTGAGTCAAGAACCTACCCCTAACATCTGTCCTCTACCTACCACCCCTTAATTTAAAGCTATGCCCCCTCGTAACAGCTGACTCCATACGTGGAAAAAGGTTCTCACGTGGAAAAATGCCTGATGGCATTTATCCTAGGATCCTCTGGGAAGCTCGGGAGGAGATAGCGGAGCCATTGGCCTTGATTTTTATGTCGTCGTTGTCTATGGGAATAGTGCCAGAAGACTGGTGGATAGCGAATGTGGTCCCCTTGTTCAAGAAGGGGAGCAGGGATAGCCCGAGTAACTATAGGCCAGTGAGTCTCACTTCTGTTGTGGGCAAAGTCTTAGAGAGAATTGTAAGGGATAGGATTTATGAACATCTGGATAGGAATAATGTGATCAAGGATAGTCAGCATGGTTTTGTGAAGGGCAGGTCGTGCCTCACAAACCTTATTGAATTCTTTGAGAAGGTGACCAAGGAAGTGGACGAGGGTAAAGCAATAGATGTGGTGTATATGGATTTTAGCAAGGCGTTCGATAAGGTACCCCATGGCAGGCTAATGCAAAAACTACGGAGGTATGGCATTGAGGGAGCATTAGAGGTTTGGATTAGGAATTGGCTGGCTGGAAGGAGACAGAGGGTAGTAGATGATGGTATAGGTTCATCTTGGAGCGCAGTTACTAGCGGTGTTCCACAAGGGTCTGTTTTGGGACCATTGCTGTTTGTCATTTTTATAAATGACCTGGAGGAGGGGCTTGAAGGCTGGGTGAGCAAGTTTGCGGATGACACGAAAGTCGGTGGAATTGTGGACAGCGAAGAAGGATGTTTCAGGTTACAGCGAGATATAGATAAGTTGCATAGCTGGGCAGTAAGGTGGCAAATGGAATTCAATGTTGCTAAGTGTGAAGTCATTCACTTTGGTAGGAGTAACAAGAAGATGGATTACTGGGCTAATGGTAGACTACTTGGTAGTGTGGATGAGCAGAGGGATCTTGGTGTCCATGGACACAGATCTTTGAAAGTTGCCACCCAGGTAAATAGTGCTGTGAAGAAGGCATATGGTGTACTAGGCTTTATTGGTAGAGGAATTGAGTTCCGGAGTCCTGAGGTCATGTTGCAGTTGTATAGGACTCTGGTGCGGCCGCATCTGGAGTATTGTGTGCAGTTTTGGTCGCCATATTATAGGAAGGATGTGGAGGCATTGGAACGAGTGCAGAGGAGGTTTACCAGGATGTTGCCTGGTATGGTAGGAAGATCGTATGAGGAAAGGCTGAGGCACTTGGGGCTGTTCTCATTGGAGAAAAGAAGGTTTAGGGGAGATTTGATAGAGGTGTACAAGATGATTAGGGGTTTAGATAGGGTTGACAGTGAGAACCTTTTTCCGTGTATGGAGTCAGCTGTTACGAGGGGACACAGCTTTAAATTAAGGGGTGGTAGGTATAGGACAGATGTTAGGGGTAGATTTTTTACTCAGCGGGTTGTGAGTTCATGGAATGCCCTGCCAGTAGCAGTGGTGGACTCTCCCTCTTTATGGTCATTTAAGTGGGCATTGGACAAGCATATGGAGGTTATTGGGCTAGTGTAGGTTAGGTAGGCTTCGGTCGGCGCAACATTGAGGGCCGAAGGGCCTGTACTGCGCTATATTTTTCTATGTTTCTATGTTTCTATGTTTACCTCCTTCCCACAACAGGTCTTATTATTAGGTTAGAGGAGGAGGGCGGGTGGGAGGCACTACCTCTGTAGTGCCTCAGATTCTTCTCCTGCGTGCTTTTGTAGGGAAAAAACCTACCCAGGTAAGCTTACGCTATACCTGCTTCCGGGTCTTGGCTGGCCCTCTGGTCTTCGTCACTTCCCCCTGCTGCTCCTGCTCTTTCTGTGAAGAGAGAAAAAAAACACCACTGCTCACTACCGGTAAGTAATTTTAAAACAAACTGTCTTACCTTAGCTGCTGCTCGCATTGTTGGAAAGCAAATCATAGCAGGACTTATACACTTAATGGTAAGGTCCTAGTGAGTGTTGCTGAACAAAGAGACCTTAGAGTGCAGGTTCATAGGTCCTTGAAAGTAGAGTTGCAGGTAGATAGGATAGTGAAGAATGCATTTGGTATACTTTCCTTTATTGGTCAGAGTATTGAGTACAGGAGTTGGGAGGTCATGTTGCGGCTGTACAGGACATAGGTTAGGCCACTTTTGGAATATTGTGTGCAATTCTGGTCTTCTTCCGATTGGAAGAATGTTGTGAAACTTGAAAGAGTTCAGAAAAGATTTACAAGGACGTTGCCAGGGTTGGAGGGTTTGAGATATAGAGAGAGGCTGAACAGGCTGGGGCTGTTTTCCCTGGAGTGTTGGAGGCTGAGGGATGACCTTATAGAGGTTTATAAAATCATGGGGGACATGGGTAGGATAAATGAACAAAGACTTTTCCCTGGGTGGGGGAGTCCAGCATAGGTTTAGGGTGGGAGGAGAAAGATATGAAAGAGACCTAAGGGGAAACGTTTTCACCCAGAGGGTGGTGCATGTATGATTTGAATTGCCAGAGGAAGTGGTGGTGACTGGTAAAATTACAGCATTTAAAAGGTATCTGGATGGGTATATATGAATAGGGAGGGTTTAAAGGGATATGAGCTGGGTACTGGCAGGTTGGACTAGATTATGTTGGGATATCTAGTTGGCTTGGATGAGCTGTTCTGAAGAGTCTGTTTCGGAGCTGTACATCTGCATGACTCTGTGACTCTAAGTGATTCACTTCTGTCCAGTTGAGTTTGACTTTCTCCAACTACATTCTTCACAATAAAGCTGGAACATTTCCTTTGACAATGTGTAAGGGCAAAATTTCAGCCTGACCCTATAAGGGAACATTCACATTGATACAATCAACTGCACCCATGAAATGTTTCTTTTTTTGCTGCAGTTTGAATGTTTAGTTTCTATATCCCAGCGAGATGCTGCTGTCTGACCTGTTTTATCACATCAATGGCAAATGTGGGAGTGGGTAATCGAAAAGGAAAAAGATATTCATGGTTTAAAATTGTTGACCTTGGGATTGAGTTCTGAAGGTGGTAATGTTTTGAGTTTGTTTTGGTGATTGTCTCTCAGCCACCATTTTGTGAACGTTCTCAACCACCATTTTACAAGCTCTCATATTTCAGCTTGAGTGGCAATGATCTAGTGGTATTATTGCTGGGCTATCAATCCAGCATTGCAAGTAAACTTTTGGGGGCCAGGATTCAAATCCTGCCATAGCAGTTCGTGGAATTTAAATTTGATTAAGAGTCAATGACTGTGCAATCATTGTAGATATTTGAGATAAACCCATCTGGTTCACTAACGTGCTTTAGGGAAGGAAACTGTCATCCTCACCTGGTCTAGCCTACATGTGACTCCAGACCCACAACAATGTGGTTAACTCTTAACTATCCTCTGGGCAATTAGGGATGGGCAATAAATGCAGGCCGAGCCAGTGACATATTCATTCTGTGAATGGATGTTCAAAAAGGCTTAGCTGTTGAGGTTTCTTATCTGCTGGTTCCATAGAAACTGCTATTTCCAGTGCTTTCTTTAAATCTCAGTTCCTTTCTGTCAGTAATGACTTCTGGATTGTATCAAATCTTAAACTACACACCAGTCTGTCTCTGATTGCATCATTTAAGTTGTCTCCTAATTCACAACATTCTGCTAATGGCTTTGAAGTTGCTACAAACTGGGAGACAGATTCGCCATCTTGCTGGTTATCTTTATGGAATCTGAACCTTTCAGCAATTCCCAATGATTTCAGTGAAATTGGTTCTGTAGGATTCCTATTATTTCTTTATAAGTTTTGGAACCCAGCTTCTCTGGTTGTGGCAGGACTATATTAACTGGAGTTCAGAACAATGAAGGGGAATCTCTTTGAAACCTTTAAGTTTCTAACAGGTGTTGATGGGGGTGTTTCAGGAAAGATGTTCCTCACCACCAGGGCATCCAGAACCAGCCGTCACTATCGAAGGAAACAGGTTAGGCCTCTTAGGGCAGAGATGAGAAGAAATTTCTTCACCCATAGAGTGGGAGGCCTATGGCATTCTCTGCCACAAGAAAGCATTGAGACCAACACATTGATAACTTTCAAGAAAGAGGGAGACATTGTTCTTCAGTACAGGGAGAGAAAGGCATTAGGGAACTGAGTTGGATGATCAGCCTTAATCATGCAGGCTCGAGGGGCCCAATGTTTGTGTGTGTCCTTAACTTACAAAGGTTAGTGATGGGAGGTGGGAGTGAGGAGGTGAGGCCACAAACAGGTCAGCCATTTTGTTTTCAAATAGTAGAGTCGGCAACAGGGGCCGAATGACCTACCCCTGTCCCTAATTCATATGTTCATGTGCCTCCACAACCTTTAGTACAGCCAACAGACCAGTTAAAGTTGAAGCAGATTGATGAAAAGATTTGCTTCAAATTTATTTTTAGCAAAGACGTTGGATTAAAGCTTTCAATAATTTATTCCACACACTTTCATTTCAATCCATTTGTGTTTAAATGCAGAATGATGGATTTGGTGATATTTGGCTTACTCGATGGGCTGAATGGCCTACTCCTGTTCCTATTTCCTGTGTTTCTAGGTCAAAAACAGCAGTTTTCAAAAGAACAAGCTGATTTTAATTCAGTGTCATTGTCTGAGTTTAATATGAGTTGTAACCTTGTCCACAGCCTCCATGTGGGAGCCTGGCAGCCTGGGATTAGGCATTGCAAGAAAACCAAATCTTAGAATGACCCTTTGGGAGTTAACATTCACATGGCACTGTCCTTGATGTGTCTACTGTCACATCCAAACAGTGACTGAATTTTAAAGAGTTTCTGATCTTTCACAGTAATGTTTGAATCTCAGACTTGAGGAAATTCATTCCCTTACATTTGAGATCATTGCAGTAGAAATGAGTCGTGAATTAAGAAAATCCTGGTGGGAAGTAGTTACCTGATTTATTTACGGTTTTAGATGGAGAATATTTATTAGCAGCGGTTGATTTTTTAAACATCACTGATCACAAGGCCCCACTGGAAATTAATTCAGTTTCAAATTCAGGAAGAACTACAATGTGAAAATTTGTCCTCAAGCCCCTGGATCATCCCACCACATCAAGAAGAATGAGGATTAGTGGAGCTGGGGGATTGGAGGCAGGAAAGAACAGAAGATCAAAGTCATGGAGTCAGGGAAGGGTCAAAATGGAGTGAGGAAAGAGCAACCCGGAGGAGTGTGGAAAGGAGAGCCAAGAGGAGACCTGATAAAGGAATTTAATACAATAAAGAGCTTTGATTGAGCAAAGAAATGAAGCCTGATTCCTATAGCCGAAGGGTGGCTCACCAGGGAGCACAGATTTAGGAAAAAAAAGTCAGAGGTGACATGAGGAGAAATATTTTTATTTGATCTCCAGTTCGACTGTGAAATTCAGTGACTGACAGTGTAGTGGGTACATATTCAACACGAAATTTTAAAATGGCATTGAATAAATAATTGAAGGAGAAAAGATTGCCAGAAGCTGAGTCTGTGCTGTTTGACTCTATGAGGACAGAGCAAAGGAGGGCATGCTCTTTAAACCATCAGTGACAGATTTGTTGGAATGAATGGCCTTATCCTGTGGTTTCATTCTGGATTCAGGAGTTTCAGTCTGAGTTTTCCTCTACAGTTGCAGTTCTCTGTCGCTGGTTCCTTATCACCTTGTATATTGTTAGCAAGTAAAGCTATTGTAAATGCAATGGGAGTGTCAGCAGGCGTGTTTTCTTCCAGATGGATGCATGATGGGGCAAGGTTCAAGTACATTGTTTCGCTGAATGAACAGTTCTTTGAAGATTGTCAGAAATACTTAGAGTCATAGAGTCATTGGGATCTACAGCACAGAAACAGACCCTTCAGTCCAAATCGACCATGTCTACCAGATATCCCAACACAATCTAGTCCCACCTGCCAGCACCTGGTCCATATCCCTCCAAACCCTTCCTATTCATACACCCATCCAATTGCCTTTTAAATGTTGAAATCATACAAGCCTCTATCACTTCCTCTGGCAGCTCGTTCCAAACACGGACCACTCTTTGTGTGAAAACGTTGCCCCTGAGGTCTCTTTTATATTTCTCCCCCTCTCAGTCTAAACCTATGCCCTCTCGTTCTGGACTCCCCTACCCAGGGAAAAAACCTGGTTTATTTATCCTAGCCATGCCCCTTATAATTTTATAAACCTCGATAAGATCACCCCTCAGCCTCCAACGCTCCAGGGAAAACAGCCCCAGCCTATTCAGCCTCTCCTTATAGCTTAAATCTTCAAATCCTGGCAATCTCCTTATAAATCTTTTCTGAACACTTCCAAGTTTCACAACATCCTTCCGGTAGGAAGGAGACCAGAATTGCATGCAATATTCCAAAAGTGGCCTAACTAATGATCTGTACAGCCGCAACATGACCTCCCAACTCCTGTACTCAGTACTCTGACCAACAAAGGAAACCATACCAAACCCCTTCTTCATTATCCTATCTAGCTGTGACTCAAGTTTCAAGGAGCTATGAACATGCACTCCAAGGTTTCTTAGTTCAGCAACACTCCCTAGGACTCTACCATTAAGTGGATAAGGAGAAAGTGAGGACTGCAGGTACTGGAGATCAGAGTTGAGAGTGTGTTGTTGGAAAAGCACAGCAGGATAGGCAGCATCTGAGGAGCAGGAAAATTGACGTCTCAGGCCAAAGGTGAATGAGGCTTGTGGGCTGGGGCTGAGAGATAAATGGGAGGGGGTGGGGTTAGGGGAAGGTCACTGAAAGCGATAGGTGGATAAAGGTGAGGGAGAAGGTGATAGGTCGGGGGGGACTGATCGACAGGTTGAGAGGGGAGTGCCGAGTTGGAGGTTTGGGACTGGGATAATGTGGGTGGAGGGTAAATGAGAAAGCTGTTCAAATCCACAGTTATTCCATGTGGTTGCAGGGTCCCAAGGCAGAATATGAGGTGGTCCTCTGGAACGATCGCTCCCAACGTACAAGGACAGAACCCCCCAGTCCTCACCTTCTACCCCACCAACTTCCATGTACATTGCATCATCCTCTGCCAATTCCGCCACCTCCAAAGATATATTTCCCTCCCTACCCCTATCAGCATTCTAGAAACACCATTCCCTCCACGACTCCCTCATCAGGTCCACACTCCCCCCCCCACCAGCCCACACCCCAGTCCTGGCACCATTCCCTGCCACCACAGGAGGTGTAAAACCTGCACCCACACCACTCCCCTCACCTCTGTCCAAGGCCCCAAAGGATCCTTCCTCATCCATCAGAAATTTACCTGTTCCTCTACCAATGTTAGCCCCGGCATCCATTGCAGCCAGTGTGGTTTCCTTTACTTCGGGGAGACAGGACACCTTCTTGCAGATCATTTCAGAGAAGATCTCGCAGACATCTGCACCCACCAACCCCACTGCCCCATGGCTGAACACTTCAACTCCCCCTCCCACTCCATCAAGGACATGCAGGTCCTGGGCCTCCTCCACGACGAAACCATTACCACCCGATGCCTCGAGGAAGAATGCCTCATATTCTGCCTTGGGACCCTACAACCACACAAGATAAATGTGGAATTCAACAGCTTCCTCATTTCCACTCCCCCAACATTATCCCAGTCTCAAGTCTCCAACTTGGCACCTCCCTCCTGACCTGTCCATCACTTCCCCCCCCCGACCTATCACCTTCTCCCTCACTTTCATCCACCTATCGATTTTTCAGCTACCTTCCCCCAACCCCACCCCTCCCATTTATGTCTCAGCCCCAGCCCACAAGCCTCATTCCTGATGAATGGTTTACGCCTGAAACATCGATTCTCCTGATCCTCGGATGTTTCCTGACCTGTTGTGCTTTCCCAGCAACACATTCTCGACATTAGGTGTATAAGTCCTGCCCTGATTTACTTTCCCAAAATACAACACGTCACATTTATCTAAGTTAAACTCCATTTGCCTCTCCTCAGCCCAGTGGCTCATCTGATCAAGATCCTGTTGTAATCAAAGGTAACCCTCTTCTCTGTCCACTACATCTACAATGTTGGTGTCATCTGCAAACATACGAACTATAACTCCTAAGCTCACATCCAAATCATTTATTGAAGATAATGTGAGTTAACAGAGTGACTGGGAGCGTAGATGGTGTTTGAGTGTTTGAAGAGGTGACCCAGCTGATGACAGAAAGATAAGGAGATGAGTGAATCCTTGAGCAATGACAATGGTTCATATCTTATCTTGGGCACATGTTGGGACAGACTCAGACTTTGATTCCATCTGACCTGATGTTACTGTGAGATGGATCCTTTCACACATGCTCAGCAGCTGTTCTTAAAATAAGGACCGAGTTTACCTTTGCTCTGCATCATCCCTCATCTTTATCCCGACTGACTGTACACTATTGACAGTATTTATACTTTCACTTTAGTGAGTACAGTTCTGGGTGGCACATTGTAGGAAGGACATGAATGCAGTGGAGAGAGTGCAGAAGTGATTTACAAGAGTGATCCAGAGATGAGGAACTTTGGTTATAAGATTGGATTGAAGAAGTTGTGACTGTTGTCTTTGGAGAAAGGAAGGTGAAAAGGAGATCTGATTGATGTTTTCAAAACCATGAGCTCGAGTAGACCAGGAGAAACTATTCCTGCTTGCAGAAGGAAGAAAAAATGTAAAGGCATTGATTTGAAGTGATTTACAAAAGGTACAAATGTGATATGAGACAAAAACATTCACTCAGCAAATAGTTTGGGTCTAGAATGTGTTACCGAGGAGGTGTGGTGGAGCCAGGTTCAACTGAGACATTCAAGAGGATGGTGGGTCAGTATTTGGGCAGAAATAATGTACAAGGATATGGAGGATAAACAAGGGATTAGCACCAGGGAATGATGCTAATTTGAAGACCCAGGGGAGACATGATGGGTGAATGGCCTTCTTCTGTCCCCAAATCTGTACTTTCCAGGAAAGTCTGCAATGTGATTAGATTAGATTAGATTACTTACAGTGTGGAAACAGGCCCTTTGGCCCAACAAGTCCACACCGCCCCGCCGAAGCGTAACCCACCCATACCCCTACATCTATATCTACCCCTTACCTAACACTATGGGCAATTTAGCATGGCCAATTCACCTGACCTGCACATCTTTGGACTGTGGAAGAAAACCGGAGCACCCGGAGGAAACCCATGCAGACACGGGGAGAACGTGCAAACTCCACACAGTCAGTCGCCTGAGGCGGGAATTGAACCCGGGTCTCTGGTGCTGTAAGGCAACAGTGCTAACCACTGTGCCACCGTGCCGCCCACTGTGCCACCGTGCCGCCCACATGTGGTTTCATTAAGCTCCTTGAATGTGGACAGAGATCTTCAGGAGATTGTTCTGAGCCAACACATGTCAAACTGATTCTCAGAGGCTCCATTAGAGGCTGTTTTCTCATTGTAATGTTTTAAGGTCAGTGGCTAACCAAGCATCTGCCTCTTTTTTGTCTTTGTCCTCTGTCTCCCTTGTTTGAGCTGTGACCATGGGACAAGGTCCCTGTCCCTCCCTGTTTGAGCTGTGACCTTGGGACAAGGTCTCTGTCCCTCCTTGTTTGAGCTGTGACCATGGGACAAGGTCTCTGTCCCTCCCTGTTTGAGCTGTGACCATGGGACAAGGTCTCTGTCCCTCCCTGTTTGAGCTGTGACCATGGGACAAGGTCCCTGTCCCTCCTTGTTTGAGCTGAGACCATGGGACAAGGTCTCTGTCCCTCCATGTTTGAGCTGTGACCATGGGACAAGGTCTCTGTCCCTCCCTGTTTGAGCTGTGACCTTGGGACAAGGTCTCTGTCCCTCCTTGTTTGAGCTGTGACCATGGGACAAGGTCTCTGTCCCTCCCTGTTTGAGCTGTGACCATGGGACAAGGTCTCTGTCCCTCCCTGTTTGAGCTGTGACCATGGGACAAGGTCCCTGTCCCTCCTTGTTTGAGCTGAGACCATGGGACAAGGTCTCTGTCTCTCCCTGTTTGAGCTGTGACAATGGGACAAGGTCTCTGTCCCTCCCTGTTTGAGCTGTGACCATGGGACAAGGTCTCTGTCCCTCCCTGTTTGAGCTGTGACCATGGGACAAGGTCCCTGTCCCTCCCTGTTTGAGCTGTGACCATGGGACAAGGTCTCTGTCTCTCCCTGTTTGAGCTGTGACAATGGGACAAGGTCTCTGTCCCTCCCTGTTTGAGCTGTGACCATGGGACAAGGTCTCTGTCCCTGCCAGTTTGAGCTGTGACCATGGGACAAGGTCTCTGTCCCTCCCTGTTTGAGCTGTGACCATGGGACACGGTCTCTGTCCCTCCCTGTTTGAGCTGTGACCATGGGACAAGGTCTCTGTCCCTGCCAGTTTGAGCTGTGACCATGGGACAAGGTCTCTGTCCCTCCCTGTTTGAGCTGTGACCATGGGACAAGGTCTCTATCCCTCCCTGTTTGTGCTATTAAATGGAGATCTGTGATGGGTGAAGCACTGAAGAAAGACTGTACTGTTGGATCCTGCAGTTTTATCTTTTTATTTTCTGTTGAAAACTAAGAAGGTCCATAGCATGTAACTTTTAACTTTACTTCTTTTATTTTACACTACATTATAATTACTGCAATGTTTACCTCTTGACTTTTTTCTTCCTTTCTACCAGGTTTTTAGGCTTTTGTACCTTGGTTTTCGTACCGAAGATGGCATTTTATGTGGAGACATGAAACATTTTTCTCTGTACTCCTGTATGTTTGTACTTGAGTACACATGGCAAGGAAGCCAAAATCAAATCAAAAGCAGTTCCCTGGTGTTTCCCTGTACATTGTCCTGAATGTGTCGTACTGTTGCATCAGTCAGCATTGAAAGCTCTCGATTTTGTGAGGTGTCTTGATGCTTAAAAAGATCAACAGTGGGAATGAGCATCCAGCCCTCAAAATCAGGGGGTGACTGGGCTGAATCATCAGGAACAGGGTTTGTAGCCCACACCCCTTCACTCCCCAACACTGAGTGTCTCTGTATTTCTGTTTCTGTCCCTGTGTAAGGGGTTGCTCTGTCTCTCTGAACTCCCATTGGGGTGGACATCACTGATGTACTTTAATGTGTTAATGACCCCTCCCCACAGTCTAGGGCAGGGCGGGCAGAAAGCTTCATGGAGGGTCTGGAGTTATCATTCACACATTTCTGACAACAAAGGGATCTTCTGGGATTACAGTCCCTAAGGTAACATTTGTTACAATGAGGAAGCCTCCTCTGTTCACCCTCACCACAGAAATGAAGATCATTGAAATGTTTCTGTGTGTTCTGTAAATCCTCAGTGAGTAGATTTTCAATCATTCATTCTGTGTGTTGTTACAGGGCCAGGAGAGGAACCCTGTCTCACCCGATGTTACAATCCAAGTGGGGGATTCAATGATTGATGATCTCACCAGCCCTCTGACAGTTACATTTCAGGATGTACCTTTCCAGGTGAGATAAACCTCCACATTATCATCGAGCTGACCCTGTGAGCAGCCAGGTCTGACTGGATTGTGCAGCAGAGTCTGGATCATCTCCAGTGTTGATGAACAAGTTAAACTGAATGACCCCGAAATTCTATAGTCCTCAGGCTGTGAATGGAGCCCCGTCTGGGCAGGTTTGAGGATTCGGAGCTGATCTCCTTGTCTCTTTAATGTCCATCAGAAGCTGTGATCATGGTGAGGGTGTGGAATGTTATGATGCTGTACAAATGAGGATCGCTGGGCCTTGTGAGACATTTCCCATCACTTGTGTCCTGAAATTCCTCTGGAGGGTTGAGAAAGGAGGGTCTGGGACAGGACAGAATGATTGTCCACCCCATGGATATGGCCCTGGCTCCATCCAAAATCCCATGGTCAGAGGGATATCTCTGTTACAGATGGACCCCCCACAACATTCCTGGTAAAACAGGTGGTTCCCCTCAGGTCAGGTGACCCGGTTTATTCAGGTTTATGGAGATTATGGAAAAAAATCATTAAAAATGGCCACAGTCTGGTTTGGTCACTTACAGTCATAGAATCATAGTGACGTACAGCACAGAAACAGACCCTTCATCCAACCTGTCCATGCTGACCAGACATCCCAACACCATCCAGACCCACCTGCCAGCACCGGCCCATCTCCCTCCAAATCCTTCCTATTCATATACACATCCAGATGCCTCTTAAATGTTGCAGTTGTACTAACCTCTACCATTTGCTCTGGCAGCTCATTCCATACATGTCTGCGTGAAAAAGTTGCCCCTTAGGTCTCTATCTTTCCTCTCTTACCCTAAACCTATGCCCTCTAGTTCTGGGCTCCACCACCCCAGTGAAGAGACCTGTCTATTTATCCTATCCATGGCCCACCTGATTTTATAAACCTCTATAAGGTCACCCCTCAGCCTCCGACGCTCCAAGGAAAACAGCCCCATCCTATTCAACCTCTCCCTCCAACCCTGGCAACATCCTTGTAAATCCTTTCTGAACCCTTTCAAGTTTCAGAACATCTTTCTGATAGGATAAAGACCAGAATTGCATGCAATATTCCAACAGTGGCCTAATCAATGTCCTGTACTCAATACTCTGACCAATAAAGGAAAGCATACCAAACACCTTCTTCACTATCCTATCTCCCCGCGACTCTACTTTCAAGGAGCTAAACTACTCTTCAAGGTCTGTTTGTTCAGCAACACTCTCTAGGACATTACCATTAAGTGTATAACTCCTGCTAAGAATTGCTTTCTCAACATGTAGCGTCTCACATTTATCTAAATTATCCATCTGCCCCTCCTCAGCCCTTTGGCCCATCTGATCAAGATCCCGTTGTGATCTGACGTAACTTTCTTCGCTGTCCACTACACACCAATTTTGGTGTCATCAACAAACTTACTAACTGTACCTCTTACGCTCACATCCAAATCATTTATGTAAATGACGAAAAGTAGTAGAGTGGAGTGCCACTGATCCTTGTGGCACTCCACTGGTCACAGGCCTCAAGTCTGAAAAACAACCACCACCACCACCCTCTGTCTTCTACCTTTGAGCCAGTTCTGTATCCAAATGGCTAATTCTCCCTGTATTCCATGAGATCTAACCTTGCTAACTAGTCTCCCATGGGGAACCTTGTTGAACACCTTACTGAAATCCATATAGATCACATCTACTACTCTGCCCTCATCAATCCTCTTTGTTATTTCCTCAAAAAACTCAATCAAGTTTGTGAGCCATAATTTCCCACGCATAAAGCCTTGTTGACTATCCCTAATCAGTCCTTGCATTTCCAAATACATGTACATCCTGTTCCTCAGGATCCCCTCCAACAACCTGTCCACCACCGACATCAGGCTCACTGATCTATAGTTCCCTGGCTTGTCCTTACCACCCTTCTTAAACAGTGGCACCACATTAGCCAACTTCCAATTTTCTGGCACCACACCTGTGACTATTGATGGCACAAATATCTCAGTCAGAGGCCCAGTTATCAC